>NC_088246.1:124978560-125286338 GCF_036013445.1 Caloenas nicobarica | reverse complement strand
GGTGTCTGCAGAAGAAACTTAATTCAATCTCTCCCTCTGTAGCACAAGGGTGACACTATAGCTGATATTGCACATGGTCTGGTACTGCTGGTAAAGGCAGTTGTTATATGCAGACTAGCTGGATGAAGTCCATGCAATAGCAACAAAACACAGGGGCTTTGCTGTAGGCTGGGTAGCATCACAGAATCTCACACAGTAAAACAGCTAAATGAAATGATTTCTCAGTCTCAATACACTCAAGCACTTTGCTGTTTCTTTTCAAAAAGAACAAATGAGGCCAGATTTTGGAAGATATAAAGCCAATACTAAAAGAACAAATCTTGAACATTTTCTCACAGAAGTCCCACTTACCTGAGGGCTTTCTGTGTAAAAATAGCAATTTATTAATATTCTACAGTAGGGAGTTTGGGGTACCGTCAATCTTTGCAAATAGAACTCATTTATTTTTCACAGAGTGAAGAGAAATCTAAAGAAATTCTCCAGTGACTCCACTGGGCTTGACTGGGAATACAGAATTAACTTTACTGAGTATCTTTCTGGAATAGAACTAACCATGGCCTTTTAAATTAAGTTGGGGCCAAAAAGCCAATTTCAGATAGCCTATAAGTCTTTCCTTGCAAAGTCTAATATTAATAATTCTCCAGTCAATTTTTAAGCGGCTTTTTTATGTAGATTCAAACTGTCTCCTGAGCATAAGCACCAAGGTTCAGTTTATATTAGCTGGATATTCACTTCTGCATATCCCAAACATCTGTACAATTTGAATCTGCATTACTTCTGACAAGGATTCCCCACAACAGAGTAGGAGAGAGGTGCCTTGGCAGAGTTTGTGGGACCAATTAAGGCTTTAACACATTGCACCAGTGCTATTAATATCTTGACTTCCTAAGTGCTGAGTTTACACAAAATGATATAATAACACTGCCACTTTATCACTTAGCAGCATCTGCAAACTTAATGTTCCACAATGCCTTAAATGATGATACGTGTTACTAAAAATAACGTTCAGACAACCAGCCATGTGGAGGAAACGGTTTTACACCATGCTTCTGACAATCCAATCATGTTTGTAAGTATTTCCCAACCTTGGAATCAAGTTTTGCTGCACAACTCTCCTTCTGTTTGGCATTATCAGCCTGTGTCGTGCCAGAAGTCATTTCTGATTTACCGTGCTATTTGATTACTGACATGTGGTGCTTCTGGGCAATCTCTTAAGTTGGGCTATTGCAGGCTAGCAGGGTTCTCAGGGATCTTTAATATGTGAAATTACTCCATTTCCTGACCTGTCACGGGCAGTTGAACACACAGGCTGCTGCTGATGACCCAGATGAAATGTGATCTGGATCCTCAGCTTCCCTGAGGTCCAAGATTGATAACAGAGAGACATCTCAGCAGCACAGCAATCCTGGACTTGCAGCTCAACAGCATTTTTTTTTTTTTTCATTCTCCAGGGTCAAGTTTCAACCTCAGTTGGCTCAGAGTCGCAGATCTAACCCTCAGTATTAGGAAGCTAGCAGGCTTGAAAGAAGACTCAGAATATGACTCTTGGATTTTTTCCTCCTTTCCTAGCTCTCACAGATGGACACACTACATTTGCTTACCCAATGGGGCTTCCTAATCCAGGAAGCATTCAGTCATTCCTGCTTCACCTTTAAGATGTAGAAGCTGAGCCTATTTTTTTTGGCCTTGTTCATATTTTATTTACTCTATGAGCTAACAAATTCTCCAAGTAGGTTTTAGAGAATCTCATTATTAGAGGTAGAAAGAAGTAATACATGCATAAACACAAATTTTTATATTTATCATTGAACCACAGGCAGCTTTGTAATAAGTGTTTGGTGGGTTTTTTTGGTTTTGTTTTTCTTTTTCTTTTTTTCAAAATAGGTGCTGGTGTTACATTGTTAATGAGAAAGAAAATCATTTTCCCTCTTCCAACTTTTCTCTTTCCGTAGATTTAATATATTAGGATGAAGTAAGAGAAACACTCCTCTAAGGAGCTAGTAGGCTTTGGGACAATAAAAAACCTTATGAAAACACAAGCCTAAACAAATTATATTTAGAACACACAATGAAAAGGTGTTTTAATTTCCTATACCCAGGCATAATATTGCCAGTCCTCACTTTTGGAAAGAAAAAAAGGCACACGTGACTGTTCAGAAGAACAGAAGGAAAAAAGGACTCTTCCAAAGTCAGTATGAATTTCAGTTCTAGCCATGTCAAAAAATAGTGATTTATTGTTGGTTTGATTTATGGCATGAGCAAAGTCCTGCCAAATGAACAGTTCCTCGAACTCTAGTTTCCGTTCCGCTCCTCCACAGTTCAAAGGGACATACAGCTCAAAAGAAATGATGCGGTGCCTAAGGGACTTGGTGTAAAACAAAGCAGGAGATAGCAGAGAGCAATCTGCTAAGGAAGAAAAAATGTAGCTTGGCAGGAAATGCTCAGAAAATGTGAAGCTTGGGAAGACTGAATCAGTGTGAAAGCCAAGGCTGTATTTATGAAATCAAGCCTAAATTATGGTATAATGTTGTTCTTCAGCACACACAAGGAAACTGGATCAAAATAACCTTGCTGCTCTGTTAGTATCTTCCTCTCCTGAACCACCTACTATCTGGAGATAGCAGGTAACCTGAGATATTAAACATACACCTTTGCATTGTAGTTTAGAGCTATAGTTACCTTCCTTTGAAGATTTATCACTCTTTGCTGTGAGAAGGATCTGCAATTAAAATCTATGTCAACAAGCAGAAGTCAAATGGAAAGATAAGTTCACATAGATAGAGGAAAACATCTGCTCCATATACTTTACAGAGCACAATGACACAATGTCTTGGGGAGGCAATTGTCTCGTTCACTTCAATTTTAGAAAATCAAAGATGAAGTAGCGGTGACTGAGAAGACATAGCATGATTTATAACAAAGGTGGGAAAGAAGAAATTGTGTCTAAGTCAGCACTTAGGACAATACTTCACCTGAAATACATATTTCAAGTTCACAAACTTATATGAGAAGTTATTTGAAAGTAAATACATGTTTCTATGGTGTTCTGAATCTGGGTAGATCCAAGCTGATAAACAAGGACTATGTTATCAAGATTTAAATTTTAATAAATCTTATCATGAAGATGATGGGAGTCCTAATTATAAGTTATTGTGTCCTAATGATAAGTAAATTATGGGGTCCTAATTATAAGTAATTTTAGTTCACCTCATGTAGCAGCTAGGAACAGATTCCAGGCAAATCTGTTTTTTAATGGCACAAGCACCTTTTCGTGGTTGTGCTGCATGTGGTGGGCAGTGGGGTTATGAGGACACTTGGCAGGTGTGAGGGGCATGTTCCCGCAAGGGTGAAGAAAGGTGGCAAAATTCACTCAGCAGAAGTGACAAACCCTGCAGCGAAACTGCAGCAATAGTAGCAAATTAGGAACCTAAAGTCAGGAACAAAACCCGATATGACACTCTATGAAAAGCTAATAGCCCAACATCAACTTACCCATGGTTCAGCCAAAGCTGAACAACCAGCACCTCCCCAGTAGACAATGTAAACTGGCAAGGACCTGAGAGAAAGTGCAGTAGTATCATCCACCCTTCCTTGAGCTTTACAGATGAGTTTCTATTTTCCTCACTGTGCATATCATTTACAATCCCAACATCTTTATTCCTCTTACCTTACTTTATCTTTGTGCTAGAAAGGAATGAGTCGTCTGTCTCCTCTTTCAGTTTTTGTTCACTCATACCCTTCTCGCAACATAATTTGGCAACGATTTACTGTGCATTCCTATTCCAAACAGGTGTCTGTTTTCTGGCTCCTCCTGCAAACTCAGTTCCAGAGAGCAGATGGTAATAGTTAGCTGCCTTCTGCACCTGCATGGATGAGAGCAGATCTGAAGAACCTCTTCTGTACGTTGAGTAGCTCAGAGCAATATTTAGATGACTCTGTGGTTAACACATAAATAGCCAACTGTATCCAGCTTGGCACTGACACTGTGGTGATCGTTAGTGGAGCTGAATTTAAGACAGAAAATGGTTTTGAAAAACTAAGATAAGGCAGGACAATTTGGCACTTCATCAGCTAAAAAGGCACCTCAGGAGCACCAACATGAATGGATAATACCCGCCCAGGTCTTTTCTGCCACATTTCAGGAATTCTAGCAGCAATCAAATGAATAAACTCATTTACTGTATTTCAGACCACATCCAGCTGCCAGGATTCAGCTAAGGGCTTGGGGACTTCTTAATTAAATACATTAAAGCAGAGTTAATTTTCTAAACTTGCATCAGGTTCAATTGTTTACTGGACCAATCTGATCTGTAATGCTCTAACCCAGGAAAAGAAAGCTGTGAGAGAGCTAGATTTGAAGCCTGAGTTTTTTGGAGGTGATAAACAGTCTGAGAACCAGTGAACTAAAAAGAGAGGGAGTGAGAGAAAGAGAGAAAACAGAGGTGAAGGCTAAACAGGGAATTAAGGAACTTTCTGCAAATCCAAGCAACATAAAAGTTACTGAAAGAAACAAGGGGTCAGTGAAAAGTAAGAAAAAAATGGAAGTAACCATTAGAAAATTCAACCCAGGGAAAAGCTCTATACTCCAGAAAAAGTTCATTTATTCAATACCTGTTTCTAGACATGCTATGCAATACAAACTGAGGCAGAAAATGTGGCTCTGACTCTGGTGCAGATCAATAACGTCTCTGGGTAGCAGGTCAGGAATTCATCTGCAGGCAGAAGAATCAGTCTCACAGGTTTGGGTAGGTCCCATCTCTAAACCAGATCAACAGGGTTCATAGAAAAAAACCCTCTTACCTTCACAGGCAGACACTTTTTCTCTTTTGAGGTCTTTGTCAACTTTTGTGTGCTGAACATGAGGTTTGCAAGCCCATTCAGGGAGCTAACTTCTCGGTGAGATTTATGCTCCTGGGTGTTCTTCACCACATTGTACAGCTTGTTGGGGGCCAGCAGCACCATCAAGTACCTCAGTGGGTTCTCAAAGTCAATGGTTAGAGGTTTTGGGTACTTTTCCTGGAGGAGTACCGTGACCACAGCAACATCAGCATGTCAGCAGCTCTCTGCAGAGCATGAAGGACAGCTCTTCTTCTCCATGACACATTTTTTTTTAATTAGCAAGAGGAACCCAGCAGAAAAACTGGCAAATAAGTAGAAATACATGATCATTCATATTTCTAAAAGACTACAATATGCCAGTAGCTATACACTGGTAAAAGCATCCACAGACCCATTAATGCAGGTTAAACTTCATATCTCAAAGAGTATTTCCATAAAAGTAGGTACTTTCTCCAGACTATTACACTTAAGAAATTCACTGTGAAAATAATCGCTTTTTAGATATTTGAGACTCATATTACTCACTAAGAGAAAATAAATCTCCTTAAGAGTCCTGTTAGCAGAAAGGAATTATAACTCTTTAGAAGTATTACTAATTTCAATATTAATAACACTATTCTGCAAATCTATTTTTCTAATCAGTTTCTGAATCTGTGATCAAAATTTTAAGTGAGGGGTTTTTTTTTTTCAGACTTCACAGTTTTCTAATTCCAGGAAGAGAAGGTTCTAATAACTTTTTTTCAAATCCCTGTTAAGAATCACCTCATGTACAGAAAAAATAAGTGCCTTGTAAAGACTGGTAGGCTTTAAGAGTTTTTTCTCTATTAAAGTTGAATAACATTTAATACTTTATTATCTTGATATTACTCTGTATCATAGTAAAAAACCTGAAAAGTCATCACTGTAATACCATTTTGGGTGGAAACAAGTAATTTCACTCCAAGTTTTCTTACACACTTTAAAATATATGTATCTTTCTCCTTTTGTTATATGTAAAATTAATAGCTGACTTTAACCCTCCTCTCGCTTCATTTGCATGTCTGCATTATAGGACTCCTACTTTTTTTTTAATGCTCTTTTGATGGCTTAAGCATGGCTTGAGATCAGATACTGCCAAGAGTGATTCAATCTTCATGGAATTTGTGAAAAATGCTATTGGAAAGGGCTGGATAGTAATGTGATGAGTGGGCATAAGAATCTGCACAGGCTAGAAATAGAACTGGCTAATATGTTAAGTCGCAGACTCTTGGGAAAGGACCGAGGGTAAGAACATTTATTCCTTTTAACTATTAAGAAATTACTTGAAATATTCTTTCCTCCTCTGCCTCGTGCTTGTGCTGTCAAGAAGACTTGTACTGTTACGCAGTAAGTGGGATCTGAGGATTCTTGGTTTACGTGAGAAACACACAGTTATGAGTATGATCACACATTTGGTCATGGGTCAAACCAAAGGGCTTTTTTGCCCAGTGCTGCTTGGAAACTGGCAGCAGAAGCTTTGGGAAGGACTATGAGGGTGAGGGAAATAGCCTCTGTCATGTAATTTCAAATCTCGAACAGGAATCTGGAAATGTCTCTGCATAGTGGCTTGTCATGTACTGTGGCAAATATCAAATAACAGTATCATACAAGATAATACCTGTTATGTATCTGAGATAGCTCCTCTTATTTCTAGTTCTGTATTGATAAGTCTTCTCTGTATGTGACCCTCACAAATAATGACCAATGGTAAATTTTGGCTTCGCAGCATTTGTTTCAATTTTACGGTAGTGGGCAACATAAAGACGTGTGTGATTGCCCTTCTTTTGCGGGGCTACTCATGTAGGAGGACAAAAACCAGATTGTCAATAATTAGTAAAAAAGATGCAGGGTAGAAGAGAAAAAAGTCTTAATGGAGCTTGGAAGAGTCCTAACCTTTCAGCCAGGAGCTCTTCAGACAAGGATTATTTCCTTCCCCTCCCTCAACTTTATGCACTCTGTCTCCTCTTCCACATCATACTCATGAAGATCCAAAGACCAAGGATTCAGCATTCACGAGAAGGAGGAATGAAGCAGCGGAAGGTATTTATTCCTCCTGTTTCAAATCGCAGATGAGGGGCTAGACCACAGCCCTTGAGGATCCAAGGGACATGTTAAGAGATGGTGGCACAAGCCCATGCCCTTCCCTCCCCACAGGCTTCTCCTGGTGTCTGGGTGTTTCCCCACGAGTCTCAGGTAGGATCTTATCACCCTTCAGTTGCTTTTTTCTGCCACTTCTACAGCCCCCTTCCTCAGCCAATGGGCTCCTCAGCTATCGTCAGGTTTCAGCTATGAGGAGGAAAACCACTCCGCTGTAAAAGAGGCGCTAGAGGAGGAGGAGATCACTTACAGCACTACACAGTGTTTGAGTACAACATAGACCAAAATCTACTTTCCCTATGGTGATTTGGGGCCAGAGCTTGCTTTCGGCCAAATCAATATCAAAGGATATTAATACAGCTCATACCAGCAGAGCTGCTCCTGACTGACACTGGTAGGAACAGAAACAAAAGTCAGAGCCATAATGTTTACTTTTCTGGCTGAAATGATTAATTATTCAGAAACAAGTCTACCATAGGCAGAGCATTTCCTTCAATTAATTCAAATTAACATTTTGTTTATAGCACAGAGTAAGCCTTTTCCTTTTCGTAGTTCAAAGTGAACCCTGGGGGCTCTAAATATGCCTTCTGGTGATTTAATTAAAAGATAAATATGCATTCAAAAAAAAAAAAAAGAGAAAAAGTACAGAAATAAGGAAAAGCTGAAATTAAAGAAGTGGTAGCTATGAGTAAATGGAATCTGCTATGTAAGAAATGAAAAGGAAAACATACGGGACAAACAGAAAGGGTATGAATTAATACACAGAAGAACCAAAAGAAAACAGCTTCTGAATGAGAAGAGGCAGAAAAGACTAAACAATGCATGGTGAATATATTGTTTTGAACACACAGGTTACATGACCAAGTACAGGCCCGACCCACCAGGGTTTGCGGTTGGCTTTGTAGGGTGAAGGAGAAGAGCTGCAGTTCCCAAAACAGTTGCTGCTCCCCAGGGTGTAGGACTTCAGCACACAACAAGTCCCACCATATTTTGGGGTAACAGGCTAACAAGAGCAAGGTTCATTACCAGAAGCAGGGTCCCACCTGAAGAACATCTGGAATCCAGTGCTAGACCCCAGGCAGAGCAGGTAAAGAGCTAGGCCAGATGGACACATTGTGTGTACAAAAGCTGTGCTGCTTTGTCTCTACCACACCTTCATGGTGGTATAAGTGAAGTGGTGTAGATACTAAAAGACGGAAGATGGGATGGAGAAATGTTATCTGAGTGAAAGTTATGGTGTATGTCCCAGTCCCAAAGTCTGTCTCTCAGGCACTCCACATGGTATAGGTCAGTCAATGATCACCCAAGGGCTTCACATGCCACTCCAAGTTCCATGAGTCTGTGATCTAGCAAGGATCAAGGCACCAGCCTGGGGCCAGGGTGCCGAGCCAAGGCCACCATTCTGCTGTCTGCAGGGCTTGCCCACACAGGAGCAGCTGCTATCTGTACTGGCAGAGGGACATGGGCAGAGTCCCTCTGCTTCTGCCTGCACTCCCTGGAGAGCTCTGGGTGCTCCATCACAAAGTGTTTTCCCCCTGCCATAGATCCACCACCGCAGCAATGCTGCTGCTGAGCCAGCCAGCCTCTGGTTCCTTTCTGGCATGGAATTGTATTGCCTGTAATTTCAAGTAGTCCACAGAAAATCAGGTTTTTGCTAATGATACAGTATAAAGATTTGGAAAAAAAGAGTTCAGATCAATTTAAAACAATTTCTGAAGTCCTATTATTTCACATTGACCACTGAGTGTTCACAAAAACCTGTTCCATTTCACAGCGTCTTGATGATACAACTCCGTCATGTCCTGTCTCTTTTTCTTTCCCAATCTCCGAGTCCTAGAGAATCTTTTCAGCTTTATGCTGGAAGAACGATACTCATCCAAAATGGACAACTTTCACACCCATGGTAGTAACAACTATGGACTCACAGTCTGAGTTCAAGAGGCTATAACAGAAATTTATTTTGCCTTCCTGCATAGTATTTTAAACTGGTTGAACTAAAAGATGAATTGCAATTTAAAACTACAAATGGCAGAGAATGGGTATACTATCAATATTAAATTGCAGTGGTGAACCTGGCATTTAAGCCCCTGCCATTGGATTCGTCTCTTTAAAACATCCACTAATTTTTAAAGACGTTGATTTCCCATTCACCCTCACATTTATTGATGACATTCACTAGATCCAGTGCATGATGTTGAGCTGCCTTAAGTATAACTCTTGAGTAAAACAAAGAAATCCTATGGCTTTTGAAAGCTGAGGTAATTCTGATCCTATTAACTATCCACTGACTAAACTGTCTGTAATGGGTTTTGGATCAGGTCATCAAGCAAGCTGATTTTCTGATCATTTCCCACAGTAAGAAATGCTTTGGCTGTTTTGATTTTGGTGTTGTTTTTGTGTTTTGTGTTTTGGTTTGGTTATTTTGTTTGTTTGTTTGTGGTTTTTTGGTTTGGCTTTTTGGTCGTTTTGCTTTGTTTTGTTTTTTAGAAATACAATAAATTGTTTTGACAGGAAAAGCCCACCTAGCTGAACATTGTCTTCTCTAAAACATTCTTCCACAAGAGCACTCAGTTTCCATTAATGTCAGGGGAAGTTAAACACATGGAGACACAGAAATATGTGGCCTGAAGAACTGTAACATGCATCTGCACTCACACATACACTTACACAAGAACATACACCCTTCACACCTCCACCCAGGAAATGGAAATTTAGCAGAACAAGGATATTAAAAATGATAACTGATCTCATCAGGAACTCCAGACAATAGTTAATTCTCCAGCTCTTGGAAAAGAGGATTAGGAAACAGCTTTATACCTTGGGTGGAGAGAAACTGGTGGATTGAAGTAAAGATTCTGGGCTGATGAAACAACTCAGCATTTCAGAGTTCCTGTCTCGCTGGTTATGATGTGGCTCCTCTCACAAGTATCCCAGCTGAAGCTCAGGAAGGCAATATTAAGCCTTAAAGCCTTGGGGTCATTGCCAAGAAGAGCGATGTGCTCTCAGAAAATGAGACAACGCGTCTATCTCTGGTGTTCATGGCTTGGGTCCCACTGCTGCTCCTCGCTGCTGTGACTGCAGCAGCTCAGGGTATGTACGGCTGTAGCCGAGAAAGTCAAACACCAGAGTCCATTTTGAAAACATTGGTTTGGGCATGAGAGGCTACTACAAATGCAAGTGTCAGATTTACCTAATAGAAAATTACTCCCTGAACAGGCTAAACCTGAGTTTTCAATAAAACAAACAATTATTTTTTTGCAAAAAATGATCCATTTTTTCACTGAAAATGTCACTTTGTTATCCAATGAACAAACTCTTAAACCCTGGAATATTCCAACAGAAAATGAATCACAGTTCAAGAAAATAAGAGTTCCAGTGACTTGAGCTCTGATTTGCCTATATGAGCCCAAATCTTCAGCTGAAATACATTTCTTAGACATCCTTTGAGATTGCCTTAAAAAATATGCTCCTTTTTCCTAAAGACAATACAGTGTTGCATCAAAGAACATTTTTTTTTCTAAAATTTTGACCTATAGGAAGTAGAGTAGGGTCTTAGGTACCTGAAACAGAGTACTGATAAGCCACATCAAAATATTTTAGTTTTCCAACAGAAAGCTGGATGAACAGCTACACAGCACCTTAGAACTGCTCAAAGCTTTTTACTAACTGATAATATAAAGATCAGGACCCATTTGCCTACGATCATATTCAAAGGAGAAGATACACATCAAATGCAGATAGCTAGAAAAAATCTCTAGGCTGTATAAGTGGAAGCCACAAAGCCTGAAGCAGCTTTTGATATCTTTTACCTCTATAAAAACTTCCTATCTTCAAATTTCATACATGCTACAGCCTTATGGAAATATCTGTTTTTGAATACATATTTACATATCTACCATGCTAAGGGTATGTTAGGACTCCAAAAGAAATGGAAAATAATACAAATTTGAATTCATTGCTAGCCTATTGCAGGCATGAAGAAGTAGATTTCTATTTATTGCCATTAATTGTGTAGATCTTTATCAGAAAAATGGTATTTATCATGAAGAATCAAGATCTCACTAAATAACACCCTTGCCTTTCTTTCACCTTCCCTCCAGTCAAAAAGCTATGGAAATAGAGATAAGAAAAAGTACAGTGAATCTTCATAATACATCATTGATTTAAATCACCTATGGTATGCTTTTGATAGTAGAAATGAATGCTGCTAAAAATTGCATACACATGATGTGTAGGAACACTGTTAAGTTCTGTTCTTGTCGGTGATGGCAATGAAAAGGATTCAAACTGCCTGACTCCTCTCAAAATGATTCATTCTATTTAACCCAATCTGAAAGAAATTGTGTGGCAGTACATGCATAATAGGTATTTGTGCATTAAACAGAGTCATACATATACATTACCTAAAATGCAAACATTCAGCAGCCAAGCAAGGCTAATGACGATGAATCATGTTCTAATTTCCATCTATCTCTCAAGTTAATATGGTGGTGACATTGCTATTATCTGAAATTGAGCTGAAGTCCACAATGCTGCCTACTGCGATTATTGATGGGCTGTGGCTTGGTAAATCTTTAGCTATTGATAAGGCTCAGTACCACCTGAACCTTTCTCAAATTCTCATTTTAAAAGCATCCTCATACAGGTAGGGAACACCAGCTCACAAGTCTGTGTACAAAATCTGATTCACGAGTCAGACACAGCCAAAGCAGTGCTTCTTCTCAGAAAAAATACCATCACTCTCCTCCAGAGATAACGTAATTGATATCGCCTATGATTACTATGTGCAAATTTTCATCTTGGTGCTCTGAAAACATTTTAGTGCTTTCCCCTGCCTTCTCAGCACCCAGGCAGAAAGGGAGAGAAAGAGATGTTCTGCCACTTAAGTTTCCTTGGTCTGAGTAGCACTGTCCTATTATTTTACCTAATTTATGACCTCTCTGGTAGATTTTTGCAGAAATGCAGTTTCTCAGGCCAGGACCATCAGATTCTCAGCACTGGTGTTGACCTTCTGGACCACTCAGCAACTTAAGCAAAGCCCTTGCTGCAGCTCCACTTCCCATCATCTCTGCAGAGGGATACAGGGGTGAAGGCAAACAAGTCGAGTAGCTCTGTGGAAGTTTGGAAACATGTTTATGCCTAGTTTCGGCAGATACTGCTGAGCAGGTCTCCTTTTGGACTCCCACAGCTCTTGAGCAACACATTTTTGCTGACCACATAGCTTGCTGCAGGCGCCTCCTTCCCCTGTGAGCTCCTCTGCAAATTCCCTTGCAAATTTCAGAATTAACTTCTTTATTTCCTGTCTCTGCAGGCAATGTCAGAGGCCACGTAAACAACTTGCCATGGGCTGCGGACCAGCGCTTTACACAGTAAGCATGCAGGCAGCCTGCAAACCTAGATAAAGAACAACAGAGGCTGATACATGTGCCCAAGCTGCATCAGCACATGGCAGATTTTCAGAGTGGACAATTGCCCTGAGGCAATTTAGGTTACTTCTGTGACTCAAAGTGTTGTGGGAAAGTGTTATTACACCCTTCCCATGAATTTGTATTTTTTTGAGGCCTTTCTAAGGAACAGGGTATCGGATGAGTCTGGCATGATGCAGCTGTTCTTCATCAACCACTGTCCTGCAGCTGGGGGCACGCGGTCTCCTCTGACTCTCCTATGGGAAAGGACTAGACTTTCATAAGTGAAGCACAAGAAGCAAGAATACCTTCTAAAGCTTTCTGTTTACCCTTTTCTAATTCAGGATAGAAAAGAAGTTAGGAAAGTTAGGAACGTTACTATTCTAATCAATAATGTTGGCATACTGCTTGGGGAAAGGTTCTGTGACATTCCAGATGCAGATTGTGAAAAAACCTTAAGACTCAACTCCCTCTCTCAAGTCTAGATAATGTATTTTTTGCTCTCCCGCATGCCTGAAAGGTAAGGGCAAGTATTTTAGTGTGAAAATGACCATAGTGGCACCTATCTGGGGAACTCAATTCAGAATAGGGATGGGAAGTGCCTTGAATGGGGGAAGACACATCGTAACTACTCCTACATTTATACAGTCCTAAAATTAAATTCGGCCCTTTGAAGGCAACCACGAGGCTGATGTGGTCCCCAGTGAAAACGGGTTGACACCCCAGGACTAGATGTTGTAGTTCCCTTCCAACTGAAATTGTCTAGTCTAGTCTACTCTAAAAAGGTGGCTGGGCTGCAAACCGATGCTTATCCCTGTTTGCAATTCCCTTGGCTGATGTCCTTGCAGCCCTTGACCACCCAAACTCTGTTATGACACAGTGGGGCACCATTAATGCCTCTTCTTTCTGCTGGGCAGGGAACCCATCCTCCAAATTCACGCATTTTCAGGTCAAATTCCCTCAGTTTCAGTCATCAGGCTACCTCCACAAAAAATGAAAATGTGGAGACTCAATGATCCTACATAGCATGCAGTCCCAAAATCAGATGGCAGCTTCAAACAGTCATTCACAGCACATCAGTTCCATAATACCAACCAGAACTCACAAGAACCTTTCCAAATTGTCACAGTTCCTTTTTTTTTTTTTTCCAAGGGAGTTTAAGAGTTACACCCCACTATAAAGCTTGGTGTGTAATACTTCAAAGCATTTTATCTCTCTCGCCTTATAGGCACAAACTGAGTATGCCACATTTCCCGGCAATATAAGCTAACTCCAGCCAGCAAAATGAAGCATGTCTTAAGTAAAAATAGTAATTTTCCTTTGCTTTTCATTAACTATCTGAATCCTAACCAACCCCCCAAAGAATCCAGTGGTTTGCATAAAATGCGGTAGTGATTGTGATTTGAACTCTCTTTCTACACAGCTGGAGAACATCTTCCTCTCTTTTCCTCATCCAAAAAAAAAAAAAAAGAAAAAATCAGAAATGTCATCTCTGTTCTCTCTTTGTTTGTTTCATCAATCATCTCTATTTGTGATAACACTAGCTGCCTTCTTCAGCAGGGCTCAAACAACAAAGTCATCAGCTAATTTCACTGTTTACAATGAAGTTATAAACTGCACTTTACTCAGATGACAGGATGAGGTTGTTATACAAAGACTCAGTGTTTATTTAGCCTTCTAGGATGTCTAATGCCATGATGGCATAGGACCAGCGTGGATAAATCTATGTGACCCCAGTTCCTGGCACGAGGATGAAAACTGTCAGGGGATGGAAAAAAGTGTTGCCAGAATGTACTCCTCTCCCATAAAGAGAGCTAATCAGCAACTTTTTTTGTAGAAATTTCTGAAAAGAAAATATGCTTCTGAAAATGACTGGAAGCAAAAGGTAATATTAATTTTTCTATGTCATTTTGATCTCTTATAAGAAAATATCTAGTTCCTTAGTTTTCAATTTTGATCAGCATTCTGGTTTAGAGCAATTTGAAATGAACCTGCAGCTGCGTGATCTGCCATGGTATATAACTGGGACAGTAGTCTAGACCTCCTTGTACTCTCTTTATTCTCAAAAGCACAGTGCTCAGTGGAGGATTCAGTTCAGATTGCCTGGCCCACGGGGGAAGAAGCAGACATGAAGACCCTGCATTACAGTTCCTATGCCACAGTCCAAGTGAAAACATTTTTTAAAATGGACCAAACGCAAAACAAATGTTTAAATAAATTTTTAAATGTTTTGCTCTGATCACTGCCTTTTTAGGATTTTTTTCCTGCAGAATTTATCACTCCACTAATATTTTTAAAGAGTATTTTTGATTTTTCACAATTCAGAGTTAATGGATATGTTAATGTATGAGAATTTTTGTTGTTTTACAGAAACTCTGATTTTCAGATCTACTGGAAAACCTCAGCTTCCTTATAGCCACTAAAACACACTGTGCTTTGCTCAGGTCACACATAGTGTTCCTTCAGCAGCTGTTGAAATTAGAATATCTAAGTGAATTAAAGATATCCTACTAAGGTAACTTTTCTGTACTGAGTAGCACTGAACAGAATTTTAATACTAAGTGTAATGTAAATTGAAAAAAAAAAAAAAAAAGCCCTAATGACTTTTTCTCCCAAATGAAAATGTGTGCATACAATAGTGGCACTTTCCTCCCAGTCTAGATATTTTCTGAAAAAACAACAAACTGTTTCACACAGAATCTGCTTTGAATTTCAAAGATATCAATGAGGAGAGCAAAGGACTACACACCATGTGGTTTTGCATAGAGCTGGCTGAACACTCCCAAAGAAAAGAAATCTATGTCATAAAGAATTTTTGCCCATGAAAAATGTATACATTTCTGACCATTTCTGAATTTTACTTGTGTCCTGGAAAATCACTAGCCTTAGTATGTTGATATCGCTGGACAGTTTTTTTTCCCGAACATGTTTTAACAATGCCACTCAGTATCCTGGTAGGCAAACAAAGCTCTAGAAATAAAATCACAGGGTGAGATAAAGCAACATATCCAGCATCACTTGTTCATCCTCTTAATGACAGTTTTGTATCCAAGCAAATATTTCCTCACAGCCAAATCATTTAACCTACCAGAATTCCAATATCCCCTGTCTCCAGAACAGCTAGCAATGTGCCTAACTCAAAATTATTTTTACTAACCACATTAACACTTCAATTTGGCTTCAGAATAACTTGAGATAGTTATGTATGAGCTTCCAAAAATTACTATTTATTACCGTAAAACAATATTTGCATGGCATGAGGCAATTACCTTGAATTGAACTGGATACAATTATCGTACACAGCCATTAGGAAACACAACTGCAAGTAATGATGTTAATATGAACAGAGACAATAGACACTACATTTGACAGCCGCTGTGCTATTTAAACTTTCCTTCAAGACAGCAATGCCACAAAAGCACGCAAAGTCTTTTCACTGTGGTGACATTAGTGTGATGCGGGAGTTCAGATTTCAAACTGCTCATCACAGCCTGCCTAGAGTTATTTATGATCACAGGAAAATTCAAGACCTCTGGAGGTCATCTAGTCCAATTTCCTCCTCAAGTAGCATCAGTTATGAATGAAATCAGAACAGGTCACTCAGGGCACTATCTTGTTCTACATTGATTAAATACAGTGTGTATAAACTTAAAGAAAAAAAAAATAAACTAATTGAAAACTCAAAGTAAAAAGCCCCCAAACCCAGAAAGTCATGCCAAACATTTAAAAGCATTGATTCATCTTAAAAAGGGATATTCTTTCATGTCTGCTGCTTCTGAAATAGTTTTGTGGTGATGCCAATTGCTGTTACCTTACTGGTGGCAATGGCAGGTCTTTTGCTGTCTGGGGACAGAGGTGAGGATTTTATCTATCTTTACTCGGCTGTCCAGGATCAACGGCAGATAAGATGCAGCTGAGTCACATGTTTCTTGGGAAAACAGCTTGAGTGAAGCTTATGAAAAGAGAATGAAAGGAGAAAATTGCATCAGAAAGCTTCTAGCATCATTGATTTGGTGTACGGCAGTCCTGATACTATTCAAATCCATGCTGATTAAGGATGGACTGGATTGGAAACACAGAATCCCCACCATGCTCAGTTTGCAGAGTGTGGGGATCTGAGATATGAACCTGTGGTGGTTTGGGGCTCAGGGGAGGGTTTCTAGGAGGTACCTCCTTTCCTCCTTTGGCCAGAACTGACCAAGATTGCAAAGTCAGCAACAACATAAATGTTTAATTTAGGGCATTGCGATCTGACAACTTACCAGGCTGTTGTGGGATATCAGCAACTTAATTCAAAACCTGAATTTCCAGTTTTAGCACTCATTTGCCCTTCAACCTTAAAGCTAAATGCCTGTCCAACCCTAATCTAGCTGAAAGTTGTAGCTCTCTTCTAAACCTGTCAGTATCTTATCCACTTCTGAAATATAAACTGTAACTTCCTAATCTTGCAGTAATGTGTCTGGTTATAACGTGTGTTAGCTGTTTGCTGTTCAATCCTTCAGGGTAAGCAGATCGTACAGCATTCACCCTGGGGTTTACAAACACGGCCTGCTTTTGTCTGCCCTTAATGTAGCCCCGCAGCTTTGTACAGCTCCAGCAGGGATGCAGCTTGTGCCAGCTAACGGCTTCCCCTTCCCTCCATTTCACTGCATGCGGTAAATACATACGTCTGCTTATTGAGAGTGTTGTGTTCTGTACTGTGACAGGGCAGAGAAGCAAGTCTCATCTCAGCCTGAAACATTTCTTTTGGGCACAATAATGCATCTAGAAGTCAGGCTCTCAGAGCATGGCAAAAAAGCATCTTTGTGGTTATCCCAGCTCTCTCACAGTAGCTATAGATGCACATTTAGTCCTGATTGTCCATGCACTGGGTATTGAAATGCTGCTTGGTGTATAGGTGCTTGCCTTGGGGAAACAGTGTGCATCACCCGACCTGGATTCTGCTGGTGAGTCTGACCTGTTTGACCAGCGAGAACCACCTGCATCCTCACTAAGCCAACAGATGAAATCCCATGCTGTCCCCTTTTCCCTTGTCCCCAGGGCAGGGGACACCCAGACATGGGAAGCTCAGCAAAAGCTCTTGGCAGAGATGGTAACGTTAGCACAAAGAGGCTTTCAGGCCGTCCAGCCATGCACTTTCTGAAGCATCAAGCACTCTTCTGGTTAGAGGTGGGAAGAATAAGTGCCACACTTTTCAGCACATCCATATAATAAAGGTTTTTCTATTAGCTCTCACTTCACTTTCTTGACAGGCTGCAGCGGTGGTAATGAGTTGAGTTCAAGGTGAAAGAGGTGCCTAAGAGCTTTTGAAAATATCAGCAAGCTCTTACCTGCACACCCTTAAATATGTGGCCCAAGATCATAGGGTCACCAAGCCAGCAGTCTTCCTCTGGAGGTCACCTCTGAACCAGACTCATCAAGCACCTTTTCTGGGGGGGTACATGAACGAGTGCCAGGTATGGCTAGGCTGAAACCATGGTGATCCTCGAAAAAGCTCTGTCCTACAGCTACCATCAGCTCCTCATTTATTTTGTGTTAGAAAACACATATTCTTCTAGCTGGAGAAAATAGTTAGAAAGTAGTGTGGTAGTAGAAATGAGTAATAAATTCTGTGGATTTGTCAAAAAGTAGAGTTTTCTGTTTCCTTGGAAACTGAGCATTTTGTAGGTTTACAGGATTGTCCTCAGCACAGAGGGGCCAAGACCTGTATCTGTATGTGCATGGCCACAAAGGCCAGGCTGTCTTGGCTGAAGGCTTCTGTATCTATCACACATTTGGTAAAACACAGCTAAAAGGATTTCTCTGACTGAGCAGTTCAGAGAGCCACAATGGTGGGATTATTTTTTTTTTCAGCAAAAATAAGTGCAGCTAAAGGAAAAGAAAAATATTTGAAATCTTGTCTGCCTAGTCACCTGTGAACTTCATCTTTTATTGCAGAACAGAACTATGTTCAGAATCCAGATTTGTAGTTTTATGATTCTCTTCTAAGACCCCAAAGTACCAGCAAAAGCTGCTCCTTTCATCTCCAGACAGAAACAAGAGCTAAGACTTAGTAATTACAGCATAACCAAACCACATATAAGTAAGACAAAAATTTATTCTCATTAAAGAAATATTTAAGAAACTAGCAAATTGTACAATCCTCAAAGTCAAGGGCAGGATCCCAAAGGCTCACAGAAATAACACCCTGCCACCCCTCAGCTCCTCAAGGCCTTTAGACTCATTGCATTTTCCTTATAAATCCCCTTCACTTCCAGTTATCAAACAATACTGATCTAGCCTATGGATTAAGCATTTGCTTAGAACTACTTCTCTAAGGCCATAACACCTGAACAGCTGTCATCAACACTTGTCACCAAATATTCACTACCTTCAGAGCAAGAAATACATTCAGCTTTAAGAAGGGCCAGCAACAGTTTGGGAACATTTCTCTTGGCACAAGAGCACTTTTCCCCAGCAGCTGTGCAGTCCGTGGTGTCAAATAATTTTCCCAGGCACCATGTTAAAGCCTGAAATATACAATTTTGTTTTCCATTGGTTTTGGTGCCTTGCTCCTCCATATGGTGTTTCATCTTGGTCTGCAGGAAGACTGCGAGCTGGAGGTTTCAGTAAAATTAAGATTTAAAGCCTGAGAGACAAAACATATAGTTAAAGGATGTGACAAGGGAATCATATACTCAATAAAGAGGAAAAAGGCCAAAATGAAATTAATTTCTGTTCTCCTTTACACTAAGATCTGGATGTCCCAATCCTTCGTATGTTATTTCTGGCCAAGCAGTTTGTCACCGCTCCCCCAGGGGCAGAACAAATGTCTGTTCACGATAACCACAACAGTCCGGGTGTAAAGATTTTGGGGGAAAAATAATGAGAATTCCCTCAGACCCGATCCAAACATAACTGACACCTTTTACACTCCATGTAGGAGAGAGAAGGACCACAGCTTCCAGCTGCAAAACTGGAGAACTGATGTTTCAGCTGTAGTGTGGACACAGGTGTGAGGCCTTAAAACTAGAAAACAATGAAGTTTAAAGGGAACATTTGTCCAAGTAAATTGGGAGTGGGAATGGGGGTTGGTAGACAACAGATTTCTGACATCCTGGAAAATTCTTGCAAACTCCACTGTGTCTACCAGGGCTTCAAAATTAGTTACTACATTTTTACAACCAAGTTAACAACACTTCGAGGAGGATCTATTATTGCTAGCTTATGCTGGCTAACCTAGAAGGACTACATGACTTACTGAAAGCAGGGGCCAGGGGCAGAGCTTTGGGGTTACCCCATGGCTCTGCCTGTTCAGTCAGACCAGCCAATGCTTCGTGCAGCCACAGTTCCCCTCCTTCTGGCCAGATGTCATCTGAGCAGCCTGTCAAGAGCTGCATGAGAGGGACTTGGTGACAGCTCTAACGTGTGAGAATAAGAAATCAATGAAGCTTTTCACACCTTCTCCCCTTCCACCAAAAACCAGCCAGACCACAACTAGGAAGAAGTGTGACTTTATTTAAGGGAAAGCCAATGGTTTTCAGCTGGGTTTCATGTCTAAGGTTGTCCCCTCAAGGAATTTAACCAGAAACACGCTTGCAAATCAAAGCGAAGAGCATTGTGTGGGTGCCTGTAATGACAGGGAAGGTGATTATTACTGAGCCTCAGAGGTGAGCAGTGCTCGGAGGTTCTGCTCAGATGGGAGGAGCAGTGATAGCACCCAAACCCACGCATACTGCTCTTCTAGTCATTCTCTCACTAGCAAGCATTCCCAGAGCAAGAGAGGTTCTGCCACTCAACACCGCAGTAGAAGAAGAGACTTCCATGGGCAAATGACAGTGCCCCAAACTGGAAAAGACATTGAAAAATTAAAAAAAAAAAATTTAAAAAGGTTTTTTAACCAGAGAAAACAAATAAATTGATCAGCCTCTAAAGAAAATATGCGTTTGCTTTTTTCCTCCAGGAGGGCATTCGAAAGACTCACTGGGCTGAATAACAAAATTTCCCTCTCCTTTAAATGCAGCATTGAATTTCATGATATAAAGCTTCACATTTTTCCTTCTTGTGGCTAACTGTGTATGGCATTAAATTGGTTAACAGTCCCTGGCAGCAATCCTTGCGTTGCAGGTGGCACAGATATGTCAATTTTAATTTAGCATTGTATATGCAATAAAAAGTCAAAGCTCATGTATGGGAGGAAATTTAGAAGCCTTTCCTGATGAAATAATCAACAAAACTTGTATGGGAAGGGATAGTGTCAAGGTCTGTAATATTGCCCTTCAAATCAGTCTCTACTGTATATGTTTATTAAGCGTGTATAAATATTACACATTTATACATGCACACACACACATTTTTTTCCAACATTAAGGTCATTACATTACAGACATTTGCACTTCCAAGGCTGATTTAATCCTCTTTATGATGCTTTTGTCAAGCCCCACAATGTCTTTCAGAATTTGTCGGTGCCAGCTGAACTATGTTGTTGAACCAGTTTCCAAGAAGAATTAAAATGTACACGCAGGAGAGGAAAACTGAGATTCAAAGCCAGCTTCTAAATTGCAGGATAACAGATATTTATTTTCATAAATAATCTGAACATCACTGCCAGAGGAGAAAACAGAAGGGGGGCTGATACGCTATGCTAACATTTTGGACCTTTCCCTGATGCCACATTTGGCTGAGGACAGTCATCAAAATCATGAGGTAGATTGAGTCAGGTTTTCACTGTGTAGGCCGTCTGTTTTGTGATGTGCTGGTCAGAAGTTTCTTTAGTAGGTGGTTTTAGGCCAACTCAGAGCTGTACTGCAGAGCGCAATGGAAAATCTGTCTCAGCACTTGATCTCAGGAATCCAAACCTGGGTGATCCTCAGCATCTCCAGGTGCTAGTGCTACTGCAAAATGAGTAACAGAGATCCCATTTATTAATTCTTTGATGCACAGAACTTTTATCATCAGTTTCAGTGGTTTATTCATGTGCATAAGATATTTTGTCAACCAAGGCATTAAAAAACAATAATAATGATGAGTGGTGCCTGTTGTATGGCATGATGTGGTTTGAGGTTTGCCTGCAACCACATGCTTATCTGAACCCTGGGCTGCCAGGAGCATCTGTTTCAATCGTGTATTTTCTATTCCTAGAATTTGATTTTCTTTCATCAGCTTTTTCAAAACAGCAAATGGGTTTTCTTCCTTTTGTGCTGCTCCTTCTTTCCTGATGTCTCCTCCTCTCCTGGCTTGAGGTCCTCCTATGAGGCCTGACAGCAGTTCCCATCCAACAGGCATTTTTGTCCCAACTCTTCAGCCCCCTCAGTCTTCCCAAGTGCAGCGGGCAGGCTGCACGGCATGAGGCTGAGCGGGTGCTGCAGACAGAACACCCACAGCACGGGGTGGAAATCTCCCAGACATACATCTTCCCTCTTTTGCTGGGCAAACAGGCACCATCTCCAGCCCTGCATTTAGCTTCGTGAGACTGAATTTCACAACCTACGTGAAGGCTTTTGTCAGTCTTGCAGATCTCTTCCTTCTCTCCTTCCAACCATAAATCCAAGATGTCACAGTTTGGAGAATCTTTCTTTTCAGCAATGAATCTTTTTCTTTTTTGCTGACAGTGACTCAGCCATAGAGGAATAAAATAGTGCAAGTAGACTTTGAAAATTAATTTTCAAAGGTCTTTAAATACATTATGTGCAGCAGATTTTTGGTGGTTTTTATCATTTTTGCATACTTCTGTGCTATTCTCTTTACAGGGTAAAATACTTAGTTAGCAAGTGAGATACATGTCTGCAAACTTAGCATGCTCAGGTGGGAAACTCTCAAATATGAGTCTTGGAGCCACTCCAGAAGGTCCCTTTCTGAATACCCTGCTCAGCTTGGAGACCTTCACAGCATGCCAGTAATCTTAAATAATGAAGAGCTCATTTATGCCTTGCTGATGGCATCTCTGCTTTACAATCCGGAGAGTGAGGCTGGGAGAATTTATTGAGTCTTTATGTAAGTGTATTGGCCTCCTGTTTTAGCTTTTCTGTTCAGTTGCTTCTGAATGGGTACAAAAAGTCAAATAGACTAGGAAAGTGGAAAGAAAAAAAAATACACCATACACCCTCCTGCAATTTAAGTGGAGGCAGCATCTGATAATAAAGATTAAAGCCTAATGAGCTGCATCTAACATGCATTCATATCTGTGAGTGCCTCAGCTTAGGGCCTAAGTATCAAACCAGTGACTCAAAATCACGTAAACAAACAGACCGTATTTATAAACATGGTTTATTACCCCTTTGTGCAAAGTGATTACTACATTACATAGATGACCAGATGCATTCATGGGTGAGCATCACAGTCTGGACAATTCACTTCCCACAGTGCAACCTGACAGGCTTAATTCTGATCCCATGTTTTTCTACATTGATTTTTTTAAGTGCATGTCCTGATTCACATCAGTGACAGCAGAAAGAAGCTCTAGAATCACCATTTTCTTTCAGAATATTTGTGTAAAGTCCTTGTAGAACAAGCAGGCAAGATTCTGCTTTGGGAATCATTCAAAACCTGCACCCCAGTTCTGCATCTCCAGGAGACTGTGCATGGACCATCAAATTTACCTTGTTTTGTAACCAACCATGAAACAGGATGAGCACATAGTGGTTACAGGAAAAAAATAATCAACTTCCACTCTCTGGTTTACTTTATTTAAAAGAGCAGGAAGATCCAAACCAGGATGTCTGTTTTCCAACTAGTACATTTCAAAATCAAGACACTTCACCACTGAACGAACGAACTCTGCAGCAGCCTGAACTCTTTCAAATACATTATTGGGTGCCTGGGGATAAATGCTCATTCCCTGCTGGTATAAGTTGGTCTAACCCCAGCAAAGCAGTAAACACAAAAAAAGCAAACCCCTTTTCTTTTTGAAATCTCAGCCTAAACACCAAACAACAATTTACTTGGAGGAAAAGGTCTGAAGAAAACAGGCTTTACCTGGACTTTAAAAAGACCTTTTCCTGCTGGCAGTAAAATGAACATCACAAAACTAGCAGTAATCATTTCTATAAAGATTTCACCCTACTTGCAGATCAAGAAAGTCAGCTGGTAAAACTGATGTACTAGACAAGACTCCTGCCATCATTTAGACAACATTGTGCCTAAAATGGCTGTTAACAAAATAAGCAGTAGGGAGATTAAGGTAGATGCATCGAGTTTCAATAAACTGGGAAGCAAAAAAATGCAACTGGCACGGTATTATATTTGTTATTTATGCTTTACATGCTTTATTTTATTATTGCTTTATGCTCTCTAAAGCCCAACATTTACTTTACTACTTCATCACACAGGCACATCCATTTGCAGCAGCACAGGAGTGCCTCCATCATCAGCTTTCTAAAAGGTGTGATTGAACCCTGCCTTAAATGCATACAACACAATGTTTTAATAAACTCTAAAAAAAACAAAAAAACAAAAAAAAACCCAAACTTAAATATTTCATGTAGATTTCTCCTGAGTCCAGTCTCTCTGAGGCCAATGACGATGTCAAACAAGTTGCTTGGCACAGAAGTCGAGACACAAAGGCTCGGGGGTGTCCCCTGGAGGGCTGCAGGGCTGGGGTGTCCTTTGTGGGTCGTGGAGCACCAACCTGCTGCCCCAGGAGCTGCAGTTACTCACAGGCAGCATTTTCCTCACACAGGCACCCCCTGCTTTGTCACCTGGGGTCTCACCAAGGTAGTGTCCTTTCTGTGCGCCTCAGACCAAAAGAGGCTCATCTTTCCTCTCATCAAGCAGCTTTTAAAGAACCCCCCCGGTGACTTTAATGTTATTCAAGTAGATACCTAAACGCCTTGATGATTAAGTCTCCACGTGGGTGCTGAACTGATTTACCTACCTGCCTGCCTGCAGAGGTGGCACACACCACAGAAAAGAGCTGTAGAACTTCCCTTAGCAAATTGTTCTTTCAATCATGTCCCTCCAGCATAAATAACATTAGGCTAAATGCAATACATCTGGAAGGACAGCAAACTGTATCTGTGATTTTTAGGTCAGGCCAGGTTGATGCAGTGATGACCACGAAAGAAATGAAAGATTTCCAAAAGCACAGAGGCAGTTATTTAACATTTAAGGGTACTTTTAACTCTTTTTGAGAAAGTGCTCAGAAAATCTGGTTAAGGGGGTGAGATTTGTCATTGGAAATATATACATTGATTTCTTCAGAGGTGAAAGGTTCAAAGACAGGCTTCAGGGAGGCTCACTGGCAGCTCTGGGGCACAAAGGTTTTTATTCTCCCCACAATGCACACTTATGCAGAGTAAATATGTAACTAACAGAACTGAAATGCACCTCCACCATACACACTGCTGAATGTACAAGCCCTGGACCTGTGTTTGAAAGAGGACTTGTATTTTTAACTTCTATAGGTGAAACACAATTTCTTCCTCCCCCCTGCAACTCTTGCCTTGTTTATACCTCTGGGCTACCTCAGCTACCAGAACACTAATACTATGTAAATAACGTTAAATAGGTTACCAGGCTCGCTAAAGGCACTGTATCACAAGGCTTATGCTTTGACAGATCTTTATGCCCCTGGCTAATCAATAACGTGAATTCTGTAGCAGTACTCAGAGTATGTAACGCCAAGCTGAAGCATGCCTTTATTAGAGCAGGACCTTGGACGGCCAGGCATGTTATAAATATGCACTAAATAAACTTATGGCCCACTAAGAAATAAGTTAAATAACACAGCTTCAATGCATATGTACTAAGTGCTTTACAATAGAAATATGATAATAGTATAGTGGTGAAAAAGAGGAAGGCCTTGACCTTGTCTGTGAGAATCTGCAGATAAGTCCATGACCTGCAGCTTCTGAAGAAAACAGTGGAGCAAACAGGGAGCGAAATAAGCTGAACTCTGGCATCAGCAAAACAGAGATTAAATGCTGCCTGTGCTGGCAGTAGAAAGGGAATAAGTTGGACAGTAATCAAAATTCAACTTGGCCAAATACAGAAAAGTATTATTACAGTCTGGTACAACCTGTTTTCCAACCCGCTTTTATAACAATTAGAGGGATTCAGGAGCCACATAACAGATGATCAGATTTTTAGTTAAGGCCAAGAGAGAAATATTAACATTCACATTGTTTGCCTTTTACCCACTAAGTGAAAATTTCATGAAGTAGTGAACTTCCTCTGCAATTTCAAGCTGCTGTGTGTTGTCATGATAACTAGCTGTAATAGTATTTTCCAAATTGCTTGAACTGCATGAGTGACTCGAAGGCAAGCTTGTGTTAAAGAGGATCACCTGGAATTGTTTGTCTTCCATAGGTCTTAAATAAGTGCTAGACATTCACATCGAGTCACTTGGTGGTGCTCATTTAATATCTCATTCCTCCTTCATGAGCAGGGCTCCTGGCCCAAACTGCATGCGTGCTCTCTGTGAGACCAGACTTATGTAACTGCAGACAAAAACCTTTCCTCATCAAAGTTGACGTGATTAAAATAAAGTTGCACACCATCAGCATAAAGTGAGAACTACCAAGCAAAAGGAGACAGGTCAGAGGAGGAACAGCACTTAAAAAGGAGAGAAGACAAAAGTCATCAAATAGATGCTCATGGAAAACCAGACTGAATCAGTGAGGCAAAGGATGTTTCTGCAGTTACAGACCGCATGGCATCTATTTAGATGAGAGCAGAAATCACCCAAGGCACCCCTGGACAGCCTTAGGCCAAGATGCTTGTGGTCCATTTCACAAGGCAACAACACAGTTATGCTGATGACATAAGCCAAAGAGACATAAATATTTCTGATCTATTAAGGGAATTTACAGTTCTAAAGATATTTTTCCCTCAAATAGATACCCCTCACCCTCTCCTTCACATTATCTGGTTTCTTTCTCTGGACAGAATAGGTAGGAAAGCAGCATTTCTGAATCTGATTCTAAGGATTACAGTAGCCTCATTATTGTAACTACTCAAATGTATTCTCAGATACGCTTCAGTTTCATGTGATTAACAATAGCTGTTCAAACTGCACGTGCTAGTATAACAACATAACCCATGACAACAAGGAGAAATTCCACCACAAACTGTGAGAACCGAACTCTCTGGGTGGGTCACCAAAGCTACAGCCAGCTGAAAGTTTCACCTAAGGGAATGTAGACAGAAATAAAACGGAGATATATTCAGGTGTCATGCTTAGCTGATGAAGTAAGCCTTGCTTTGTAACATGATGAAAAGGTCAGTGTCGCATCCAAGTTACGTACCCTGTGACTTCACGTGGCAAACACAGGTAATTTTCACTGGAATATACACTATCCACCTTCTACAATGTTCCTCATAATGGGAACAATCTTACTAGCCATAAAAAGAAACAGGCTTTTAATACTGTTTGTAAGTATTTCTCACTATATCTATAGGTTATTTATAACTCGCTAAGACCATACAAGGTGTAGATCGCTGCTTTCCACTTCTAGCTGCAGGATGTGACTTTGGTGAGCGCCATTTTGTGAGTCATTGGCCGGGCCTTTTGCAGCCAGAAAACTGAGCATTTGGTGATGATTTACTGAAAGCAAAAGTATGATGAATAAATATTACTTACTGGCTGTCCCATTCCTTGGCGCTCTTTCACTCAAGTCTAGAGCTGGTCAAAGAAATGTGTTAGCCCATTTGGATTGGCTGGTTGGAGTGGGAGGGAAGATAAAGACTAGAACAGAGAGAAGTAAAAATACAGCAGAATATCTTCTTTCCTTCTTCATTTTCACATAGCAAAAGAACAACAACAAAACACCACCCCAGATAAACTTTTATTTTAAGTCAGCCTTCAAGGTTTTCCTCAGGCAGAAGAAAAATCAATATTTTAGTTGTGTTCCTCTCTTGTTAGCCTTTCCTTTAGATGTAGATACATTTGAAATGAAAACAGTGCTCTCCTGAAATGAAAATGAGAAACTTTTTACCTAGAAAATGTCTAAGCTAAATATGTTGATATTCTCAATTATTAAAATAAATGCTTCTGCTTTTTGGAATCTTCTTTCATTTTTTTCCAACTAAAATTATTAATCCAAGTTCAGAAACAGTTGCTGTCTCTGATATGTGCACTGCTTTTCTCCAGGAGAAAAGGGTACATGCCAGTGCCTGAGGGCCAGAAGAGCCCCCCAGCCAGATGCTGAGGCCACCCACGGCCTGGGCTGCCCATGAGCAGACATCTGTGCACAACAGGGCTCTGTGACCCTCAGGCTGGGTGAAGAAAAAGGCAATAAGAAAGGGAAACACAACACAGCTGCTTTTGAGCTCTTCCTTCTCTTTGCAGAGCTATCAGCAAATGGAAGGAACATAAAAATCCCTACCTTAAGTCTGACTCCAGAGTTGTCAAAATAGCTTTGTTTTGGCTAATAAGGGTCAGAATTAACAGCCCATCAATTTTTTTTTGGCTCTCACCCATGCCTAACCCTTCCTTTCAGCTTCCACAACATCCGCGGTAACATTTTCTCCCAGCGTCAGACCAAGAGTGCCCCTTCTTCTCGCATGCTGAGGAGCACGTAGCTGTTGTGCAGATCAAACCACCTGCTCTGGATCAGATCACACAGCCCTTTTTAGACAACAGAATTGCCACCCACCTCTCACCTCGTTCAGGATGAGGAGGTTCTCAGTCTGTCCTCTGGTGACAACAAAGAAAAAAACCTGGGGAGAAGGGGGAGAAGACTTGCCAGAACAGACCTCTGCTACTTCTGCAGGGAGCCCAAGGGACCAAATTTACCTCATCTTTGTTAACTCACACAGGCACTGGACTCCTGAAGCTTCATTCCCACTGTCCTCACAGCCTAAATGCAGTGTCTCAAATCCTTTCTCTGTTTTTATTGACTTCAGTAGGAAAGGCTCTGTTTTGCAGCAGTGAGGGATGGACACTATCTCCATGTTGTTTCATGGACTGTGCACAACACTTGTGAATCCATGCAACTCTGTTTCTTCACTTCAAGAGAAAGAAGATTCGAATCATGGACTTGCACACTAACTGAGCACTACAGCTGCCTTTAATTCTGACACTGAGTTAACACTGACAAATTAGTTGAATTCTTGCAATTTACATTAGGTTTCATCAGAATATAGTCCAATATTCAATTAGGAAGCTTTTTGGGGGGGAGGCACCATGCAGATCTTTGAACACTGTGATCAATATATTAAAGACCAGAGAGCCTTTGAAGTTGAGCTGCTCTAATTAATCTACTTTACTTTGCATTTTACTTTTCTCAGAAAAATATTAATTCATTTCCAGTATTGATAACTGGTCCTGCCCTAGCATGGAGGGATTGAATAAGCTGCTCTCCTGAGATGGCCCTCAGCTCTCTATTTCTGAGATACTCTAATGAATGAGCTAACCTTTGAGCATCAACCTGCAAACAAAACCAGAACAAACTTCCTTCTTTTTCAAATGCATCCTGATTATCCTAGGCTTATAGGCATAAGCAATCCTTAGATTCAGCTGCTTTCCTTACAGCACTTACTGACGCTGTACCAGCCAAGCCTTTTTCTACTGCAATATGCCAGACTGGGAATCCATTATAACACTACCACTAAATATACGTTAGAAGGAGTAGCAGATGTGCCCAGTGGCTTGGAAGAAGCAGATGTTATGTTTAATTATGTGACATAGTTAAAAAGGAAGCAGAAACAAAATCATGTATGCAGTTAATGAAGGGCAGGAAACTTTAATTAGATGTAAGTATGTAATATTAAGCAAGTATTTTGCTCAGATGAGACAATTTGCTGAATTCAAATCACTGCTAAACCTGAACAGTCTGTCTGGATCCTACACTTCATAATACTTAGATTCAGAGTTTAGATCATCAGGATCATAGTGTCTGAAGTCAGATTCAAACATCTCCAGATTGAAGGACAAATAAATGGTTTAGAATTGCAGCCATCTGTGGTGAGGGTTGTCATCCCTTGACTCTGAAGAGAGAGCAATTAACAGAAGCCCTTGGCAATTATGAAATGCAGGATGGTGTTACTTTACCACTGCAGGTTTTGGTTAACATTAAGTACACCTACATGGCACTACAGTAATGGGATCTCCAAAGTGTGTCCTATGCTGTACTTGCAGCCATCAGACTCTTCGGGTGCAGCCTGCAAAAGGGTGTTTGTTCCCCTATGGGAAAAGGAAAGGAGGTAGCACACACAGCCCCGGCCCTCTCCAAAAGCTCACATCTGCCTCCATCCCTTCCCCCTAGGGGCTGGGGACACTAGCAACACTCAGGCTAGGAGTCTGAGGACATCTGGTCCACAGATAGATGGGTTGTCACTGGCTTCTGTGTATAAAGCCTGAGGGATGCTTCTCCAGGGAGTGAGTCAGCTCAAACAGTGCACCAGAGAGTGCAGAGTCAGTGAAACTGGTACATCAGCATTTCTGCCTCACCATCACCACAGACAGTAGAGGGTTTGTCCTGGCTGAATCACTGCAGGAGCACATTGTGCTTAGTGTGGGCCCTAGCATACTAATGAAACTGGACTCTCCATCCAGCTCCCTCGCTATTTTCCCCAGCTTTCCCTGTTGTTCCCTGGTCTGCACATCTTGAGAGTTGTGCAACTGGATATTGAGCAGAAGGGGTAAAAAGGACTGTTGGATACTGCTTCGGTCTCTGAGGACAACCAGTTTTGCTCTTGCGCTTGATAAGAATAGGCACTCTGAGAGAAATCCAGGGGTCGATTATGCCATTATTTGAAGGATGAGTCCAGCCTCTCAAAAGCAAAGTGCAAAGCTTTGTACAGGCAAACTCACCTTTGACACTACATACTAACGAGTGCTTTACCTTGCAGCCCTGCCACTCATTCAGTGGAGGTTTTCATGGAATCTTATTAAACATGAAAAAGTATTGGCACTTCAGGACAGATAGCTCAGCAAATGTTAATGAAAGTAAGTAAATAAGGAGAGATGTTAGTAAGAATAATACTCTTCAGCACATTGACCTTCTCCTATCTGAGGTTTAGGAGGTCATTATGTAAGTTGTGTTTGCAACCATGTACTTAATTGCAATATTCTTCTAGTAATTGACAATAGGATTCTCTTCCACAATAAAAAATTCATCTGATGGATTTGTAAGATTTATAGAGACTGTAAAGCTTAAAACAGAAGTCATCTTGAACTGGTGCAAAATTCCCAGGGCAACAGAGCAAGCCATAGTTCCAGTGGAATTTTAACTAGGTCTCACTATATTTTTAAAACATACACAGAAGTGAATACTGTATATTCTCTGATAAAAATTTACTTTTAGAGATATCTAACACTAACCAATTGGTCAAGAGCACTGCAATGTACCAATAATGAATTCTCTTTAAGCAGCACTTTGCATCTAAATGATGACAATGCGCTTTATAGTTTAAATGTTTGACTGTTCTAACTGCATTGCAATCTGTGATTTCAGAGAATCTACACTTGTATGCATGAGTGAAAGATGCAATGATATTTTTTTTCCATGCACATTGACATTCAGCCATGGATGAACAACTGTCTACTAGCTAACAACACTTCTTCATGTGACTTCAGATAATACTTATCTGATTGAAACCTGGAGGGAAATGAGATAGGCTCGAATCATGAACTGAGGGGTTTGGGCCTGTAGGAAGCTCCCTGGGACCAATTAGTAGCATTGTTATTGATTCACATACTGGAGCACATCAGACAATTACTTACCTTTCGATTTTTCCCCTATAAATCTGTCCAAGAACAGACATTTTTTGTGTTCAGACTTGTTGCATCCCTTTGACCCCTAATCATTACCAGCCCCATCACCAAACACTTCATGGTGGGAGTGAGAATTTGCCCATGTAGTTTCTTTGCATATCACAGTCATAATACTCCCCCACATGTGGTAGAAATCTCACAAGAGGTCAGGTTAAAAAAAACCCCCACAAAACAAAACAGAAGTGATTCAGGACTTTATGATTAATCCTCAAGCATTTTACCTAGGTTGGGGCAGCAAGCCTGAGTCAATTATTGATTACTCACATCTGTTTCTGTGATAGGTAGGCCTGCTAGAGCTCTCCAATGCCTGGATCCAGAAGACAACTTTCCCATGGTTATGGGTGCTTGGCTCTGGTGTTTTGTTTAGGTTTATGCCATCTCTCCTTTCTCTGACAGAATGTTGCTGTATTTAAAACTAGAAAACTCCATCTGCTGTATGGGAAAACAAATTGCAGCTAATGTCAATGGATTTCTCCCGCCCATGCTCAGGGAGGGGATTGCCATTCAGAGAGTACTGTCACAGACCTATGAAGATCCAGACGGGCTGTTCTTTTTTCTCTCTGACTCCTTTCCACTAAAATGTAGTAGCAACAGAAGAAGAACAGTTGGTCCTGCCATGAGCTCCGTGATGGTGGAGTTTTTGCCACAGACAAATATCACCCCAGAGACGTGTGGCCAGACAGATCCATGGGGTGACTCCCATTGACTCCAGAAGCTCTGGATCAGGCCTGAGGGTTCTGCACAACTTTCCTGACGACCTCAGTTTTCCACAGAACTTGGTGTGGCCCCAGTGCTCCCACAGATCTGCTGGTGGGCTCACAGCTGGCAGCAGGCTCCTGCAAAGCCCTGAGCAGAGGCTGGGCCATCTCCTGCTGGAAGGCATGGGAGTCCCAAGCAGTGGCTGGAGGAGACAACCAAACCACTGCAGGGAGAAGAAACTTTATTTAAGAAAAACATAAGACTCTTTAAGGGCATTGCAAAAGATTAGAGATTTGCACTTCAAATAGCCAGTTTCCCAGTGGAATACAGATCCTACTCCATGATAGTGTGTGTACTTTGGTGACTCACTTGTAGCAACTGCTCATTAATTTGTCTAAATATTTTCCATTTTATGCACTCCTAGCCTCACCGATTCCTGTCTCTTGTACATACCTACCCAGAACCCTTCCTGCAGAGGCAGGCGTGACACTGCTGCGAGCTGGGGAGGCTGGTGGAATAAAGTAGCCAAGGAACAAGGTGGTTCTGACCATGTGGCAGAGCAGGAAAGCCTCTCCTCTTCCCCAAGCAGGTCTGGACCAAGAGGCTGAGGAACTGGAAGGAGGCAGCACACTGGGATTACCTGGGAGGTCAGCAGAGTGCTGAACCATCAGGAAGAAAAGCCTAATGTTGCAGTGGTTATATCGTCTCAACAAATCTGTTAAAAAAAAAAAAAAAAGGTTCATTATCATAATACAGAACTACAGAAAGACCTCACGGGAGTAATTCCAGCTGAAACTGAACATATCAGTAACCCTAGCTGAGATCAACTGGGAAAAAGACCCTAAGCAAACATAGGATGAAGAAGGAATCTGAAGCTCACAGCTTATTCTTTTGCTGTGGGGTTTCAGAAACCTATCTAATGTGTCAAATATTTGAAACACGTAAAACTTAAGAGATTTCAGATAAAACAGCAAAATACAATCAGGGAACTTCACCCATTTGTCAAAATGTCAGTTGCTTTAATGTCAGTTGCTTTAATGTCAGTTGCTTTCTAATGAATTCTCAGCACTGCAGCATTGGTCTGGACCTTTCATTGCCTTAAAATCTGCTCCTGATGTTTTTTTTTTTCTCATGCATATCAGGGAAGGGATGAGGACAACTGTACTTGTCTCACTGGGCTCGCAGGATTTTGAATGTTGTGATCCCAAGTGAAAAAGTGTTAATCATCACCACATGAGTTTTCTCACTGAGTTCATGAAGGCTGTTCTCATCTCACATGTGTCTGAACGCTCTGATTTAATGTCAGAGCACGCAGCCCTTAATCTGATCAAGCTCATGACAGGGGTCACAACACAACGCTCTCAGAGCCATCCTGGCAACCCAGTGGGTCACTGTGCACTTACCACTTTCAAAAGTCAAATACTCAGCTGCAACACCATGCAATACACTCACAACGCACTTTTCATTTTTTTCTGGGGCAGTAGCTTGCTGAAATGCTACTCAAGTTGTATTGCTTTTTGGTTTTGGTCACTACTCCAGAATTCATTGTCAGGAGACAGCATTTGAGGATTCAGAGTATTCAAAGATTCATTAAACAACCTGGAAAAAAGCCAACAGAGCTAACTAGTAATAGCATTTAAAGTAGATTCCAGAAAAACATACTGCCCTGCTACAAGAATAGCATTTCCAAACTGTTTTCAGATACAGGATCCATCCTGGCCAATTAGACTGTGTTTGATAATTTGGAGAGTAAAATTGTTTTGTGAACTTTTAATGTTAATATCATGTATGAAGATGAATGAGCTACACTCTCATGTTTGCTCTCATGTCAAACTGTCAGATAAAGTGCTAAAGTAAAACAAATACCAGATTTCCTTTTTTGTCTGGCTTTAAGAAAAGTATACTGAGTGCAACAAATAAATCCTCATTATGTTACTTTCCTTAAAATAAGATTAGTGAGAAAATAGTTTAGTACATGAAAAATTCCTCTTCCACTATAGATTAGTTGGAAGGCTCTGATAGAGTGACTGGAGGCATTCCTTTTATCTGATGGAAAAATCTTTCTTCCTAGACTGAGCTATGTCAGCTTTATTCATTAGTATTTTCTTTCTTCTCCTGTTGAAAAATGCCCGTGGGTGAAGGAAGCAGACTATTTTGGTAGGACCTTATTAACCTAAACTTTGGGAAGCTGCAGTTTGCTGCTTCCCACAGGCTGGGGAAATAATTGAAATCCACACTTCCACTGAAATCCTCCTCCCTGAAGGAGCTGGGGCATCATCTCTCCATGTCACTGTTCACGATCTGGAAAACAAGGTTCAAATATTTTGTCACTTTAAAGGGCGTTTCAAAGAATGACACTAATTGACATATCTAGGTAAAATACAGGTATGCATCAACTAATTACAAAAGGTATATATTTATCTGAATTGCTTCTCTTCAGTCGAACAAAAGTGTAGTTTGTAGTAAGTACAGTATTTATCACCTTGTACTGAGAAAAAAATTATCACATCCATAGTGAGAAACAAGGAGACGGCAACCCATGCTTGAAGGGTTAACTTCTCTAGGAGAAAAGGAGGTTGGTGCCTATGTGATCTACAGGGGTTCAGAGTCACCCATCATCTGTCTGGTATTTGTACAACCGTCAGTGCAATAACCGTCCCGATCTGTGACAGGCGCTCCCAGGCTTCACAATACCACAGACTGCACTAACAATGAACAGGCTCACAAACAATTTGGACAACCACTTACCTTCTGCAGATTCAGAGAGACCACATTTTTACGAATTCGCACATAATACATTGCAGGGTTTACATTTCTTTTCATAATCCAAGGCTGGGCAATGTCAGGCCCCGAGCCCTTAAAGGCATTAATCAAAATAAAGAAACACAGAGCAGAGGAAAGCAGCACATTTGTCAAGTGAAGTGCAGTACCATGATGTAGCTGGAAAGGCACTTCTGTCAGTCGTGGCAGTTTCCTGAACATTGGTGGTGTGATTAAATTCTCCGTTTATAGGAGAAAACAGTACTTAAAATTTGTGCAAAAAAATTAGGAGTTGAGTGGCAATCTTTTGGAAAGTAACCTAGCAAACCAGATTGGACATGGTCCTGGGCAACATGCTGTAGGTGACCCTTCTTGAACCAGAGAGTTTAGCTGAATGACCTCCAGAAATCCCATCCAAACTTGACCATTCTGTGATTCTCTGACTCTGTTTTACTCATAAAGCATCTTAATTCAGCCCTGATGCACACCAGAAAGGTTTATAGAATAATAGATGATCCCAAAATGTTCCATAATGATTCATCACAAACCAAAATCGATCTATTCCAGAATATCATATATCAGCCACAGTCATCTACTAAACCTCTGAAATATAAGAGAAAAAATACAGTGCTGCTGTGGACATGAAGTACAAATGGCAGATTATGCAAATTGCTACGTATTGCAGGTTTCGATGCAAACATTTTAAATTTATTCCAGGGTTACAGTAGTTGGCTTTGGAAATCCAACTCTATTTGGACTCTCACAATTAGCATATCAGGAAATTACTTTGCTTCTCAGGCCCAGGAAGTCCAGGTGACTTTCTGCAGGAGGATGTGACAGAGTATTGAATGGCCCGTGACGTGACTAGGCTGCCGTTATTCTGATCAATCATGCTTCATATGTGATTCATGCTAAAAGCTAAAAATTGAGATCAGGAGAGAGAAAACATAGATTTTCCTGACATCTTATTTCATCCTTCATTGCTGAAAATAACTCCATGTTTTCAGTCAAAATTAGTGGAGAAAGCTGACCGTTCAAAACAGTTGAGGTCACTAAGCAACGTATCTAGGGATCTGGGGTCTGTTTCTGTGAACATTTCAAGTGGTAATTAGTTTTATTCTAATAGTTTCAGTACCACTGCTCACACTAATTATTTTCATGAATGGAAACATAAGTCAAGACACAGCCTATTGATAAGGTGACCCTGAAGGCCCAGACTCACCAAATAGTAGTGGGGACCAAGAAGGAATTTAGTTAAGGAGATTTGAATCTTTATGATATAATTCAATAAAATGAATCACGAATATATCTTCATGATATCGTTCACATTAAAATGTGAAACTACAGCAAATAAATGTAGCTCATTTGAAAAATTTATGTTCTAACGAGCCTGATTCTAGAGTAAGGCTAAGTCAGCATCCTCTTGGTGTCCTTCCCATCATGCCTCAAATCCACAGATACCCCTTCTTTTCTTGTTAAATAAACAACATGACATCAGTAATATGACGTAGAGTTACAACCACCAATTTTCTGAGCCAGAAGTGCAGCTCCAAAATAGAATATACACATTTTATGGGGAAAATGCAGCGGCAAAATGTTGAATTACCAAAAAAACCCAAAAAACTCAACCAAACAAACAAAAAAAAAGCGCACAAACAGTACTTCTTCACTTTTACTGATTTATTTATGTCACCTACAAAAAGGGTTTGCAAATGATAAGTGAAATGTGGCATCTGGCTGGGAGCTAATTGATGGTTTTAATAGAGCTCAGAAACATGTCTGTTACAAAGCAAAACATTCAGCTCTCCTATCTTACACTGAATGATTGGCCTCAGTAGTGACGAACTGCATCCAAATGAATAAGCTTTTGATAGGAAACTATCAAATTTCAGCGGAAATCTGACCATGACAAAATTACTCATGGAAAAAATTCGCTCAACACTTGATGCATCCCTTGAAAAACAAGGATTCCTTGATATTATCTCATTTAATAAAGGTGTTGCAAACAATGAAAGCCCCAAATGTTGCCTGTATTAAGCAATTTTGTTTACTGGTCGTTTTCATCTCATTAAAAGGTATTAAAACTTGTATACCCTATATAGGTATTCAAATTTATCTAGGTGGGTATTTTTGGTTTGGTTTGGTTTGTGGTGGGTTTTTTTTGCATTCCGGTTTATGTTATTTGTATTTCAATCTGATCTTGTACTTTAAATTTGTATTTCAATTTATGTTAGACAGTAAATGACATGCCTAGGAATAATTGCAAACTAAGATTTTTTTTTTTGGTTTTGTTTTGCATGAAACATCCATCTTTGTAATTTTTGTCCCTGTTATGGAATCTATTTCTTCTTCCATCTTAATCACAGATGGTAATTTAGATGGGCCATTTTCCATGCAGGCAACCAGCAGAGGTTTCATCATTTTGCAATACATAGCAGCTACCGATGCTTTTAGTAGGTAAGACTTAGGGCTAAGCACTTTTGCAGTTGTGGTCATTTCCTTTAGTTGCCTAATTGGCAAAAGAACTCTTTGGAAAGGCACGCACTTCTCAGTCTAGGTGGAAAAGGAATTATTGATGAAATGTTAAGAGTATTGATGGGATGCATGAAGGCAATTGAAAAGGAAATGCCTTCTAATTCAATATCTGGCTTAGGATTTGAAAATGTACATTGTCTTAGATAGGGCATTGATCTGAGAAGGTTGTTCCTACAGAGTACCATATCCTGCAGGAGATGCTCTTAGGACAGGAAAGAAATAATGTATCCATTAAGAATTTAAAATTGCCAGGCTATAAGGAATCCCTTTCCCATTCTCCTCCTGCCTTCTTCAGTGCCCATCTCCCTCCACATGAAAACTCATATTAAAGAACAAGCATAATAGGTCAAAATCCCCCTGAACAATTCTAAAATCATAGGGAAAAAATCCCAAATATATTACACACTTAATTTGAAAGGGTTGAGATTACCCTTGTTGCATGACCTCCTTCCCTTCTCACCTACAGAAAACATCCCATTGAATCCCATAAGAAACCCTGAAGTTCTTGGCCCAGGCTGCCAGGCTCTGGGCTTGGCAGTTGTGGTTTAGACAGGCTGGAGGGGTGCACGTCAGATGGGAAGGAAAATAGGGAAAATTTCACTAGGAAAATTGCCTTGTTTCTGCAGGACTGATCCACAAACTGACACGATTCTGCAGGATGTTTTGACTTCTTCCATATTGGCTTTCTCTGACAGGAAAGAAAAAAAAAAAAAAAAAAAAAGAAGAAACAAGAAATGTTTCCTCTGAAAATGTCCATGTGACTGTATTTTAGAACTAATGCAGCAGCATGTTTCTTGTCAAATCCTAAGAGCTAAAGAGAAGAGATCAGCCTGGCAATCAATAGTTTATGTTTGGCTGATGTTAAAACGGGTTCTGTGGATCTCTTGACAGTTTTGCTCAAAGCATACAGTGAATTGCTATAAATATCCTGACAAGGCAATGTTGTTCCAGTGCAGAAATTCAAAGTAAACCCTCTGTCCTCAGACAGCTTGCCTTTTAACCACAAGCACCAGGAGTGACTGCCACATCACCAGCCTCTCTATGTGGTTGCTTTCTGTAGGAGGGCAAGCACAGGTTACCTCTACATGCCATTTATCTGTAGCCCAGCAGATGAAAAAAGGGGTTATCCCGGATCCACCATGTTCACTAAATAATTCAACGAGCTAGTTTTTCTTTAGGCTGCTGCCTGAAGGTACATGTATTTTAGGTTTGAGCACAGAACCGTTTGTTTGGGTTCATTAAGTTCTGACTGTTCACCTGAGCTTGCCATGGTTTTTCTGGGTTTTTTTTTTTAATTGTGTTTTTTCTTTTTTTTTTTAACATAAGCAGCATGATGATTTTTTTTTCCTAAATTAATATAAAGAAAGTCTCAAATGTTTAAATACAGGATTATTCCATAAAGACTGTTTAGAGGAAATAAGCTGTTACTTGATTTCCTGGTGGGATTAGTTCTTGTCAAATACATTTTTAATGCACTTCTTGTATCTAATGAATTATGTAGCATGCCCCTTTTTCTTCTGTCAAATGAGGTTTGGAAGAAATCAGGTCAAGTCCAATGGCAAAAAGTGACATAGTACTCTGAAATAACCCCTAGTCTGGGTGAAAGGACCATTCTAACGGAAACTAATTCCTGATTAAATAAAGGAAAATATTCCAAACAAGCAGGCCTCCATAATTTTATGGCCACCACCACCAAAAGTTCTTCCAATAAAGCAGAGGCCAAGTATGATTTTTACAGGCCTTAAAGGAAGTTAGTGAAAGCCAGGTTTAAAACTATCGAAAGAAGGTTATTCGCCCCTCAGTGTGTAGGCAGGGAACACTGAGGAGGTGAGAAGCTTATCTGGGTAAAAGTAGAGCCTGGACACAAACTCTGAAGAGAGATCCATTGCCAGATACTAAACAGAAAAATCACAGAATGCTCAGGAAAGTCCCTGAGTTCAAAATGCTCAGAGTATTAGAAGAGTATTAGGCGAAAAGTCATAGGAGCTTGTCCTGTTCCTCCTCATTACTGGGTACCCATTGTCGTCACTGTGGGATGCAAAAAGTAGCTTCGATGGCTCCCCCGTCTAAACCATTATGGTAATTCTTGTGTTTTCATCATTCTTAAATGGTAAAATCCTAGAATAAAAAAAAAATGCCAAGGTTACTTTTGTGATTTGGTCATATATCTGAAGTCCAAAACAACTCTTCTTTTTAAGAAAGGGCTGGCTAATATTTCTGTGGAATAGCTCTGTTAATACAGAGGAGCATACATTGTTCAACGTGTGATGTGGGGATGGCTTCTAACATCTCCCTCCCCTTAGGTTTTCTTCTGTGATGCTGACACACTGATTCACCCCAGGATGAGTGACAGATGCTCTGGCTAGAACTGAGATTAAATATTTGTATTCGGGAAAGGCGTTCTACTTATGTCAAATTTTCTGAGGCTTATCAGTTCTTTTTTTAAAATTTTACAGTACTATAGCATTTTCACTATTGTGATTTAAAAACTGAGCAGGTACATAATTTCTAATTAAACTTTGACCACCACCACCACATTTATTCCACTTTAAAAAAATGCTTATTTGTAATTTTGCTGACAAGAATCAAATTAACAGTTTTGAACTTTCTTGAGCTAAAACCATTCTCAAAGCTCCATACACCTATGTGCTCTATTTTGATTGGGATAACTGTCCTTTCCAGATCAGACTTGGAAATGATTTGTCATGTGAATTTTACACTTAATTAAATATTAGATACCTTGCTTTTTGACTGGAGCAATTTGAGCTCAAATATTCCCCAAGGCGTTCTGGAGAAGAAAATTGTTTTTCTACCTCTCGCTTCCAATATATTTATTTTTTCCAAAGTTTCAGTTCCTGAGATAACCAAAGATGTCAAACACATCTTAAAGGAAGAAAAAAGGGCAAGTTATTTCAAATACGGGACTTTTTTTTCTTCATCAATGTTACTGCTTTTCAATTTTATTTTTATTTTTTCCTGAAGAGTTGTCATTAATCACTACTAGTGTGAAAGGCTTTAGTTAATCAAAACCTACCTTGACATGATGTCTAAAATTTACTTATCAATATATTACCTCCTACAGTTACTTTGCTCTTCTTCCAGTCCAGTCATGCTCATCCATTCAAATCCTCTCTATGTGACTCAGAACTGGAACATGAACTTGGCTTACCCACCTTTCAGGAAAGTGGCCTTGTCAGCAGTTTAGACACAATGAAAGTAGGTTTCTCTTAATTTCTTCTTTCAGAGCTCTTCCCTTGGATACACTCAATTAAATATTAATTGTGCCCAGAGAAAAAATGGGGAGAGGGTGACTTCTACTGGGTGAAAGTGGGAAAGTCATGTTCCAGTCCCTGCTCTGACAAGTATGTAATTACATCTGCAAAACAGAGCAGGTTTTTTTACAGGGAAAAGAGACCATTCTGGGGCAACTTTAGGTGCAACAATTCAGCTTTTCACCAGTTTCTCTCTCACCGGAAAAGCTTTTCGTAATGAAAGAACTGGAAGGTACAGACGCACCATTAACATTGTGCCTCCCTGGGCTTTTTCTGCAGGACTACGCACATTCTGAGATTGCTTATCTTTAGACAAGCCTTGTACACAACATGTGGGGACAGAGGCTAATCCACAAGCTATCAAAACTGCTTTAGCAGGTGGGTTGGACTAGATGATCTTCAGAGGTCCCTTCCAACCCTAACCATTCTGTGATTCTGTGAATAGTTTATTACATGTACAGAATTTGTGAGCAACCCATTCAAAGTCTCAGCACATATATTATTATATTATTTGTAATACCAGCTCTTCACCACCACTAAATAAAGGACAATCACTGTCGGTGCACTGTGCACATGGAAATTGGATGGGGACCTTCACATGTGACAGATGAGATGGGGTTTCCTGACCAGCACTACAAGAAAAGCCACGGATGTCTTTATCAGATCTGACCTTAGTCTCTCAGAAGAGGGAATGAGAAGCACAAGACATCTGGGCAACAGATGTGAAATGCAATCCAGCCTTGTCTACCGCATTTGTACTGTTATAAACTGAGCAAAGCTCAGGGGCATAAATCATCATTGTAAATGACTGAAGAAAGTGAAGGATAACCAGGACTCCAGCAATCCACCTCCAGATGGGCAAGGAAATGTACTAGATCAGAGTAACCAGACAAACAAGAAGATGTAGGAGTGAGTCTGAAAATTAACATATAAGAAGGAAAAATTTGTTACTGTAATAAGCAGTAAATTGGGAGTACTGCTATCTATTTTAGTACCTTTGGACAAACCTTGCAAATGTGGTAATTATCCACATTGTTTGTACTTTTGTCTGTTTCTTGGCTTCTTGCTTCCCCTGCTGGCATGGGTGAAAACTCTTGAGACATGAGCTTTTTTTGGGAGTGCTCAGAAATTCATGCAGTGACATGGGTGGGAGGAAGAACTGCTGCCTTTCACAGAGAGGTGGCTGGGAGCAAGGAGACATTCAGCAATGAGGCATGGAGAATTGTAGCAATTTAGCAAGCTAAAAGGAGCACAGAGTAAAACTTAGGACCTGAAATAGACTGGGATTTCTAGCCTCACTGGGTTGGAAATCCCAGCCCTTCGGTGTTTTTTACATAGGCACACAAGTCACAAGAAGAGAACAATAACCCATCATTCTAGCTGCCATCTAACCATGTATAGAGGGCTCTGCTTCAAAGAGATAACAATGGAAACAGGTGATAAACGATGGATGACAAAACCCACCAATGAACTCCAGTTGACTCAAATTTTCCATAGAACACTTTTGCACACTAAAAAGTGTATGGAAATACTGATTTGGAACATTTTAATTTTGAATTTATTAGATTGGCTTGGCCTCCCAAGAACTGAAACAGAACTTCAAAACAAGTTAAAATGTTTCAGTTCAACATTTTGAATTTTTCCCACTTTTCTTTCTGAAATATTTTGTTTAAAATTTCTTTATCTTAGAGATCAAGATAATTTCAGGTAACACAAACCCCTGTTATCCCTCTCCTCCTGAAATGACCCAAAAAGCCTTTTCCAGACAGAAACTGAATTTTGTTTTGGCTTTGGTGAGAACACTTGAAAAGCTTTGGTTTCAGTTAACTTCACTTTTTTTTTTAATTTAAGTTAAGCTATAAAACTAAAAACTCAACTGCTTACACATCTATAAACTAAAAAGACTGTGCTTTAGAACCCTGCAAATCAGCAGTAGAAGCCCATCAGTGTCGATTGCTTTGCAGGCATCACAGAAGAAACTGGCCTTCAGGAGAGCTTAGGAGAGCAATGCAGAGACTACTGGGATTTTGGAATGGGAAAGCACGAGAGAACTGGATGGGGGTTTGATGGAAGGCAGCATCAACAGGAAAGGAGAGAAAAGATTGATTATTTTGAGTCTGGAGAAAGAGATTGCACCAAGCTGAACTGCACTGAAGGCGCCTGGTGGGAAGATGCCCCATGGTTTTCTTTTTTGTTCTGTCTCATCCATGCACAAATGAGATCTGCCAGAAAGACCAGCAGGTCATGGGTGCTTCACCTCTCCTCTTCGCTCTTCCCCTCCCCTTACCTCGCCTCCTCTCCACCAAGAAGATGCTGGGGCCATGTTGTGCCTCTGGTAGCCCAGGAGTCATGGTTCAGCCACCCACCGGTAAAAATAAATCAGGCACCTGGAATGTTAAAATCAGGAAGCACTGAGACAGGTGAATGCACCCATATTTTATTGGCTTTTTCAACTCTTTCTCATCAATTTCTTGGCACACTTTGTGCCTCAACATGTTATGTTGCAAGAGGAAGGCAAGATCATGGTCAGGATCCAGACACAAATGGGGACCTTCATGTCACACGACAGCTGAGCACAGGGCTAATGGGAAGGCATAGGAGATATATGGATTATTGGTGCCTGTCTCTGTATGGTAAGATAGTAAAGAGGACGACTGCTTTTACAGGCTATATCCTCACCTAACAGTGTTTAGGTCTTGGAAATACTTGACCACCTACAATATATGCTACATTCTGTAAAGGATCTCTTCCTGAATAAACCTCAAATTTCTAAAACAATGACCTAACCAGCTTGAAAAGAGCCCAGTACAGAAATAAAATTCATCATCTTAAAGATCATTTTCATTAAGAGAGATACTGAGTTTATAAAGGTAGAATGTTTAGAATCACTAGATGTATCTACCTTTATTTTCTTTTGTGAGGCTGGATATTTGTTAGAGCTGTTTTAGAACAGGTCCATGTGATACAACACTGACTCTGGTTGAGACCATGACATGTTCCTGGCTGTAGGTTGCTGTTCACTTTTTGCAGGAGAGAGGGGAGCCTGAAATTTCCTGGTTTATCACACAGTTGAATATTTGTCAATATTTCGAAACGTTATTGTTATTATTGTAGCTGTAAACTGGACAACACACAGAGCAATCTCTTGGGCAGAAGTATCTCACATAACCATGTGGGATCCTGGAAGGGCTGTACAGATAGTAGAGCAGGGAGAGGGGAAAGAGACAGAAGGGGAAGTGGCAACAAATACTGATTTATTAACAGCTGATTTATTAATATCATTGTCCTTTCCAATTTTCCAAGCAGAAACATATTTCTATCTTTATGCTCTCATTTACAAACCTATTATTGAACAATTCATATTTTAAAGGAGTGTCATATTAAAAATATTAAATTTGTACAAATTCTTCAAGATAAGTCTGTTGTGTTTTGGATGTGAGAGTACAGTAGTCAGCAACTCTGAACTCGTGTGGCTACAAATGTATGCAATTGAAACATTCACTGTTTTTTATCATAGTGACTGAACCTTAGACTTCTTTTAGCAGGTATACTTTGTTTTAAATTTTCATTAGTGTAGCAATGTAAACAAATCAGCATGTAAACAGAAAGAACCTTTTCCACCCCACAAACAGTGCTGAAATGATGAGCAAACCTGAAACGCGAGGTAAATAAGGCCCTAATGCACAAAAGCCTAGGCTTCAAAGTTCTGCTTCTGAGAGAATTATTAACAACATTTTCTCCGCCTTGTTACATGCAATTCCATATTTCCATTGTCTTTAACCGGTTAGTTGGATTATTGAAGCCTTTCCATGTGCAAGCAAATGTTTACACTCATTGGTAATCAAAAAAAGCACTTCAACAAATTCCAAAATCCCACAGAGGAGATGAGGTTTCAAGGTCCATATGTCTGCAGAGTTCAATGCATTGGAAATAAATTGTACATCAGTTAAGTGTATATCCCCTGAAACAGATGTATGTATGTATGTATTTTACAGAAAAATCTTTGAAAGACCCAGGTTATAGACACGATTACAAGGTAGGTAGTAGGGACCAATTCAGATAAACAACTGAATGTATCAGCCTCTTTGATGACCTGGTCAAGAAATGCTGTTTCAACTCTTTCACAAGCTACGGAATCAACAATACCATGACTAGAATTAATACTGAAATGGAAAATATGTGCGGGTCCTAACCACTTTAGTCCTTGTTTTGAAGGAGGCTAACAACTAATTTTTAAAATGTGATCTGATGCACTGAAAATGAAAATGATGCACTGAAGAACTGAGCTCCCCAGAGCTCTCCATGGGTCACGGAGCCACCTCTCAGATCTGCCGGCTGGTGGACACGTGTTGGTGGTGCTGAGGAGGCAGACAGCAAAGCCTCCTGCCAGGGCGGACGCCTCTTGCACCCGCTGCTCTCCCCAGACAAGACAGAGGACAGGCAGCACAGGACTCAGTGCTGCCTTCACATCCCAGGTGTTCTCTGAGAGGCTTTTTCCCGTCTCGCAGAGCAGCGGGTGGGTCTGAGGGTGGTGCAGGGGTGCCCTGGAGTGGTGGGAGCAGCAGGAGTGCTTGGCCCTGGCAGCCAGTGGGCACAAGCCCCGCAGCGCCCTTTTGTGATCTATCTCAGTCCTGTCCAAATGTAACCCACCGGCAAGAGCAGCGGGACACGGGCTCCTCTTCTCTCATCACCTCGCCTTCACCATGAAGGCACTGGGGCTGCAACACACCCCTGGCAGCCCAGGGGTCACAGCTCAGCCACCCACTGGTAAAAATAAATCTGCACCTACAACAACAGAGTCAGAAAGGGCAGATAGGATCATAAAGGCAGGAATAGGCATGATTTTGTTCCCTTTTCTTTGGGAAATACAAGGGAAATGGAACTGTTCATAGCACAGAGAGAAAACTGTTGGCAGTGACTACAGGATTGCTTTGGCCTCTTCGAAACACGTGCAATAACCTCAGAGAACTGCAGGTTCACAACAGATTGACAGGGCCCCTGTGCATGGCTGAAGAGGCAGCCCCAGGGTAGCTATCACATAGTCATTTCCAAAACCTGAGCAGCAGCATCCCCCACTGTCTTTTTCTGGCAATCCAGCTTTAGAAGCAACACACGCTCCCTCGGACAGAGCTGCCGAGCCAGCCGGGACTGCGCTGCTGGCAGGACTTGAGTTCTGCAAAACACTAGGCTGAGGGGTCTGATTTGATCCCTTTGCACTGAAACAGCCTGGACTGGTTTGCTCTCTGGTGGGCAGGGCAGGGAAAAACAATACAATGGCACCAGGACAGATCCCTGTTGCACAGGCCCTAGGTGGTTTTATCTTTTTTTTTTTTTTCCTCTCTCTCTCTCTAAATTATCTCAGGTGAAATATGAAGTGCAAATATCATAATGTCTAAAGCTACCTAAAAAAATATTCATTGCATATTTGGGATTCAGGTAATACAAGCCAGCATTAGGATTGTCAAATGACATGAACAAAAAAGGGGGGCTTTGCCTCTTTATTAAAGGAGCAGGTCAAAAAGCTAAAAATCGTGATTCTTGTGACCTTGCCAGAGTGTCTGTTTACCTTTGTACAAGCAGAACTTCAACAAGTGCAAAGTTAAAACTGCAAAAATTGGAGCGGTATTTTTCTCCAGACACACATTTTCTCCCAAACACAGGTGCATGTTTCCTATCTGGGGCCACCTTTGTGCAGCACAGAAACATTTCATATATTTAAAGTAGTGTTCAAAGTGTTGAAAGGTGAACAGCAGAGTCTGTTACACACCTGGGCTTCTTGTTCATCTCAGCCTTCTCAGATTTTTTCAACTGCTGACCCCTGAAAGCTCTTGCTCTCTTTCTCCTTTTCTCTTCTGGTTGGTTTTCACTCTCCACTTCACAGATCTGTTTTCTCTATCCCTTTGATTGGTTTTTGCATTCCTGAGGAGGGCCTGCAAACCCTTCCGTGCGATAGTATTATTAGATAGGTAAAGCCATGAGAAACCGGAATCGATTCTTCTTTTAATCAAAGCTAACTCATTCTACTTTCTTGCCTCTGACAAGCTCTCCAGTTGCTCAAAGTATGGGAGCAAATCTGTCATGCCTTCTGGAGCAACTGCTGTCAAAGCTAGAGGCAACTACAATAAAAATGTAGAACTTAACACGTGGCAAGGGACTACCTGGAGTAGTAAGCTACTGTTTGCCAAATTTCTACTTTGCTTTTAAAAGCAGAGCACTTGGATTGGTTTGCATTATACCCATTTTGCACAGTCCACCACCCTAAAACAAACGCCGTGAAGCTCTGATGAGCCAGGATGTCAGCTAAAATTTTCTGAAGGTGACAGCTACTGACACGAAAGCTCAAATGAGCAATTTCTAAGGAGATCATCATGCAAAGTGTGATGGCAAACCTGCACCAGCCTTACTCTGAACTTTTGCAGAGCTACAGACTGATGGGTGACCTTTCCAGCTCTTTCAGTGGATTTTAGTCCACAGACAGAATGAAAGCTTTTCTTAAAAGACACAAATGCACAGGACCATCTCTCAAGAGGACCAGCTGTTTCTCGCTTTTGAACAAAGATTCAACTTCTAGAGCAATGGGGATTTTATTCATCAAGTAAATTTCCCCGTATTATTCCCATTCAATAAGCCACCTTTTCTGACATTCTGCCTCTAGCCGGTACTAACATGGGACTTTTCCAGGAAAACATTAAACAAAACAAAAACTTGTACAGCCAGTTTCCCATGCTGTGCTATGGAACATGTAGAAATCCTCCCTGATCCAGACTTTTTCACTTACATCCAAAAACATACAGAGTATTTAAATTTAACAATCTACAGGAGCTTATCTCATGCACAGAAAAACCTGTGACAACAGACAGAGTGGCTGGTGACTCTGCTTCAAAGTCAAGAAAGGCTGTGATTAAGATTCCCTGTCCAGCCTGCACGAAGCCTCTTTCTATGCACTTTTAATGACATTTTCTCTCATTACGTGCTCATATACAGCTCTTTTCACGGGGCACAAGTGCACTCTGTGCCTCAGATAAGCAGCGATCACCAACAGAGGAATTACTTCACATTTTGCGCTTTCTGCGTTGCTCAGCCTGCATCACACCTTTGCTGCATCACAGCTTTGCTGCATCACTCCAGATCAGAGAGCATCCCTTCACTGCCCATTCCAGTCTGTTCTCCTCTGCAGCAGATTTCTTATCTCATTCATCCCTGGCCCCACCTTTTAGTCTTCTCATCTAAGTCTCAATTTTCTCAGCTGGACTAAGCCTTATCTGGTCTCCAACTCTCATACATCCATTCCAGGTTAAATGACATTGCAGTTGCTTTTGCAGACTAAGCCTTTGTTAACGTAGCCAAGCTAGCTTTAAACTAATTAACACAGGTCGCATAAAGAGTGAAAATGGGACTGAAAACCTGCTAAGGCAGTGAGCAAACACTCAGTAGCCACCTTGGGCTGAACCCCATGTCACCACAGTGTCCAATGCTGATACAGCACTGCAGTGTCTGGGGGCTGCCTCTCCCATTTCCAGTGCTAACTGCTCGCAGCCTCTCCACACCTATTTTCCATTGCCCAAATCAATTTCCATCTCCTCTGCATACAAACCAGGGATTTCTGGTTCCTCAGTGCTGCCTGGATGTCATCATGGGAGGTCCTGAGACATCCTTTCCTAGACAGCAGCAGAAATGGCAGTAAGATTGCTATTCATCTCTGCATCTCCAAAACAGCTCTGTTTTTCTCTTTATAGCAGGGTTTCCGTTTTGTCTCAAGAACAGAAACCTCGACCTGTTCAGTGTAGGTAATATTCTCAGATGCTGGACCCCAGACATCAGCTAAAAGTCGAAACCCAGGCTGTTGTGTGACCTTGCCTTGACATTTTTTGGGACACCAATGCAGAAGGCAGATGCTTGCAAGAGCCCATCCATCAGAGAAGAGCTCTGTCTCAGACTCATTCCAAACCTGCAGCTCTGAGCTTTGCCCAGCTAAAAAACATGCAGGGGCCTTCTGGAAAAATGCAGTGCAAATGGGAAAGCTTGGTGCAAATGAACACGTGATAATCAACATCTCTGAAGTAAATGCTTATATTCAGGATGACATAAACCCATTTTATATTTGCTTACCCAGGATTTACTCTGTTGAAAAAAAAAACCAAACTTTCTTCAGCTTTTTCATAAAGTTTAATTTCAGTCCTCAGATTTTATTACTTCACAGTTAGTCATGTGTGATGCTTTCATAAAAGCTATATCCAGGGAGAAAAAAACCCCTAAATAATTCCTAATTTATTCTCTCGGATGGAATTTGGCAACATCCTCAGATGATTAAATAGTGATTATGTAGCTGCCTAAAACTGAGAAGCAAGATGATGCTCTGTGGCCTCCAAAGTTTTCTGGCAAAGAGCTGAGAGGTATTATCCTTATTACCCAGGGAGGAAGTCAATCTGTTGCATGGTGTACAGTGGGAATAAGACTCCATGCTTCCCATATCTTCCTGCCTTGCAAATACGAAGTATGTCTGGCTCCATGTTTTATTGCTTTCACTCTCATTCTGTAAGGAGCCCTCAGGCCTTGTGCCTCTTCCCTGCCATGTGTTACTGTGCAGCTGGGGCCAATGCAGCTCAAGGAGAAGCTGCTACCCTGATATGCGTCGCCTGAGTCTATTCTTACCAGAAGACTGACTTGAAAAGTTTCCATCAATCTGTTTATCAGATTTGGGATGCAATTAGCACTTTCATTTGAAGTATCAGCTTCACTCAAAACTGGCTTTTGTTTGTTTATGTTTTTCTTCTGGTTAGAAAAGTTTTTGTCAGATTTCAGCCAAGCTTTGGGGAAAAATTGTCAGAAGCTTCTAGCCAGACATATTAATACATACATATGTCTAAAGCTGCTGGTTTGTTGTGTTTTTTGGTTTTTGTTTGTTTGGGTTTTTTCAGGAGGAAACTGATAACTTTTGCTTTCAGCAAGACACTGTGTGGGTTGAGTGTATGGGGCTTTCCCAACAATTTTTATTCCCACAAAATATATTTTTCTCCATCTCTAATTTGCAAGTTATTATGCTGTTAACTGTATTAAGATTGCTGTTTTTCACTCCAATTTGTGCTTGACCTGACAGACGCAGCTGGGCCTCCTGGTTTTCCCCTGTCAAACCCACCAGGACTCTGTCAGGGATTCTTGGCATGGGTTCTACCTGCACGGATAGGCAATGAGTGAGATCAGAAAATCAGTCACAAGGGAAAAGCAGAGTCTACCTAAATAGTAACCTACCCATACTTAAAGAATGGCATGACACAAAACCTCCTCTGCCTCATGAAACCAAGTTTCTTCCAAATTTTGGGAGTTCAGCTGACAAAAAGAACCCCCACCAGACACAAAAAGAGGAGGCAAGTAACTCAATCCAGCTGTGTACATGCAATTATGATGTCCTGAGGAGGCCAGGAGCTATCTGCAAGGACATTTTTAGTTATGATGTAGTTAGTATTGATGTTTCATCAGGTCCGTGATACATATTAAGAAGTTTTAACTTACCACTGGAACTGTATTAAATGCTATGATGTAATAGTTATTTAATAATTGCACAATGTGAGAGGTTATTCGTGATCTTGGGCACAAGATAATACAGACAGAAGTACATGCTTACCCAGAAAAGGAATTCTACTAACAGTTAAATGCTCAAATATTTGTTTACGATTTTCCAAGTTCTATTTACTGACAATTATTTTTTTAATTCCTAAACATTAGCTAGCGGTTTTCACACTATGAACTCCCTCTGTAGGGATATAGAGGTTTCACACACAACAGGACAGAAAATCTAAACCATGTATAATAAGGACACCGTTCATTTATAGCAATCTCAGACTGAGTTTCATAATTCCCTATGCATGAACTTTACCTACACAGGTTGTTCGGTCTTTAAACAAGCAACACATTGATCTGAGAAAGAAGCAATAAAAGAAGAATTCATGACCATGGAATATGGAAGTTTTACTTATGCTCTGTAACCAGACATCAAGCACCTAAAAGCCAAATAAATTAGCTTCCTACACCATTTTGGCTGATTTTTCTGGTTTTAATCTGGATGGGTTTCATCAGGAAAATCCTTGCGGTCTTGGTTTCTCTGCTGAACTCAGGAACAAAGATGCTATTCTGAACCCAGTTGTAACTGTGACTTTTTCCATGGCTACCAAACCTGCCAGGCCACCAGACACTAGTCAGCAACATCCACTAGATAGCATGTAAGTGAGCGCAATTGATAGGAAAACATTCCCAGGCATATGTACTAGGTCTCTTAAGAAATCTGACTCCCTTATTCTCATCTGGGACAAGAATGATGCTTGTTTGCTGCTGTGCCTTCCGTGCCTGGGCTGGATGGACCAGTGAGCAGAAACTTGCAGTGGCAGGGGGAGGCAGGTGAGAAGGGCAGCAAGCGGAGAGGCTGGGGTCAGGGCCATGGCCAGGGACTGTCACTGCAGCAGTGACTTCTACAGGTTTCATGCGAGAAAAGGGCTCTGAGGTTCCCAGGTAGGTTGAATGGATTAGCCTGAGGTTAGTTCAGTTCCTTTTTGGAAATTACCTTCAAAGAGAAGTTGTTTTTCTCCTTTTTGGGGTGTTAGAGGTGTAGAAAAGAAAAAGCAAAGCTAGAGGAAATGGACAAGAGGATGGTGCCCAGCAATAGGATGAGGGGCAACAGGCACAGACTGAAGCAAAGAAGGTTCCATCTGAATATGAGCAGAAACTTCTTTACTTTGAGGGTGCCAGAGCCCTGGAACAGGCTGCCCAGAGAGGTTGTGGAGTCTCCTTCTCTGGAGACATTCTAGACCTGCCTGGACACATTTCTGTGCAATCTACTCTAGGTGAACCTGCTTTAGCAGGTGGGTTGGACTAGATGATCTCCAGAGACACCTTCCAACCCCAACCACTCTGTGAGTCTGTGATTCTGTGTGATCCAGCCTGCAAAAAACTACTAAGAAGAAATTTATTTTCATACCTTTTTCACTTAGCATGCTTCACCAAGCAGATGGGAGGTTTTTTGTTCTAGTTTAGACTTTGTGTCCTAAAACCCAGCCCATGGAGACTGAGAACCTTTTGGACGATCCCTTCACAGAAGAGGTGGTGCAGTTTTATCTCAAAGTTCTGGCTTATGCAGGATCCCTCACAAACAGTTTAAATACTTTTTGCATAATAACGTGAAGGAAAGATATTAAGGCAGTGGTGAGTAAATTTTTCCTTAGGGATGTGGTATAATGTGAGCAGAATACATTTCAACTGGCAATAGCTATGTAAGAGCTAGCTTGTCTTCTGGGTTGCCTGTATAGTCAACAGAGAAAAACAAGTTCCTTGAGAGAACAATTCACTTTATCTCACGAGCAGATAAATGCAATCCAGAGGTTTCACTCTGCTTCCACTAGCTATAGATAGAGCCTAATTACTGGGAATTACAAAGGTGGGTGAGATGAAACCCACACAAGCTGTCTCGACTTGAAAAATGCACATGGATTTGATACAGCTCTCCAAAATATAACTTGCATCATGAGGTGCCTTGAAATCGGCTGCAGGGTGGTGAATGCAGGTATGTTACTGCATTTTTTAAAAGTACACAGTCATTTTTCCTGGAAAACCAAGTGCAATATCCTTGTCCATTATAAAATGTATATGCTTAGTTGCCTCTGTGATATATGAAGCTCTCAGTCTTAACTCTCTCTTGCTATCCACAAAACTCTTGGCTTTAGGATAAAGCAAATAAGTGCTGTTTGTTTCTGAAATAGTCTTCCATTCTCACAAAGCAGTGATGGTCCTTGGAATTACCACTAGGCAATTTGGGAGCTGTGTGAAAGGGAGCAAAGAAAAACACTCCTTACAGCTGCAATCAGCCACGACACTTTCAAGCAGCTCAACCCAACAGCAACTTTCAGCCCAGCTCTTCCCACCCCCCTAATAATATCTTCCCAGATCCCTCCATGCTCTTCTGCTGTGTGCTTTTCTAATTCCCCAGCTCTCCCCCTGCAGTTCTCATCTGCAATTAGTCAGTGGCAGTGCTGGCAGAGCCCTGTGCTGAGCAACTCCCACTTGGCACGGGGGACCCTCCTCCCAGTGCTTTACTCCCCAGATGCTTTGAAATGACAAAAATTAGAGGCTTGGCTGAACTACACAAAAGAATTCCAGCAGTCTGAGGGGCTCAAAGTAGAAAATATTTCAACGAGACTGTGCTACATCTCAAAAGCATATTAAACAGAAATATCTTTCCATAACATAACAGCACTGATGGCCTTGCCTGATTAGGTCTTCTCTGCCTGAGACACACCAGTGTCATTTAATATGAATGAGAAAGTTACAGGACATCAAAATCAGGGTTTCTAAACTCAGATTCTGTTCTGACTGAAGATGGCATAAATCTGAAATAATTTCATTGCTATAATTATTCTAGGTTTGAGGCAGCGTAATAGGAAATAAAACATACTCCAGCAAGCACGGCTAGTCCTCACTTTAACAAGACATTTTAATTTTATGAAGAATTTTAACTAATACAATTTAAAGAGGAAGATGGAAGTGGAATGCGGAAACAAGTCACTTCCAAATAAATGCATATGTAATGGCTCCCTGTGAAGCAGCTTACAAGAAATACAATTGCTCATCTGTAACAGGGTTATTTTTTAAATGTTAGCTAATGTTGATTTAAATACCATTTTAGTGACTGTGAAAGAAGTTTAACACTTGATTAATTCTTACTGTAATTAATTATTCCAATATTTCTTAAGCTTGTTGTGTTAGAATCTGATTTCACTTGTATTTTGTTTTCTACTATTTTAATTTTGTTATCCCCAAATAACTTATTACAGATTTTGTCCAGATAACTTGGAACAAAAATAGGCTTTATATGAAAATAGGCTTTTATATATATTTTTTAAATAATTTTAAAGTCCATATTACAACTGTTATTCACACCTCCTCCTGAAAACAGGAAAAACCTATCATCTCCAAGGAGCTGAACAGCATGCAAAGTGTGATTTAAACACTCCTAAAATGCAAGTCTAAATAGGTGACATTAATGTAATTAATTTTATCCTTTCCTTGTCAACTGTTGAACAGTCAGGCCAAGAGAAGCCACTAGGACAAGTCCATTCAAAAGAGGCTTCCAGGAGGCTGGGACCTTCAACCCCGGAATCACATAATTCCATTAGTATCTTAAAAAAATAAAAAGGTTAAGTTGTAAAAAATTGTAAACAAAGGCTGAGCATAGTGAATGCTTTGACATGTGCCTGATTCTGCAGCCTGCATCTACAGCTCTGAGACACATCAGCCACCAAGCCAGGGACCTCCTTCTCCTCCGCAACGATGCTGAGCTGAGCCTCCACACATAACGTTTGTTTTCTCAGGAGTGAATAACTCTTTCACAGGAGTGAGTCTCTCCAAAATGTCCAGATGGTAACGTTACCTAAGTAACTTTATAAAGTGATGCTAAATTTGCAAGGTACCCACGGCAAGGGATATGGAGAGAGACATCTGTGCTTCAATGACACTCCTCAGGTAGTTAGAATTATCAGCAACAACAAAACAGGAAAAATAATGTTCCCTCATGGATATAGCTTATCATATATTGCTATCCAGTCTTCACTAAATGAATATTTTTAATGCAATCTGAACACCCCTATACCTCTCACAGATTAGTAACGCCCTGTGAGGGCTCAGAAAGAGAAGCACGATTAAGTCAGACGAGAAAATGCAAAGAGCTCAGTTACAATCACAAAGTTCCAGTGACTGATTCCAGACCCCTGAAACACACCTGGCAGACAAGAACATCATGAGAACTTTGGGCTGGACTACAGGAGACTGTCTAAAAGGGCCAGAAATGTCCAGCCACACTTGAACTTGCTCAGTAAAGTACAAACCACAATTTCTAAGCTCATGGTCTCTGTCTTAGCAGTTCAGAGCTCTGTGATTTTTCAGTATACTGGTTAACAGCCACATGACATTCTGGATTTGTAAACCCCCAAAGGCTTTGCTGCCATATAGTTTCATAGTATATATATATTTATCCACACAAATACATAGAGATACTTCTCTGACTCGGAGCATACAAAATATGACTGAAATGATGCATTATTGTAAGACAGGTGAAGAACCAATAAAATGAGCCACAGAATTGGTTTTACAGGCTCACTAAAGCAACTGATGCCACCTGGGCAAACAGGGGAGTGATGGAGATGTGGCAGCTGCCTGTAACAGCTCCGTGAATCCAGGACAGGCAGGCACGCAGCAGCAGGTGGTTTGCATCTTGTAGGTACAACCACCAGAAACAAACATCTCACCCTTGCTAGAAATTGAACTGTCTAAATATGACCAGCTGTTAATGTATGTTATTTAAAATATGAATTTCCACAGCTAGAAGCAACACCATGCATGCTCTGAGGTTTGCAAAGTGTCTGTACCAGCTAATGGGGGTAGCTGCAAGAAAAAGGGAAGTCTTCTGCTTCCACCAGCAGAGCTTCTCTATGCAGGAGGCAATTCTCTAGTAGACTCTCTGGCAGGATACAATTCCGTAGTGCCAGGGGAACAGGAAAGGACTAGACCTTAAGGAATGAGTTCACGCATAGGATCAGTCTGCCCTCGAGTGTGGATGTCTGGGATGTTCCAGCAATCGCTAACACACAACCACTCCAATGAACAAACTAACCTGTTCCACTTCTCTGACAGGTACTTTTAAAACACACCAAACTTTTGTAGGTGTTCAAAGTTGAGCCCATTCTTGGAAGTAATATTACATTTTGTCTAGTTCAGCACAGTGTCTTCACCCTACAATGCTGTTTGAAGCAGATTTAATGATAACGCTGCTACAAATAGTTTATGAAAAAAATGGCACAGTTCCCATTTTCTTTAGGTTTGTTTTCTGGTCTGACCTCCAATTATTCAACTTAGATTTATTTCTGCTATTGGATTTCTCTAGCAATTCCATTTCCCATCGAATTGAGTTCTTATACACACCATTAACAATAAAGGACTGGTTATGTTGTATGGGGAGAGAAGCACATTTATTGAACTATGGTAACAAACATTCAGTTTACGTCTTCAGTCATTTTAGCACCTGTCTTTGCTGAAGTCTCATTAATTCACAGCCTGTGATTCGTTATTTTTGCTAATCCTTCTGCTGCTTGTGAAGGCTTTTAGTGTTCACCACAGTACTGGATTGTTACTGTAACCATCTTTTCACTGTTTTCAATCCACCTCAACTACCAGATGCTTCAGAGGATATTTCCACTAACGGATTCCATTAGTATTGACTGTTTCCCACACCCAATGTTTAATGTGCACTGTCACATTTAATCATGTGTTTGCTTGAACAAGATCCATTATTGTGTTTGCTTGTATTGCTAAAAGCCAGATTAGTAAGGTTTCTCACTTCACAGATTATTGAATCTTTTTGACGAATTATGCTGTTTGTAGTCTAATAGCTATAAGCTTTTAATTATTAAGAATCTTGGAGAATTCTGAACAGTACAAGAGAAAAGGTTTCCAGTCAGCACTTTGGACTCTGACTTGCTCCAGCATTTCTTCCCTGCCCTGTGGATCAAGTCTGAATATACAACAAATGGAAACATCATTTATGGTCTGTGCAATACATCCTAGTTGCATATAAAGAGAGAGATCCCTGAAGCACCGGCTAAAACAGTTTTGGATTAGGCAATGAAGTATGACAAATTTACACATGGACATTTTCTTAAACACTTTCTGGACAAATACACCTCTGTTGAGCTCCACCACCAGTATGTTAAAGTGCTTGTTAAGATTGTATGTAGCCCTCTGGTGACTGTGCTGATGGATGATAGCTTTCTACTGTGGGGAGAGATCGAGTGCCTAGGGCTGATTCTTTCACATGTGTTCACTTTTTTTTTTTGACCATGAAGTTTTGTTCATATTCCAGTATCTTAGCAACCGCAGATAGTCTGATTCAAGTAAACTCACTGCTTCCTCCCTGGGAAATTAATACAATGATGACACCTCAGTTTAATCTTCTATTCCACTGTATTTTGGGGTATAGAAGATCAATTTATTTAGTGTGGTGCACTGAAAAGCAACAGCTCCAGGAGCAATCAGCCCAGAAAGGGTCTGAATAATGTTGCTGTAATAGGGTAAGCAATCATTAAACCAGAAATACAGCATCAGTAACAAATAACTATTTGGCAGACTGGTAATTTTGCAACCTAGGGGATATAATGTCCTAAAATTAGGGACCAATAATAACAAAGTAACAGGCAACTTGATGAAATACTAGCCAATATCTTAAAGTGCATCTGCACAAAATTAAAAGTTCATTGAAATGATACGTTACTTATGCTTATGGAAGAGAAATAAATTCTGTGAGAGATTATACCCATACAGCAGAGGAACTGCAAACACTTTGGCAAAGTACTATTTGAATTGTTTGGAAGATAGCATTCATATATATATTTCCACGTATTTTGTACGTAAGAAAAGATTAGAAACCAAGCGTAAAGCTCCATTTCTTTGTAGGTCCTTTCCAACTCAGGACATTCTATGATTTCCTTCCAACACTGCTGGCTCATCCCTTTAAGGATACCTCTTACTGTGTGGGAAGGCACTGATGAGGTTAAATGGAAGAATAACATAACCTATTTTAACTGCTTGTTTCTAGATGTCAATCTAAATGTTTAGCACTAAAAAAAAAAGTGAGAGTTGAGTGGCACAGCTAGATAAACTTGCCTTTAGGGCCCTGCGTTTAGGTGTGCGTTTAAGGCCCAGTTCTGCAGCCCCTGTTTACAAAAGCAGTCCTGAGGAAGAAAGCTGAGCAGTATCTGTGAGTGGTGCTGGTCTCCTGAACACAAGATAGGCAAAAATACCCAGCTATTGATTTCAGGTTGACAGGTTCTTGCCCAAACAAGAATATGGTGTGTAACACACTTTTAATACCTGAATGGCACTGTCAGTCTGTCTCCATCTCCTCTTGTTCAGATTTTTCAGATGCATCTAGAGTCTGGAGCCACACATTTGGTTGTATTCATGTGCTGGTTTTAGCTGGGATAGAGTTAATTTTCTCCATAGTAGCTAGTATAGGGCTTTGTTTTGGATTCATGCTGGAACCAGTGTTAATAACACAGAGAAGGCTGAGCAGTGCTTACACAGCGTCAAGGCCTTTTCTGCTTCTCACCCCACCCCAACAGTGAGTGGGCTGGGGGTACACAAGAAGTTGGGAGGGGACACAGCTTGGAGAGCTGACCCCACCTGACCAAAGGGAAATTCCATACCATATGACACCACGCTGAGCATTTAGAGCTGGGAGAAGAAGAAGGAGGCAGATGTTCGGCTGCTTGAAAGTAAAGGGGCCCAAGATAGTTGGTTAACATTCAGGGACTGCTTCTACCAAGCTCAAGATCAGAGCATCCCGACACGTAGGAAGTCAAGGAGGGGAGCCAGGAGACCTGTGTGGTTAAACAGGGAACTGCTGCGTAAGCTCAAGTGGAAGAGGAGAGTTTACAGATCATGGAAGGAGGGGCTGGCCACTTGGGAAGAATATAGGACTGTTGGCAGAAGATGTAGGGAGGTAACTAGGAAAGCTAAGGCCTCCTTAGAGTTAAACCTGGCAAGAGGGGTCAAGGACAACAGAAAGAGCTTCTTCAAATACATGGCAGATAAAACTAACACCAGAGGCAATGTAGGCCCACTGATGAATGGGGTGGGTGCCCTGGTGACAGAAGATACAGAGAAGGCAGAATTACTGAATGCCTTCTTTGTCTCTGTCTACTCTGCCGGAGGCTGTCCTGAGGAGCCCCGTACCCCTGAGGCCCCAGAGGAAGGCAGGGCAATGGAGGAGTTTGCCTTGGTCGATGAGGACTGGGTTAGGGAGCATTTAAGCAATCTGGACATCCATAAATCCATGGGTCCAGATGGGATGCACCCGCGGGTGCTGAGGGAGCTGGCTGAAGTCATTGCTGGACTGCTCTCCATCATCTTTGCCAAGTCTTGGGAAACAGGAGAGGTGCCTGAGGACTGGAGGAAGCAAATGTCACTCCGGTCTTCAAAAAGGGCAAGAAGGAGGACCCGGGCAACTATAGACCGGTCAGCCTCACCTCCATCCCTGGGAAAGTGATGGAACACCTTATCCTTGGTGCCATCTTAAGTCAAATCAAGGATAAGAGGGTCATTAGAGGCAGTCAACACGGCTTCACCAAGGGGAAGTCATGCTTGACCAACCTCATAGCCTTTTATGAAGACATAACAAGGTGGATTGATGAAGGCAGAGTGGTGGATGTGGTCTACCTTGACTTCAGTAAAGCATTTGACACCGTCTCCCACAGCATCCTCATGGCTAAACTGAAGAAGTGTGGTCTGGACGATTGGGTAGTGAGGTGGACTGCAAACTGGCTGAAGGAGAGAAGCCAGAGAGTCGTGGTCAATGGCGCGGAGTCTGGTTGGAGGCCTGTATCTAGTGGAGTGCCTCAAGGGTCAGTTCTGGGACCAGTACTACTCAATATATTCATCAATGACTTGGAGGAAGGAATTGAATGTACTATCAGCAAGTTTGCTGATGACACCAAGCTGGGAGGAGTGGCTGACACGCCAGAAGGCTGTGCTGCCATCCAGCGAGATCTGGACAGGCTAGAGAGTTGGGCAGGGAAAAATTTAATGAAATATAACAAGGGAAAATGTAGAGTCTTACATCTGGGCAGGAACAACCCCAGGTTCCAGTATAGGTTGGGGAATGACCTATTAGAGAGCAGTGTAGGGGAAAGGGACCTGGGGGTCCTGGTGGACAGCAGGATGACCATGAGCCAGCACTGTGCCCTTGTGGCCAAGAAAGCCAATGGCATCCTGGGGTGTATTAGAAGAGGGGTGGTTAGTAGGTCGAGAGAGGTTCTCCTTCCCCTCTACTCTGCCCTGGGGAGACCTCATCTGGAATATTGTGTCCAGTTCTGGGCCCCTCAGTTCAAGAAGGACAGGGAACTGCTGGAGAGAGTCCAGCGCAGGGCCACAAAGATGATGAAGGGAGTGGAGCATCTCCCTTATGAGGAAAGGCTGAGAGGGCTGGGTCTCTTTAGCTTGGAGAAGAGGAGACTGAGGGGTGACCTCATCAATGTTTATAAATATATAAAGGGTGGGTGTCACGAGGATGGAGCCAGGCTCTTCTCAGTGACAACCAACAGTAAAACAAGGGGTAATGGGTTCAAGCAGGAACACAAGAGGTTACACTTAAATTTGAGAGGAAACTTCTTCTCAGTCAGGGTGATGGAACACTGGAACAGGCTGCCCAGGGAGGTTGTGGATTCTCCTTCTCTGGAGACATTCAAAACCTGCCTGGACGCCTTCCTGTGTAACCTCATCTGGGTGTTCCTGCTCCGGCAGGGGGATTGGACTAGATGATCTTTTGAGGTCCCTTCCAATCCCTAACATTCTGTGATTCGGAGTGATGGTGTTTGCCTTCCCAAGTAACCATTACACGTGACAGTGTCCTGCTTTCCTGGAAATGGCTGAACAGCTGGGAACGAACACATGGGAAGTAGTGAGTGAATTCCTTGTTTTGCTTTGCTTGTGTACATGGCTTTTGCTTTGCCTATTAAACTGTCTTTGTCTTAACTCACAAGTTTTCTCACTTTTACCCTTCTGATTCTCTCCCCATCCCACTGCAGGAGAAAGTAAATGACTGGCTGTGTGGGGCTTAGTTGTTGGCTGGGGTTAAACCACAACAACTCAGCTTCTAACACAACCTAACATTTTTGTGCGAGTTTCAACACTACATGTCTCTGATGTTAATGCAAGAATTCAGCTGGTTAGAGACTTGCCAAGTGTGTACTAACTGACTACAGCAATCTTGTATGGGAAACCAAGCAGTGTGAGCCACATGAAAACTAGTGTTTCTCCTTCTGAAATGACGACATACATTTCATGGCTCCCTGGCTGTTAATTTGCTTCAGAACTCAACATTTCGCACAGAGGGCTTCCTAGTGCACTGGCAATATTTTAAAATTTGAAACGTGAATAATTGTGTTCTTGGTCATGAGACCACATAGTGAAAAAAGAATTAGCATGAGATGCAAAGTGTTTTAACCAGGGTGGTTGTATATAGATTATAACTTTCACAGACGTGTCTTGCTCTCCAGGAAACATTCATTTATGACAAAAAAGGAAGCAAAAGGTGAGATTTGAGGGGGAAATCTTTACTGCATTGGATTCAATGTCCTTGAGGTCTTGGCTTTTTAAGTGTCTTAGAAGACTTTCAGTTTATTCCACAGAAACACTGTCATTAACAGAAAATTAGCCAAATTTTCTTTGCAGACAGCTATTATCAGGAGTAAAAGTCAGATTAACATGGGACAATTTCAGAAAAATAACTAAGACAATGGCAAAAAAAAAAAGGAATACATTTTTATGTGGAAAAAACAAACACTTTTTAAAAAAAATATACTTTTAAAGTTCTTTAATGTTAATATATGTGTATCGGTCAACAGCATTTTATTTGCCTGACCAGGAAAGATTGTCTAGAGGCATCAAATTCTAGTCTAAAAAATATTCTTACTCTTACTGCTCACAAGAATATTACTAACAAAAATCCATATTCCTATTCTAGAGTATTTTGTGAGTAACATAACTACACATAAAAATAAAATGCCAGATTGCAAAGTTGAAACAAAATGTAGCTGTTTTGGAACAATTTTTCTACTAATATATAAAGATACTTTGAAAAAAACATCCGCTTGACTGATGCAGTCCCTGCATGTAGTTCTACTCTGTTAAACAGAACATTTTATTGGAATACATAAATACTTTTTTTCACAGTCATGAGAACATTGCCTTATGTCTAGCGCACATTTTTTGCTTCTGCGGGGAATGAGAGCCTGAGTCTGTGCCGCTCCTATCCTTACCCTATCCTTACTTCCAAAAATCTTAAGGGAAGAACATGTTCACATGCAAAAAACAACAAAGGAAGGTAGCCAACAGTTTGACTCCTTTTGAGGCAAAGGATAGACAAACAAGAACGTCTCTGTTTACAGACATTTCATTGATGTGAAGATACCACAATAGTGCACAGTTTTCTCTTAGAAACTGGGAGAAAGACACTGCCTGCACAATACTAGTAAAAACCCAAAAGACACCATTCTTAACAGAGCTCCATAATTAGACATGCATTACAATAACAATATTAGTACGAGCAGAAGGATGGCATTTTTAATAGAGTGGCCATTACTTAGGAATGTTTCAGTAAAGTGTTTGTCATAGCTTTTAATTATCAACAGAGACAAAATTTTCCCATAAGTACTTAAGAACAGCATGCACTGCTACTTCATACTCTTCATCCTTCAGCTAACATCCTCCTCTCTTCCCACTGCTCCTTTTCACCTGCCTAGTCTTACACTTAGGCAAGTATTAAAAGGACAAAACAGCAATTATTCTTTCAGTCATGTGTTCCTAGCTAGTCTTTAAATCTCATCTGTAATCTCCTAATTTTCCTAATTAAACTCATAGACTTAACAATTTAAAAAAAAAAAATTCAGAAGTTAAGTATTCTAATCAGGATCATATTAGAAAAAATAGAGATAAACATAAATATTTCACACAGGACCAAAACTAGCATTGTTAATATTGTTATAATAACAAGGTAAACCAGTGAGGACTTGATTAGGGGAGTTAGAAGATAAGAAACGAGATACAGGTACAGCTGAATGGTAAAGCCAACAGCAAATAATTACCATGGGTTTCAAGAAGAGAATTATACTGTGATTAAGTTTGTGATCATTTAATCTCACTTCTTTCATTATAAATATACCCTTGCAACTCTTTATAATGAGTATGATACCCATTGTGGAATACAGAGAAGAGTAGAATGGAAACTAACTAGAGTCTCTTCTTTAACCATTAACTGGATCTCTGTCATACTGATCATCTTCAATTCACATCAATACCGATGGGCAATGACAGAGCTATGGAGACGTGCCGTGTAATCAGGCCTTATGCAGGGAACATAGACAGGTATTTCTGATAAAGCACTGCAAATAGAGTCAAAGACTTCCATTTGACGACAGTCACATATTACTACCCAAAGCCCTGTCAGCTGTCCATGGAAATAGAGTAAAATCCACCTCCAGGCCCCAGCTCTAGATACTGAGCTCTGGACAGCTAGACCTACAGTAACTCTTCCAGTTCATGATCACTGCGAGTCCTGTGGGCCATTCACACTGGAAATCCTTGTTACTGTAGAAGATCTGGGGCCATCCCACACGGTGGAGTACTCCAGACTAGATGGAACCAGAACAAAGACCTTTGCTAGTGCAGCAGAGTATCCACTCAACCCTTGCACACTTCATATAAAAGAAACTTCACATGCAAATAAACAAGCAAACCAGAGCTATCTCACATGCTAAAGAAATATTTATGATGAGCAGAGAGACCAGTCAGTAGCCATCAGACCTATTGCTCTTGGCAAGTTAAGAATGAAACACTGGCATTTCCCTTTTGAAGAGTATGTGGAGAACAAGCACCAGGTTCTGGCTGCAAACAAACCTTCTTTCGTGTTTCTCCTGGCAGTAGCCAGCATGTGAGCTGCACCTCCAACCTACCTCAGCAGCCGTATTACAGAAGAGTAAACTAGACTCAGAGAAGTCATCATGCCAGTTCCGCTCTCTTTCCTTCTCAGACATCTCTATTGCCATTTCTGGGTGTGGACGTTGGTTTGCTGCACCACACGATTCACCCTGGCTGTGCCCACACTGCCTGAATCCTTCTTGTGCCTCATTCTCCTTGTTTGGTGAGCCAGGGTTTGCTCCAGGCTCAAGCCAACTTCAACTAATGTGGAGGCTGTGAGAAGACCTGGAGAGTGTGCACTCAAATGCAGAGCTGATACAGACCTAACCTGATACACTTAATTTGCAAGTGATGCCAGGCTATTGGGGAGCTGGAATTCAGGCTCAGGAAAGAATGAAATCCATTGTCAATATTTAGAATAATATTTCTGCATAAGGGGGCTGACTCACTTATAGAAAATATTATCAATATAATAGAAACTGTTGTACACATACTATATATCATTGGATAACTTTAATATAATAGTTATGTTTAAGTCATCATTGCTTACATGAAAGTGAAAAGAATACAATTTTCTTGAATAGTTGGCAAGCTAGTACCTGTAGAAATATCATCTGTTCCCAAATAATCTCACAAATATTCTCATTAAATTTCACAAAATACAAGAATGGGAACTAAATAATATTGATTCATCCAGTTTTCAAATGGAAAGGCAATGCCTTCTTAGAAACACGATCCTCTCACATAAAATTTTGTTCCCAACCATCCTGATGCTACTTTCCAGTTGGCAGAATTGCAGCAGCAGAGTAAAGAGAAAAGCTATGAGATATTCAACAGAGCCAAAGGAAATACAACATGTAGTTTTCATCAAATCACAGTGCCAGCTGGCTGTTGTCTCTAGACACACAAAAATTCAAGGTGAACACAGACTGGTGCACAGCAGCCAAATGAAGCAAATTTTTGCAGGCTAGTTTAACATTCCTACACTTAATGACCTTCATATTAAAGCCAAGACTATGAAGTTTATTACTCAGTTAAGAACAGTCAAAAAAACAAACAGTAACAAAAAAAAACAAAAAAACCCCCCAAACTTAGAAGCAGTAAATGACATATTAACTGTGATACTATTACCTCTGTCTACAGTGTCATGCAATATTATTATATTTTGTACTAGTGGACACTCTGGCTTGTAAATTACTTAAGAAATTAATTTAATTTTAGCTCATATACAGGACAGACACTTGTGCTTAGCTTTTGACTAAAAACATATATAAAAATAAGCATGTTCTACTTATTACTTTGAGTTGATATTGTTCTGCAATGTTCACTACTAGATCATTGATTGGCTGATGGATGGTTACTGACACCAGTGAAACTGAGTAATTGTCAGTAACATCTGTGTTCCCCCAAAACAATCTAGTAAGGTCTCCATTTCCATTTCCTATAAATCCCAAAACAAGACTGTTGGCCAGTTAAAGGTTACAGGTTATAAAAGTTGTAAGTTTTAAGTACTAAAAGTATTACAGTATTAAGTATTAAAAATTATAGGTTGAGAATAATTTTGAAAAAACTTCCATAAAACAATAAACTTTTCAAGTGTCCTCCACAAACAAAGGTAAAAATACTTACTTTATTTCAAAATACATTATCCAAATAAAGCTAGCACTTCAGTATACAATAGTAAACTTCCCTGAAGGTGGTGTTGTAAAGCAAGTCTAAAAGGAAAAAAAAAAAGTAATTAAAAAAAATATAGGGCAGAGTAGAGGACCCAAGGATTTGCTCATTGCCACAAACTAGAGAGCTGCTGGAGGGAATAACGGAGTTTGTCCAAGCTCCCGAACTTCAAACCAAAATTTTCCCTAAATTCTGTTACATTATCCCTTCATGACAAGTTCCCAGGCAAAGTCTCCTGGGAGGCTTTGGATCAGGATCCTCTCCCTTCTCTGCAGAGAAGCATCCGCAATCAGGAGGCACTCGCCACTCGACTGTTTCTCATCAAGCACAAAGCAAGAGTATCCTGAAATGTCAATTTTGAGGGCCGAGGCCAGGAGTGCTGAACTAGACTAGAGTTCAAGACTTCTTCAAATGCATTAACTGTGGGAAGACCTAGGTTTTATTACTTCCTTTTGAGGTAACCTCAGATGTTCAAAGAGCACAGGCACTTTTATTAAAGGTATTAGCATTCTTTTTCAGAGCTATTTGGAAGCTTCGATAGGAAGCACAGGAAGCAATTTCACAACAAAAGACTTCAGAGACAATACTAAGGAGCCTTTAAGTATTCTTGACCTTCACTCCCAGCCTATGGCATGACATACAGTTCCTCAGGACATGCCAACATCAATCTGGAAAAAAAAAAAATCAATCAATTTTGCCATCCAAAAAGAGCAGTGTAACATGTGACCTCCATGCCATGCCCTATGCTTTCTGTTTGTTTTGCCAGGTTAGTTTTCAGATGGATGAGTTCCCTGGCCTAGATCCCTGCATGGCTGCACTTACGAGAGCCTGCACAGAGGCGGTGGGAAGTTGGGGACAGCACATTGCAGGAGGAGCAGGTAGTTTGGGGCTTGCACAAAGTTGCAGAGCTCAGGTGGGCAGTGCACACAGAGACATAAAACTGCCTTATCTCTGGCTCAGTTCACCATCCCAGTTTGCAGGAGAGCTCTGTGAATAGCTGTGCTGGTACAACTGGGAAAAGAGGAAGAATGTGGAGCCAGAAATGAGCAGGCATGGGTGGAAACTGCAGAGCAAAAAAACCCTTCAGCTGTGATTGCCACAAAACTACTGAGCAATTAACATTCAGTGTACTTTCTGAAGCTTTCTGCGGTGCTGGAAGCAGATAATAGGCTGTCTTGGTGGACAGGAAATTTGTGAATTATCATGACAGCTCTGAGAAGTGCTTCTGTAAACCAGCACGGTGTTAAAATGAAGTTCCACCTAGCTGAGAGGATTTTACCACCACAACCCTTTCTAGAAGAGTCTATTACAATCCATCAGCAATTAAACCTCTCAGGCAGTATATAACAGAGTTTTAAAGGACACTCTCCACAAAGCTGTGAAATATGATGTTTCACTGCCTTGTACTTATATATAGTCATCTACTCCTTTATAAATTGAATTGGCATTTCACTCTAATGGGTATTTCCAATTAATATGTAAATGCTGTTCTAATTTGATAGCATTTTTAGTCACTTTACAGACTTGAAGATTTTGCATTTAAGACCAGAAATTACTGTCAGGTTATTTAATATAATATCTTTATCTTGGATCCCTAAACTTTACTCCACACTAAGCTAAGTAATTTATTTGATTGAAGTGTATGTTGTGCTCAACAGCTGCCACAAGCTCTCTTAATATTCCTGCAGTTCAGTGTCTTCGCCACTGTTTCATCATCATCACAGGAGTTTCCTTATTGCCACCACCACAAGACTTTTCTGCTTTTCCTGATTTTTATAGCACTCTCAGACTGCTCCATACAGCATCAATACACTTTGCCTGTGCTGGAGTGCTGGGCATTTCCTAAGCTGGAATGCCAGTGCACTGTGGTTCAGATTCTCCACAGCCTTGGAGTTCAGTTACCAGTGAAATCACATTTAACTCTCAAGCTGTTTACAATCCAAACAAAAGGATTTCTCTGTATAGCATCCAAAACTGACAGAGTTACAAGCGCTCAAGCTTTTTGCACCAAGATCAAATATATATACAAAAATTTCCCTCCTCATATTTCCTGTGGTTGCAGTCTCCTGCATACCATATAGCTTAGACTGGATCTAGAGTACCTCTTTTTATGTAGCACATAAGCTTTTACAGATAAGCTCGTTCTTCTAATCCTCTAAGGGTCTTTTCCCTTCTAAACTTCTTAATTTCTTAGTTATTCAGAAGATATTTCTACACTTGACTTCTTGAAGACTTTTTCATTTCCTTGGAGGTTTTTTTTTTTCAGAATAGCTGTTAAGCTCTGCACCTAACTGGCCTATTAACAAATTTGTGACTCAACAAGGTAGTGAAATTCTACCAGGTCTGACTGTACCCGTCGGATGACATAGGGTCTTGAAGGAACACATTAAAACCTTCGCAGTCAGATAAGTGCTGATCTGATTTATAAACACCATGTCTGTTAAAATTTGCTCCAAACATTTTTGGTAAACAAGTTTTGGATCAGATTAAGTTGCAGGTGCCTATATCAAAATTCCCCAGACCACCCACAGCTCCTTTCAGGCCCTTTCTCATTCCCTTCCCACTCCTTGATTCCTGAACTCAGAGCACCTGGTTGCGGCTGCTCTTCTGCAAACAGAGGCTTGGACCATGCTCGTTCTTCCTGGAGCCTCAACACAGCCAGCTCCCTCTCTCTCACACACTTTGCATGCCACTTTGCATCTGTCTCTCACCTTGGATGCCCTCTCTTGGACTGGGCTCTTCTGCTTTCCCTTAGGCCTTTTCCTGAATCACAGACATTGCATTTAATAATCTTGGCATTGCCACTAAGCCAGAACCGAGCCCTAGCACAGAGCCAGACTTGCCGTAAGCAGCATTGCCTGGATGCAGCTCAGTGCACCGAGGTGCTCACAGGAGTGAGCAGGCAGAAGGACAAAGCAATCTCTCCTGGCAATCAGACAGTGAGGAGCTTTGCTGCATCGCTGCTGGCTGAATATCTCAGTGTCAGCGCTAACTGGACCTTGAGCAATGCAGAAGACAGGCTCCAAACAGCACATACCAGGGGACCGTGAATGTTCATGACGGCTCTAGTTCTGGCAGAGTGACCTGCTGCAAGCTCCAGGAGCTGGATCCTGTCCTGGTGAGGAATACGGACGTAATTCCCACATGCACTGCAGATTATGGCCCCTTCCTATTTTGGGACTTGGATCCATTTCTTCTCCACTAAGGAAAATGAAGCATCCATAGCCAAGGAGTACCCTGCTATGAGAAGGAAATCTTTTGAGAAAAGCTGGGCTACAGGTTCTGGTACTGTACAGGTACAGGGGCTCTTCAGTTCCTACAGGACTGCAAGGCAGATCCAGGGTCAAGACCAGATAAGAAATTCACTCTGTGGGACCTTTCCTAACATAGCTGTTTTCCCTTCTTCTCTCCTGGGGATGCGGCCAGGCCTTCAGCATTTAACCAACAGTGTGATCTAACAAAATCAGGATGCCCTACCTCCAGCAGTGCCCAGGCCTGCTATCTTCTCCATGCTCCAGACGCATCCTGCCGTTGGTCCCGTGCTTTTAACAACTGTCCTATTTAACCTGTACCACGTATGCTTTGGCATGGGTCCTACTAGTTGACATTTTGTTGCCAACTATAAAAAACTGAGCACCAGTACCCATAGACAGAGGTAAAGGTGTAGCCTGTCTGTTCCACAGGAGACCATGGCAGATAAAACTGAGGAAGATTTCACACAGCCTGTCTCTCTCAGAGAGTTCCAAAATTGCCCCAAGAATGCATATTACTTCAGATGACAAATCCGCAACAGTGTAAGGGCAGGAAAGACACTGCAGTAGTGCTGAGAAGAAATGGAGAAGTGGATTTTCATGCTCTTACCAGTGATGGGTTTTTCTATGGCAGCCATGGGAAGCCATGTGCCAAGCAGACAGTTTTTGTTTCTCACATATAAACATAAAGTTGTTCTGGGAAGGTGAACAGATACCAGAAGTCATCTAGTCAGGGCCCTGCAGCAGTCATGGAGTCCTTCTGTACACATCTTACTATTTCACTGTTGTCTTCTACGCTACTCATGCAGCCCCTACAGCTGGAGCTTTACATGTCTCTCCCATGTAAACCTCTGAGCACTTACTTTGTGCTCTGGTTGAGGAAAAGTGGGTAGCAAAAAGCATGGTAGAAGATTTAGCCCGCTCCTATCTAGGATACACTAGAATAGAATCATTAATCCATCTTCTTTGCCCTGTTTAGTCCACATTAAAGCTTCACACATTTTGTAGTATTCTGCTTTTATTTTACATACTAATTTAAATAAAGCCTTTTAAAAATATCATCAAGTTCAGTACATCTCTGCACAACCCTCACGAGGCTCTCAGCCCTGCAGAACCAGCCAGGATGTAAGAAAGAGATAGCTATAACAGGGACTGCTGCTGCAAACAAGACTGGAGGAGGTGGTGTTACAAGCAAAATTACAGGAAACACAAGGAGAAAAGAAAGGAGAGGGGAAGGAGTAAAAGCCCAATGACATAAATCCAACAATGATTATTCACAGCTCCCATACACCCACTGCACCAACCAAATGCTCAATGCAGCAGAAAGTTACCCCACATCACAAAAGACTTTGCACTCACTAGTAAGTACTGGCCTCCCTCATGGACTGCCTTCCCAGCTCTGACAAGCAAGGGGCTGCAGCTCGTGCTGGCACTTGCACAGCAGGTTCCCTTCGGGTACTCTGGTCCCACCTGGCAGCCATCTGCTCTTCTTTGGCCTCTCAGAAGCACAGACACAGCAGAGCTTTTTCATGCACTGCAGATCAAACTCAGCTCTGACCCTGTGGGACTGCCCGTTCTTCCCACAGACACACTGCAGCTGTAGTCACAAAAACCCAACGCTCGGCGAGGTTGCTCATGAGTGGTTTCATAAACCATCGGGGTTACGCAGGAGGCACGGGGAAACAACCAGCAACACCGCACTTCTGTTGCTGCCAACAGGCCCTGTTGACCTGCTCGCGTGGCTGGAGCCGTGGAAGACGTGGGCATCGCCTGCTTTTCCGCGAGTCAGCACTGGTGCTGGCAAAGCACCTGTGGCGATATACTGCACTGTGGAGCACTGTTGACAAAAAAACTGCCTGCCTGCACAAGGATGGGAGCTCACTGGATTATACATTCTTGGCACAGACTCTACAAGCCAGAGATATCAAACTCCCTGCGCTCTGGCACGCTCCCCACATGGCCATAGCGCAAACTGAGACTTTCTATGTGACCACGGCTCTCTCCTCTCCAGCAATGACTCCCCTGGCCACGGTCAGAAGTTACCAGTATCTACACACCCTTCCTCTGCATGCTCCCTCGGGATCCCCACCAGGTGCTCAGGACATCTCTGTTAATGCCTTTTCACTACCAGTAAGTGGCCCCTTCATTTGTCAGCCCCCCCCAAACTCAAAGTACAACCCTTCTGCCAAAGTCACCACCACTGATCTCATTAATGTTGTGGTGACCAGACTGCAATATCGCATTGCCCGTCATGTGCAGCTGCCGCTAGATGAATCAGAAAGCGATGCGTTTCACTCCCAGCACACTGCACCCCATTCAAGAAGCTCTGCCAAGCCCTGCTACGGTGACTGTTTCTGTGGGAAGCTAAAGGGGCACATCAGTTTTAGCACATCGGCATGTTGTTTGGGTCCTCGAGGTCAGGGCTGTCTTCACATGAAGCTGACTCCTAAGACAGCAGCTGGCACAGATCCAACAGGGATATATGTTACATGAGATTTGTATCCTAAACTTCCATTCATGTTGGATGGAGTGACCTTTTTTAAATTTTTTTCACTCAGTTAAGGAACACTTCAGTATTAGAGATGGGTGTGATTTTCCTGTCAAAAACACAAATATGTTTAAAAACTTGGTTTGATTCAGGCAAAACTATTATTCCAAATGCATCAAATCATCTGGCCCACAGTAAAGTGTCCAAAAGAATAATTTTATATTTTCAAAAGGAACATTTCCATTAAATTTTTACCTCACTCCTCACACAAAGGGATAAATCTCCTTTTGCTAGCAATGAACGAAGACAACTTTTTTGTTTTTCCAACTTTGTTTACATTTCGTGCCTACATCATGGTCTCTGGAAACCTATGTTACAGGTTGAAGCCATAAAGCAAACTTCAAACAACTCCGTGGTGTTCTGGAGCCTGGCTGAAATCAACAGTATCCTGGATAAACATGAGGAACTCAATCTAGGGATCTTGGAAAAATGGCATGGGAGGTGCCAGACTGAGACTGTTAAAAAAATTATAACAGTAATTATAGAATAAGATTCTTATGGAGTACAAGGATGCCAGCATACTGTCTCTTAGTTATGAAAATGCATTCAGTAATAACCACTGTTTATTCTGAAACCTGGCACAGATGGTACATACGGTATCACTGAAATAGAGAGCTCTCTGTGCACTGTCCTCTTCACAGTTTACATTGCTGCTAATATTTATGGTAGGCACAGAAATGTTAGCAGAAAGTAATCCATAATTTTTCCATGCCTCTGTAATGTCTTTGCACACTTCAGTGGAATAGAAAGCCAAGTATTTTACTTACTTTCCATTAAGTAAGAAACCAGTTCAAAAAGTTGCAGGTTTTCTTTCTTCTCCTGGGTTTCCTTCACCAGTACTTCAAAATTTCTGTTTACTGAACATAGATAAACTCTTACCGATAACATCAGGTAGCACAGCTGTTGACTACTTTGCCCAGTATTTTTTAAAAGGTGACACATTACAAGCACGCCTGGTAGTCTTACATTCATTGCTCATTACAGATGCAAGTTTGCTCTTATTCCAACATCAACCCTGTGTTGCTGAGAAGTTTCTTACCATTAATTATTAGTATATGAAATGCTGAACTGTGGTATCAATATTAAGGAAGACATTCAGTGTATCCTTTCAAACGCCCTTTCTGCCAAACAAGCAACTGCATAGAAAAAACAAAACAAACTTGTGTCTTAAAGTGAATGGGAAGCTGGAAAACATGGGCATTCCAGCAGTCACTTAATAGCATATAAAGGGAAATCCCAGCATAGATAAGAGTAAAATCCAACTCTTTTGAATCTCATTTCAAATGTAATCCTTTCTCTTCCTACAGTCCTTTCTGCCCTTCGCAGTTCCCGCGTATACATATACACTTTGGTCTGATCCTGCAGGACGCTTGGTATGTAGCCATGTAACTGAAGATACCAATACAATGGAGATTTAGAAGAGATGATATGGCAACTTCAGTTTGCAAAACAAAACTTAATGTTGGTCTTTCCTAGTTTTCACATTCTTGATCACACAAGTTTAACACCCTAAACAAAAAAACCCTCAAACAAAACAAAAAATCAGCCACAAGATCCCAGGAAAAGAGTTATGTTGTCTGAACCCTAGTAATTATTTCTTTCCATAGTTATGAGCGAGCTTTGTTTCTAGAACATGTACATGAACAGACAAGAATATTGCCTGAGTAAAGAATTAACTCAAACAACACTCAATTAATTTCATTGTTTTGTTTCTGATATAACTTACTCAAAATAAGTTGAATGAATTAGAAAACAGGAAAAGAAAAAAAAAAATCAGTGACTTGGCCTCGCTTCCACCCCAGATGTCCATCCCAGTCATAAACATGCTGTTTCACACTCCCCCAAACCAACCGAAGCGTAAAGAAAAAGTATAAATTAAGACATGCAGGCCTCAAGCACACCACTTGGCTGAGAAAACTGTTGGATTTGCTTCATTTTACTGAATGAATGGAAATTTTAACTTCGAGCCCCTTTCCAGCAGCACAAGGGGCCGAGAGTTCCACAGTTCCTTAAGCAGCACATGAAAAACAAGAGATGCTCAGAGCCATTAACCAACAAATCTTCAGAAATTAATCAGCAATTTATGCAAACGGCAATTTTCAACGGAAAGCTCCTTCCCAGCGGGTCAAGCGGCCTCCGGCTCCCACCCCAGCTGGTGGGGCAGCCCCCGCAGGCAGCCGGCAGCCGTGCTAGGCAGGGGCAGGCAGGGGCAGGCAGGAGAAGGCAGGGGCAGGCAGGGGCAGGCAGGGGCAGGCAGGGGCAGGCAGGGGCAGGCAGGGGCAGGCAGGGGCAGGCAGGAGAAGGCAGGGGCAGGCAGGAGAAGGCAGGCGCAGGCAGGAGAAGGCAGGCGCAGGCAGGAGAAGGCAGGCGCAGGCAGCTCCACCAGCCCCAGTGTTGCGTGCTCCTCGCACCTCTGCTGCTTAGGAAATGAAGCAAACACCCATCCCAAACTACACGTTTCAGGAGAAACAGCAGGTGAAGTTGAGCGTGCGCTACCAGGCATGTGCACGGTAGGAAACAGAGGGGGTCCCTCCTCCGGCCCCCACAACCTCTGCCGGGACACTCGCGGAACGGGCCCCACGGCGCACGGGCCGGCGCTGCCCCGCGGAGCCCAGCCCGCCGAGCTGCGGCGGGACATGCTCAGTGCGAGCGGCGGGCTCCGCCTCCGCCTGACCCGGATACAGACGGCGCTGCCTCCCCGCCGGCCCGCTGTGGAGCGTGGAGCCGGGCTGGGGCCGCCGCAGCAGCGGAGGGAGCGGAGCGGTGCGCCCCGGTGTGCCATGGGGCTGTAGCGAGCGCCCGGCACCGCCGCCCGGCCCGCCGTGCCCCCTTGCCCTGCGGCCATGGCCCCCATGGGGATCCGCCTCTCGCCGCTCGGCATGGCCGTGTTTTGCCTGCTGGGGCTGGGCGTTCTCTACCACCTCTACTCCGGCTTCCTGGCCGGCCGCTTCGCCTTCTTCATGCTGAGCGAGCCGGCGGCCGGTGGGCCCGAGCCCCCCCATGGCTCCGCGCCCGCCGGCGCCGTGGACCTGCGGGAGCTGCTGGCCGTGTCCGTCCTGGCCGCCGTCAGGGGCGGGGAGGAGGTGAAGCGGGTCCGGGAGGGCAACGTCCTCAACGCCAAGGCGAAGGGGAAGACGCGGGAGGGGGCCGAGGAGCAGCTGACGAGCGGCGACCTCCTCTCCAACCGCAGGATGTTCTACCTGCTGAAGGGCGCCTTCCCCGCCGTGCAGGTGGGTGCCGGGCTCCCCGCCCCGTGGGGCGGACGGGGGGGATGCGGACCCGGGGCCGGGCGACCCCCCGGTGCGGAGCCCCAGAGGCCGCTCGGTGCCGGGGTTCCCGGGCCGCCGTGGGTTCCCGGGCCGCCGTGGTTCCCGGGCCGCCGTGGGTTCCCGGGCCGCCGGGGTTCGGCCGTGCGCGGGGGGACACGTGTCCGCGCTCCGTTTGGGAGCGGCCGACGGGAAATAACTGCCCTCGTTTTGCATTTGTCCTCCCCGCCCCCGCGCGGAGTTTGTGGCAGTGCCACCTCACGCTTGTCGCCGTGGGTGTTGGGTTGCAGGGGAAGGAGTTGGATTGCGTGTAACTAAAGCCGCGCAAGGTGAGACGGCACGTTTGAATTGATGCGGGCGCGGGGGGACGGGACGGGGCACAGAGTCTAAACATTGTGAATTACGTGCTGTCTAGTTAAGGACAGAGGTAATTTCATAGTGCCAGTTCTGCATATATTTAAGATGCTGCGATTAGAAGTGCTGTTGTTTTCTTATTTATCCTTCCTGCCTTAAGTTATAGGGAGAGCCTGGAGCGAGGAGGAGGTATTGACAATTAGACGTTTAGTAACACAGTGTTATGATACCTTAGTTTTTAGCTGTCGTGACTTTGGGACAGCAGATAAGCTAACAGTTGTGTCACATTATGGATGGCTGCCTATGTGAACAAAATGAATTTACTTTTGTTTCAGAGGTGTACACCTCCCTTTGCTCTCATTCACCTCCAACCTGTTGTTTTTGCTTGTGTTGGGTTTTTTGTTCGTTTGTGTAGTTTTTTGTTTGGCTGGTTTTGAGTGTTGTAGAGAACACATTGGGTATGAAATCTAAAGGAAACACCAAACTCTTCAGTATTTGAAATAAACTTGATACGTGGTTAACCTTTCTGTACAGAAAGATTATGAAGGCTCTGTTTTGAAGATTGCTGGCTTTTCTGTCAGTGGCAAGCCACCTTCTCAAGCCCTACACTAGCAGAAGCAGCATTGTCCTCTGTTCTCTTTTGCTAGTCACTGTCCTCATGGAGCTTGGCATTGCAGCATACCTTTATCGCTGCCTGAAACCTACATGCTTTCCCCCCTTCCACAGAAAGAAACACTTCATTAGTTTTAGATACAAGAGTTGTCTATGCTTCTAGAGGAGCTTGGGGATTTGGTTTGGGCTTGAAGAGCTCAGTGAACTGTGTTGCCCATTCTGTGTCTGTGGTCACGAGTGTAAACTCTGCTCCGGTGCCTGGGATGCACAGCAGTGACAGTCTGACTTGTATGTCGTCTTCTCAGAAGGCATTATCTTTGAACATCTACTTTTTAAAAACTTCTGTACTCCTTTTTATTTTCCTTATAGTTGACTTGTACTGCTAGTCTTTAAAAATACATGATGCTTTCTAAAGTGTGGATATTTTCCTGAGACGCTTTTCATATGAGGTAGCGTAAGACTGCACCTTGTAAGAAGCATCATACTTTATATGTGTCGCCTTATCCCTGTGTACAGAGGGATGCTCTAGAATAAAAAACATTGCTGATGTCAGATAAAACCCCTCTGCTCTTCTTGCTGGAGAAGATGCTGCTATCAAAAGCTGTCAAACAAAAACTGAAAGAATTCCAAGAGTAAACTTAGGCAAAATGCTTGTTTACTTGCATCATGAAGTCCTTGAGCCTAACAGGGGTTAGGTTAACATTTAAATCAGTGCCACATGCTGCAGCCAGGAAAAAAACAAACCAGCACAAAAACTGGGTGCCAAAATATGCCTATAATGCAAAGGAAATGATCCACTAATTACCCTCCAAGAATAGCTATGGCTTTCCAGTGTTTAAAAATAACTGGGGGAGAAGTCATTTGACGGAAATAAACTTAAGTCCATGAGCAGCCTTGGATTGCCTGTATTTTGCTGCTGGACATAATAAGGGAAAGCATGCAAACTGGCTGTCTGAAGCAGATCTTCTCTTAAGGTTAAGGTGTGATTATTAAGAGAAGATGGAGCGGTGAGACTTCTCCCTTGCGGAAGCTGAAGTAAATCTGGAAAGAGCCTTACAATCCTCACAGTTGTGATTTGTAAAAAAAGCTTTCAAAATCTGAGGAGAAGAAGAGAGGGAAAAAAAAAACATTGAAAATGTGTTTTGTTTGTCTTTTAAGTAAAGTTATTGACTCTACAGAGGAAGAGAAACTTCACTGCTTACATCACCTGCTCTATTTGATATAAATAGATGCATTTACATCAGTTCAAGACTTAGCACAGCTAGGTTAGGTAACACTGAAGAGGAGCAGGTCAATTCTGGTTTATCACTGTGTAGCAGATTGAACGTATTGAGTATTGTTGTTTATATCCCTCAGAAGCAGGTATGAGAAAGGTAGGAGAGGAAGGAGCAAGTGAGTTATTTCTAACTCACGTGTTACCCACTGTTGTCTGATCACACTCAACATCCAGCAATGACTATTTGCACACATCTTCTATGAAGTATAGTTGTGCAGTTGATTTTTAAAATGCATTTAATGCTAAAATATATCATAGAAATCATAGAAACATTTCAGTTGGAAAAGACCCTCAGGATCATCAAGTCCAACCATAACCTAACCTAACTGTAGCACTAAACCATGTCCCTAAGAACCTCATCTAAATGCCTTTTAAACACCTCCAGGGATGGCAACTCCACCACTTCCCTGGGCAGCCTGTTCCAATGCCTGACAACTACTTTGGTGAAGAAATTTTTTCTAATATCCAATCTAAACCTCCCCTGGCACAACTTAAGCCATTCCCTCTTGTCCTATCACTTGCTACTTGGGAGAAGAGACCAACACCCTCCATGCTACAACCTCCTTTCAGGTAGTTGTAGAGAGTAATAAGGTCTCCCCTCAGCCTCCTTTTCTCCAGCCCCAGTTCATATGCACTGTTTTCTCTTGACAAAGTCCTCAGCTGCAGTTACAGGCTTAAGGTGTTCACTGCACTTGCACTGCTGGTGTGTTGTCCTCATCTATTTGTCATGCTGGGAACGAGTTCAAGCTCTGATCCAGCTGTAATCACCCCTTCTTCTCCTTTTCATTTTTTAATTTATATTTTCTGTGTTACTTCACTGCTTTCCTTGTTGGTTCTCCATGCAGCCCCATTTATTCCTTGTGCTAGCACAGTAGTGATGCAATAAGAAGGGCTGGGGTGGGAATCAAGTGGGAGGATTAAGGAGATGCTTAAGCCTGCCCTGCTGCTGGTGGGGAGAGGGAGCTGGGAAAGCAGTGTTTCTAAATCCAGTTAGAGACTGGCCAGAAACACTGGTGTGTTCTGCGCAGAAGAGCTTCTCTGTTTGGAGAGATGACTTCGTGATACTGGGGCTTCAGCAGTGATACCTGGTAAAAGAGCTTTTCTCTCAATGCCACACATTGGGGTCTTCCATTCTTCTAAGGCTGCTTGTCCAGGGGTCAGTGTCGGGAGCTTGATATCTGGATGTATCCAAGGTAAAAATGTAGAATAAAGATGATCTACAAATACCCTGGTTCACTTCACGTTATGGCCCTACCAACAGCCTGTGTCAGAACACCTGAAGGAGCAGCCCTCCTTGCTCACAAAGGCAGGAGTGACAGACAGAGGAAGATGTGTTCTTTAAACCAGCACTTTGGCCAAAGTCTCTGTCCTTCAACTATGAAAAAGCCAATTATGAAGTGACCCACAGAATTCTGCTATTTTGCTTCTGCACTATACTAGCGTTATTTGCACAGGATTCAGACTTAGTCTTATTGATTTATGTTCTATATTTGTACCAGCTGTCTTGTTTTCCAGTGTAAATACTGAATAGAGAAATATCCCCCCCCCTTTTTTTTTTAATTGTGACTGTGATGGAAATCTTCTTCCTCTGCCTCAGTTTTCCTCTTCAAGCATCTTTTTATCAGTCTTGCCACTGTACCGATCTGAATGTTCTTCTTTCTCTTCTCCAGTTAAGACAGATGATAAATACCTCATTTCAAGTTTGTGCATGATAGTGCTGGAATCGAGTGTCAGTGTTTGAAATGGAAATTCAAGAACATGTCAGTTTTACTTTTAATGAGATTTTCTTGTAAATTAATTCCACTTTTTGAAGATTAATGTCTCCAAGCACTTTTTTTTTTTAAATCAAACTACCTGAAGTACTTTCTAGGTTTAAACCTGCTGTTCAGAGGCTTCTGACCACAGTGCCAGCTATCATACTTGGAAAACTGGAATTTCAGCTGAGATGGCAAGCTCTGCATCCGATACTGATTCTTTGGGAAAGACAGACATGTTAAAGAAGTAGGTGTAAAAAACCCAAAATACTACTTAAACTTCAGAAGGATTTGCTGAATAAGTTCAGTAATTGGTTTGTCTCTTCATGTTGGGAGAGTGGCATCCTCAGGTCTCAGGGTTTTTAACAAAATTAATGTTCTGACCTGGATGATTTTAGTAACTGCCCACAGGTTTCTAAGTAAAGCAAGAAGTGTGAATGCTAACTGAAATCTCAGTAATATGTGTTGTCTGGAGATGCATCTCTTAACATGGGTTTTGATTGATGCTAGATGACTTATGCTGGCGCTCTCTACCTAAAATGCAATTAAAGCCTGTAACTTTATGGTAATGAGGTCTGTGATTATCTTTTCAAATGTGATTACAAGTAGTTCATTTGGTTTGTGTGTATACCGGGGGTGTTTAATCTGTCATCTGAGCATCTGGAGATTAGAGTTCTTTAGTAGTGTAGGCACTCACAAACAGCAAAAGTTTTCTCAGTGTTATTTATTGTATTGCTCTTATTTGGATGTTTTCTTAAAACAAAAAGTAATGTTGCAACTCTCATGACAAACTAGTCATCCCTTTCTTTTTGCTAGACTTGCATCTGTACAGAATTGTAATGGAGAATTTTGCCATCTACTGAAACAACATTTGAGCTAATGAGCAAGTGGCTTTATTACTTTAACAGGTTTTAAAATCTAATTGTTGCAACGGTTTACTGGTGTAAACTGTGTGAATTCTGTGATCCATGCTGATTGCCTCTGTTGCGCTTTTATTGTTTTCACCAACTTCTGTTAATCATAAGTCAGTAGAAGCAGAGTTGTCATCTGATATGTTTTTAGCATTCCTGAAAACCTGTTTGTTTCACTCTGCTTCCTGCCGGCTTAATGACCAAAGCCACATAACGAGCTTTGATAAGCTCTAACCAAGCTTTTTAACGTTTGGACTTGTCCATATTCTTCTTTGCACGTCCTGTCATCTTGTTTCTCTATGGAGTGACGTCTTGTTGTCATTAAAATAAATGAAGATGTAGTTGATGCTAGAGGAGACTCCAGAACTTGCCTCTGGACTTCTGTGCTACATTTATCTGTGTCATGGCATTATTATCAAGTATTCATTGTTTTCATTTCAAATGAATGACAACATGAGACCAGCATTTTTTATACGTTTTATTATTTTATATATTAGTATATTTTTATACCTTGCACATTTATGTACAAATATACTTTATTATATTTTATTACCTTTTAACAAGCTATTTGTTTAGAGAACCATGTGATTCAGCAAGGTCCTCTCTATCCTTTCATAACAAAATCTACCCTGCTAAAACTCTTTGAAGTCTGGACCCCAGCAAGAGGAACCTTTTTGAAAGGCGTGAAGAAGATCACCCATAAAAGCTCATTTTTTCCTTTCTAATATGTTGTGGTACTCTAAGGGGGAAAAGAACCCCTTCCAAAGGAAGCAGCTGCTTTTAAAAAAGTCAGTGTATTGAATAAAACTAGAATTTTTTTACTGTTCTGGCAAGGCTACTATTCAAATTCTTTGAAGCTTAAAGGCATTTTAAACCTCAAAAAGGAAGTGATATTTCGATTTCTGAGTTTGTGTTCTTTTCTGTGTTAAGTAACATAAACTTTGAAGAAGCAGCTTTCGTTCATAGTGAAAACTGCTACTTGCCACCCCCAAATTCAAAAGCTGGAAGGGAGGGATCAGGAGAGGTCCTGGCTGCAGGTGAGCTAAGTCTTGGTGTGGATGTGAGTCCTTCCTTCTGTGGCAGATTCTGGAGCACAGTTTTGTAAGCAGTATAAATCAGATACTTTCTGCAGTTATTGGAAATACGGTGATTTGACCGCTTCTAGATCTCCTGGGGAGGGCTTTCCTGTTGTGCACATTTATACGTCGTAACTTGTCGAGTGGGTGTTTACGTTCGGAAGTTTTGGCATCCGATTCCTTCACATGACTTGTATATGTACAGATGCTGTGAGAAGAGCAGACAGCTTTCACCTCTGATACATTTGAGGGGAAAAAAACCAGAGAGAAGCTGAGCAAACGGAGGTGAAACAGTCTGACTTGGAGCAGAAGGGGGTGTAGGGGCATGTCACTGCAGAGGAGCGAGGTGTGAGGCTTAGCCCCTAAGTGGGGGACAGCCTGAAGGCTGCAGGTTGAACTGCTCCCCCCTGAGTTGTGACATCTCCAAAGCACCGTCAGATAACAGCAAATCAAGCACAGTCCCGTGCAGCCACCCCGTAGGTCAGTACACCTTTCAAGGTGCATACTTGTGGGCATCCTCTGCTGCTTGCTGTGAACGTTAGTCCTGGGGTTACATATAGTGATAAAATACCTTCCACTGTCCACAGGGGACATCTGTCAGTCAGCCAGTAAGAAAGTATCACAATCTTTCGTGGTTTATTGTTTGTAAATGTTTGCATTTACTTCTGTCCATCCACTCCCTTCCTTCATCCCCTGTCACACGAATACAAATGGCAAAGTTAAGGTTGAACATTGGCTATGCATAATGCTTACGTTGTGTAATCGCTGTGTATATGTCATGCAGAGTTAGTGCCCTGACAAAACAGAAAAACAAAGTCAAACATCTATTAATGTTTTCCTAACATTCCCCTGTGCATGCTATTTTGTCTGCGCCTCCAGGCTTTTCATTTTCATGGTCCCATTCAAATCAATAGACTTATCCATTGAATCATAGAATCATAGAATAGTTTGGGTTGGAAGGGACCTTCCAAGGTCATCTAGTCCAACCCCCCTGCCATGAGCAGGGACATCTTCAACTAGATCAGGTTGCTCAGAGCCCCGTCCAGCCTGACCTTGAATGTCTCCAGGGATGGGGCATCTACCACCTCTCTGCGCAACCTGGGCCAGTGTCTGTTCTTGAAATGTGATAGCTGGAGTACTCTTATATTCATATTCTGACCAGTGAATATTATCTTTTACTGCTACATAAATTGTGGGGGTTTTGTTGTTGTTTTGTGTTGTGCTTGGTGTGTGGTTTGTTGTTTTGTTTTGTTTTTTTTTTACTCTGAGTGGCTTAGTTAGTATTTCTTCTTTATAATACAGGTAGGATAGTATTTATGGTGTTCTCGTTTTGTTTTCTGATAAAACGGCACTGGGATTTGGATTTGAGAAGACTTAATTATCAGTTGGAGTTATTGATACTCTCAGGAATGGAGAGCTGTGCTACCTCATCTTTTTTCCAAGATATTGGATTGTTTGCTTATTAAAATACAAAATGAGTATTGGGGTGAATAAGGATGTGAGGAAGGAGGGGGAGTAATACATGTAAATAAAATTCACACACCACCAAACACCTTCTAAGAAAAGTGTTGCATTTGCATGTACTGATGTTTATTAAAAAAAAAAAAGGTATTTGAACAGAATCGTCAATTTAATTTTTTTAGCGTATATTTCTTTGGTTTAATTTTTCTTTAAAGGGTGAATTCAGTCATGGCTGTTGAGAGAGACTGCTCACAATCTTTATAAATTTTGCAGCGTTGCAGCTACTGCTACAAAATTTGAATCACGAGGTCTTTCTCTGCAAACAATACCTTCTGTATAGTTTCAGTCTTTTAATTTAAGTGTACTGTAACAACAGGTTTAACTAGATATTCTTTCTTTTTGAGGATTGGTTCCAACCCTCTAACTTTTTAGAGGCCTCTTCCTTCTGTTGAGGAAATGTATTTTGTTTGTTTGTTTTATGGTGGTGCATAATATGCTGTAGCGGAACTTAAACTGCCCAGGGGCTGTGTTGAGGCTGCCAAGTCTGTGGGACGAGTCATCTTGACTTTGCAGGACTGTTTCCCTCTTGGGGAAAACGCAATCGTCAGGTTTATTGTATAGTGACAGATGTTTAATTTGTAAATGTCACGGCAACTTCAAGGACTCTGTGTTTGGCATACAGTGCTTCAAACACTGGTTTTACGTGAGAAGACAGCTATGATGTATGGCTGGAGTTGCTGCAGTTCTGCTTGCTTTCTTTTTTTGAGTTCTCTTGGAGAAGACGGCCCTTAACCCTTTGCTAATAATCTGTTACAGCTGAGGTGATATCTTTTCCTGTCATTATGTGAATTATGTAAAAGTCCTGGTGACTAAAAGTCTGTAATATTCAAATATAGTCTGATAATTTCTTTATTTTCATTGTCTTTTGGTGTCAGTTCCTTACAACATCTATAATAACAAGTTCTTTTAGTCAGAGAGGAATCCGAGCCAGCAGTTTGGATGCCATCTGTAGCAAGTAAAGGGAAATGGGTAGTTCTAGGTTGTAGATACGTTGCATCCCATGTGCACCTATTATTTTGCCTTGACTGGACATCAGAGCTAGTCAGTTTGGTATCCCTTTAGAATTATATTAGAGGAAGCCTCCTTTAAAATTAGCAAGAATCAAAAAGCTTGTGGTCCTAATGCTCTGAAGTGTCCTAAAAAGTCAGATTGGTTATACTCAACTTCAGACATGTAACTGACATGTCTAAGCCATAAGCATCATTGTCCTACTGAGTTAATTAGTGGAATGATGCATTTCTGAAGGATTCACACAGGCCGAAGCTTGGAAGGCACAGTAGCAATTGTTTCCTTTGTATTGGTGGTAGAAGGAGCGTAAAAATACTAATCTCCTAATGTATCTGAGGTGCTAAAAGTAAACAGGATGAGTTTGTCTGAATTCCCATTAGCACTACTTGCGTCCAGTTGCATTGCAGCTCTCCTATAAACCATATTTTTAGTGGTAATAAGCTGGCATGGATGGGTGAAGGCAGGTTGATCCGTATGTCCCAAGTTGTTCTTTCTGCTGGGTTATGAAAGATTGTTACGTACATTGTTTTGTGCTCACTGCGTCTCTTGTGATCCAAAAGTATCTTGCCACTGCAGTCACAACAACATTGTATTGGGTTCTGCAGAACATTCTTCCATTTAACAGCTTGGGACTGTGTGCTCTGCTGCTGGACCAAACTCTGTTCAACGTACTGACATGCCCTCTGGTCCAGAAGAAGATTAGTTAAGCTGGGCAGCAAGTGACAGTAGGCTTAAATGCGACCTTTGACTGCAGTTTATAAATGTTCTTCCTGGGTCTTCTTAGGTCCTTAGGCCAACCTACCCTAAAGACAGATGTGGATTTGTTTGTAAAATAACATTCATCTCGCAGTTGTGTAATGGTTACATCCAGTTGAGCTGCTTAAATTGCTAGTTGTAACTCAGTGCCAGAAGCAGAAGTATGTACTACGATTCCTACTACCCCAAGTAATGCCATGGTCTGCATAATATTAGCTGGTGCTAAAAGAATTGTGGTTTTTGCATTGTTGAAATTTGCCGTTTGGTATCAAAATATATTCTTAAATAAATGTGGTTATGTTATACATGATTTTAAATTGCTTTTCTTACTTTGTGGGTTTTTGCTACTGACTTATTCCTTGCTGTTTATTTTGTACTTATTTTAGACTATGGAAATGATGTTAGACAAAAAGCAAATTCAAGCGATTTTCTTATTTGAGTTCAAAATGGGTCATAAAGCAGCAGAGACAACTCACAACATCAACAACGTGTTTGGCCCAGGAACTGCGAATGAACGTGCAGTGCACCAGTGGTTCAAGAAGTTTCACAAAGGAGACAAGAGCCTTGAAGATGAGGAGCATAGTGGCAGCCATTGGAAGTTGACAACAACCAATGGAGGGCAATCAGCAAAGCTGATCCTCTTACAACTACATGAGAAGTTGCCAAAGAACTCAACATCAACCGTTCTACAGTCATTTGGCATTTGAAGCCAGTTGCAAAGGTCAAAAAGCTCGATAAGTGGGTGCCTCATGAGCTGACCGAAAATCAAAAAAATCATCGTTTTGAAGTGTCATCTTTTCTTCTATGTGACAATAACAAACCATTTGTAGGTTGGATCGTGGCATGCGATGAAAAGTGGATTTTATGTGATAACCGGTGACGACCAGCTCAGTGGTTGGACCGAGAAGAACCTCCAAAGCACTTCCCAAAGCCAGACTTGCACCAGAAAAAGGTCACTGTTCGGTGGTCTGTTGCCGTTCTGATCCACTACAGTTTTCTGAGTCCCAGCGAAACCATTCCATATGAGAAGGATGCTCAACAAATTGATGAAATGCACCAAAAGCTGCAATGCCTGCAGCTGGCATTGGTCAACAGAAAGGGCACAATTCTTTTCCACGAAAACACCTGACTATGTGTCGCACAACCAACGCTTCAAAAGTTTAACGAATTAGGCTACAAAGTTTTGCCTCATCTGCCATATTCACCTGACCTCCCACCAACCGACTACCACTTCTTCAAGCATCCCGACAACTTTTTGCAGGGAAAACACTTCCACAACCACCAGGATGCAGAAAATGTTTTCCAAGAGTTTGTTGAATACCGAAGCATGGATTTTTACGCTATGGGAAGAAACAAACTTATTACTCTTTGGCAAAATGTGTTGATTGTAATGGTTCTTACTTTGATTAATAAAAATGTGACTGAGCCTAGTTAGAATGATGTGAAATTCACGGTCCAAAACTGCAATTACTTTTGCACCAACCTAATATTTGATAAAATATCTGTACATTTTCAATGTGCATCTACTGATCTGTATAAATGGAATATAAGAATCCTGCTGTATCTGTATACCACGTGATTCTCCAAAGTCAAATTTTCTGCTTTTAGTCTTCAAAGCAACTGCATTTAACTTTTCATTTAAAAACCCCTGTGATTCATACTGTGAGAACATTCAGTAGGAAGAGCTGCAGCCAAAGAAAGTGTCCAGCTGTGGTGTGGTTCACAGCAAAATTCTGGGTTGTGGTTTTCCATTGCTTGTTGCATGATGGTGGTAACAGCTCGTGAGGTGCTGAAAAATGACTGACTCATGCACATGTAGCAGGAGGTGAAGGGAGAAGGAAATAGATGGGCAAACCTGTAGTTTTCCCAAGTACCACAGTTACCGTATCTGATAAATTAATCCAACTACTTTTCTTGTCTTATCGTAGATAAACTCTGAAGAACGTGTTGATACAGCTGATCAGGAGACAGTCTCTTGGGATCGCAATATTCCTGAAGACATAAAGCAAAAAATACAGCCTAAAGAGGTTCCAGCAGAAAGTGTTACTGTCTGGATCGATCCATTAGATGCTACACAGGAATACACAGGTAGCTGATTCTTGTTGACAAATCGTGTGTAATTCTGATTGTTTGCCTTTTATACTGGAGACAAAATATTAAGTATTTAAAATGACATCTCATGTTAAAATGCGTTATGTCAAAGCTAGAGTGGCAACATTAAATATCTCAGAATATTTTTTGTTTAAAGGGAATACTAAGTAAGTATTCTATTTAACTTCGTATAAAAAAATCATTATAGTTTTTCAAAAAAGCATGTATAATGCAATCTTCCCCTATTCCAAATGTTTTAAGATGTCACATAAGTAGTTCAAGGCAATCCAACTAAAATTGTTGCTGATAAGTGCTACAGAGGAAACAGGAAAAAATGGGGATTCTTTTGCGAATATTCCATTGATACAATAACCTGTTTAGGTGAATTATCAGTTTGAACCAGCAGAGGATAGGAGGTGGGGCAGGGAAGGGAGAATACAGCGGCACAGATTTCCATGAAAATACATGCTGCATAAGACACAGCTGTTTACGTTAGACCAGGTAGGAGTATAGGTTGCATCTACTGAACAGGAAAAATTGCTGGAAAATTGAAGTGTCTCTAAAGTATTGAAAATTGCAAAGATACAATAGTAAGAGACAGAATGTAGACTAATCTTTAAAGAACAACATTTCTGTAATCTCGGATCTGCTTTCTCTTTGTGTTCTTGGCATCTGGCTGTAGACGTGCTCACTTTCTTGATTTGCCCACAGAGAACCTTCGACGGTACGTCACGACAATGGTTTGCGTGGCTGTGAATGGTAAACCAGTAATAGGAGTGATACACAAGCCATTCTCAGCATATACAGGTACCCTTATGCCTTCACGTATTTCTAACATTTTCTGTCATAGTGTTAATTAAAATCTGATGCTTGTGAGAACATCTGTAGGTATAAATAAGAAAACAGTGCCTGGGGCAAAAGAGTGCTGCTGCAAATCTCAGAATTAGAGCTGCAAATGTGTTCTACGCTATAAAACCACAAAGGAAAATGCTACCTTTGTTTAACGTAAAAATGATGAATTTAAAATAAACTAACTGAAGATATGTGTAAGAATTGAGATCCCTTCAACTGGAGTGCTTATAGCAAAGAAAGTGAAACCTACACATACTGACCAGTCAGTCTTATGTGTGCTGTTAGTCTTTAGCAGAAGAGTACTTGGCTCATTCAGCTGAGGAACTTGGGTCCATGATATTATATCCAGGAGCTGATGCTTATTCAGTGTGAATAACAAAGATAGATTAAACATCTTAATGGCAACTCTTTGTATGTAACAGGCAAGACTGTCTAGCATAGTCTTATTGATTATCTGACGTGCTTTTAATGCCACAAACCTGAACTAATTAATTCGTTGGTATTAACGATGTATCAGTGAGGATAGCTGCAAGTTTGGCAATGTGTATGCACTTCTGAAAGCTTCAAAGTAGTTTTAGTATTTGCATCTTACTATATATTCGAATCGAGAATTTCTATTCTCATTTTCCCTTAGGCACTAGTGACCTCTAGAGTTGTGAAGTTATGCAGTAGCTCTGGCACAGAAACTAAGACTGAATAAATGTATTTTTTATTTGTTCTCTTTTTATGCCAACTGAATGCTCAATATTTTGTGCTAAATATACTGTTTTAAAATATGAACTTAATTTCCAGTCATTTAAGTATGTGCTATATGCTAATATGCTTTAAGGATCTTGAGGTTTTTTGGAACATATTTTCCCAAGTATCAACATCTATCTGAAGAAAAGGGTATTTTTAGCACTATAACTTTGAGAATTTTTTTCCTTATGTGAAATGTTCAGACATGGCATCAGATGAATTCTGTCATTCTATGTGAAGAGTTTTCATTTCCCAAGCTGGAAATACCAGTGTGTTGCGAGTAGGATTGTTCCTAATACTATCACACAAATGCAAAGCAATAAAGAGCAGGCGGCATTGTTATTACACACAACTCGGTCTGTTGCCATACAATCTGGCTCTCCACTGGCATGAAATTGCTGATCAGTGTGCTAAGTAAATGTCATATTAATGGTTAGGGAGTGCCACCTACCAAGCTTGGCTTTGAACTTGCGATGAAACAAGTGGGAGGTTGTGTATTCTAAATCCAGTCCTCTGAAACACACCATCAAATGTTTCCCTTGGCACTACTATCCTCCTGAGCTATTCCTTCCTTAGCATTACTATCCTTCTGAAAAAAATGACTCAGTAACAGTTTTGCTATCTGCTTTGAAGGGTAGTGGGGCTTTTTGTTTTTATAAAAACGTTGTTTGAGGAAATATTGGATCTATTTCTGACTCAGAGCCATCCTTTTAACTTCAGTGGCTTTCCAATTGCAAGTCCTGAATATTACTACCTAGGATTTTCCCATGTTACTCTATTTTTGTTGGAAGTATCACATAGTCAGGTATGGGATAATGCCATATGCACAGAAGTTTGTGTTTGGGGTGACTGCTGCTCTTCTGCTCGTGTGCACGTGTGGGCACGCACCCCTTCCTTCTGTCAGCCCTAACTTTCTCTTTTACAATAGGGAGGGAAATTAAGTCAGTGGCATCAGCTGTATTTTCTCAGATGAGTGTCCTTTTATCTTTACACTGAACAGAGATTGCCTTTTATAAACCTTAGCAGAAATTGTGTTTCTCTTGTAGCCTGGGCAATGGTGGACGGTGGGTCAAACGTAAAAGCTCGTTCCTCCTACAATGAGAAAAATCCAAGGATTATTGTATCCCGCTCACATGCAGGAAAAGTTGAGCAGGTTGCAAAGCAGACGTTTGGAAATAAGACTGCGATAATCCCCGCTGGTGGAGCAGGTGAGGTTCCTTAAGCATCCTGTCCATTTTATTGCTTCTGAGTGACTTAATGGGATAGCTGTTATTAGACCAAATGATGTAGCTGAGGCATCTCCTCTTTTTCCTCTTACCTTTTGTTCTTCACATCCCTAAAAGCAAGTACTTGACGATACAGACACAGTTTCTCCTGTGTATGGAAACCTATATGCAAACTTAGTTCTGGCTTCTCCACAAGTTAGTATGTTAGTGAATCTAAGCCTGGACTAGCAATGTTACTGTGGTCCTCTTACTGAACACGCCAATGTGCGTTCACTGACAGCACCGATGCCTCTGCAGAGGAAAAAGGGTTGTGCGACCAAATAGAGAATCATGGAAAAGAATCTGTTGGTTGATAGTTAACTAGTAGCACATTTAATTAAACAATGTTTTAGGAAAAGCCATTAAATTTTGGTGCTATTTCTTGCATTTATGTCAAAAGAGAAAACTAGTGTCACTGAAGTCCATTTTTACCTGCCTCATATTCAGTCGAAAGAGGTTCTACCTACTTTTTGTAAGCTTACACAATATCCTCATGCATGTTACTGACAGAATGCAAATATGTGAGGCAATAGTGTGAATTAATAGCTGGTTTAAAGTCTCAGAAAAGACATGCAAAATTTTAATTTTACGGAAATGTATTTTTCTGTGTCTTTAATGTGGAAAAGCAGAGCTCCCTTACAGGTTGTTTAGTTTCTTGACAGGGAATCTAAACAAGTTTTCTTACCATAAAGGAAGTGAAAGCATAACTGATTATAGTGGATCTTCTCCAGGGCTTGACTCTGTATAAGAAGATCAAGAAAGGAACAGTTAAATGAAACAAAGGTATTGGTTGAGCAGTGGAAAAATTGAAAATATTTCATAAAAGAAAGAATACTCTTTTGAGCAATGACTTTGTACTGCATAATGTATGATAAATGGTAATGCCATGGGCTGAGTTGCTTTATTAAAGAGTGGTATATTCATCTTCCTTCTGTTGTAATAAAAAGCAACGCGGAGCAGGGGGAAGATAGACTTAATTTAAGGTAGCATAATACAGAGATCGAGAAATAAATAAGTGAACATAAGAGCAAAACTATATTCAAGTTTCTGGTCTTGTTCTTTTAATGTGTCTCTAGATAAGTATGTAGCATATTGGTAAAGGCTGTCTAAAAATAATGTGTCCCACATACCCAAGGCTTTAATTGGGGTGCAGTGGAAAAATCTTGGGGCAGGAGGAGGTCCTTTTTCAAATTTTCCTACAGGTTAAGGGGCGGAGAAATTTGATTGTTGCCTTTGCCATGATACTGGATGGCATGATATAATTAATGACATCACTTTCCTAAGTCTTGCATGTGCATATTATTAACACTTACTAGTAGAATTATCCTTTGTAATGAATAGGAAAACTTCAGTTAACTTTTTGTTTTTACTTCTGCCCATTTCTTCTAGGTTATAAAGTGTTGTCCCTCCTTGACGTGGCTGAAAAGAATCAGGAAGAAGCTGATGTATATATCCATGTCACCTACATTAAGAAATGGGACATATGTGCTGGCAATGCAGTGTTGAGAGCACTGGGTGGCCATATGACTACCTTGACTGGTGAAGAAATTAGTTACACTGGTTCAGATGGCAATGAGGGAGGACTTATAGCCAGTATCAACATGAACCATAAAGCACTAATTGAAAAACTTCCAGATCTGGAAAAAACATCACATAAATAAACTGATGGAGAAGTACAAATCATGCTTTTGTAGCCTTTGGATGCTCTCTCTGAAGAAGCAGGTGTGAAAACCTGCTGGTAAAGGCGCACGGCAAAGCAGTTTGGTGTGGGTTTGGGGACTGTATCATGCATTGGGTTTCTTCAGTGGTGGTATTTAAAAAAGAATAAAATAATAATAATCAGAAGTAGGAAGGGGACTGACTGCCTCACACCTCAGTTTCCATGTTTTCTTCTTTTCAGATTCTTTTCATGCAGTTCTTATACTCAAGGTGCATATACAGTATCTATTTGTGAACATAGGTAAACTAAAGAAAAATCCAAATTGATTCATAAAATAACCTAAATAGTTCTCACAGGAATTTCTTGGAACCTTTTGCATCTTGTTACTGTAGTTGTAGCAACTCCGTAATGAATTAGGTAGAAAAAAACATCGATTTGTGTAGGCATCTGATAACTCTGTAAAGAATTTAGCAGGAAACATGAGACTGTGTTCTGTATCTCCTGGACAGAAAGCACAAGATTTACACAAATTTATATGCAGCAAGAGTTTATCTTTGGCAGTGTGGCACTCCTTCTGCTTTTTGAGAGAAAAAAGGAAATGTTCTGTACTATTTTGACTTTTTTCCTGAAGATGTAAACCAGTTTAGTTTGGATGGGTTGTGAATATCAGTGTTTTATTAATCAGTGTAATTATTTCCATTTAGCTTTCTAAAAGAAGGCGTCATTTCCTTGTATAGTTTTTAACAGTTACTTCTTGTCCTTGATTTCTGCGTATGGTGTTGAAGATGCATGCTAGATTTTTCTCTAACGTAGGACTCGTTCATCATTTGGTGTTTGTGCCTACAGAAGCAGCCTCTTCTTTCAGTACCTGTTTTTTTGTTTGTTGGTTTTGGTTCTGTTTTGTTTTCCATTGGAGAGAGTCATATGGAATGAGTTTAACAGAAATAGTAAGTTGATTGCTTGTTTCTATTTACAACATGAGATATAAACTAGCGATTTTTCTACAAGCCCAGAAATAACTTTCTGTCTTTTTAAGGTAAGGCATGCTCTTAGCAGGAAGCTCTTGAGCCATCCCAAACAGCTTGTGGTTACTTGGTTTGTGAAAATTTACATAGAGAGAGACCATTTAAACTTGAATCTGTTCAAGCAAGCATGAAGAACACGTGGCGCTTGAAGTACAGCAGTGTCTGCAAAACTTTACTGAAAAACGTTCTTTGTCAATCCAGTACACGCAGAACAGGACCTGGGCCCTTTGATATCAAATGATGATTTGTTGCACCTCTAAAATATGTGGACTTCTCTCTGCAATAGTGTAACTACCTGTGTTCTCTGCACCCCTCTGAAGGGTTTCAGAAGGTTAAAATGTAGCTGTTATTTGAATAATCGCTACATAAGCTTCTCATCTCTCCTCAAGAAAGCTAAAATACTTAGTTAATATGAATGTTTTATGTTCGAAGTTTATTCAGTATAAGCTTAGGCTGTTTAAAACAAATTCTTAATTACTTTCATTTTAACTTCTTTCATCACGCTACTGTTCTAAGAACAGGGTTTTTTTCCTTATGTCAGTAGTGGAGCATGTCTAGATACCTCTTTTAACTTCTAGCTAACATTCACATTTCCAAAAGAACTCCTCAGTTGTTGCTTAACTACAGATACAGACTCTTATTTGGTAAACTTACTGGCAAAGTAGATTGAAGCTTAGTCCTACTAGCCTTTTGCTACGGGTAGCTTTTTTAGATAATTGCTTTTCCAAAATTGACACTATTGCTGCTACTGTTCAAAAATAGATTTTACACAAGTAGAACATACACAAAGCAACTTAACTGCCAATTTTTAAATTTAATAAACTATTATATGCTATGACAAATACGTGAATGTGCCCTTTTTAAAAAGGGTCTGATCTATTTTGAAAAACTTGAGTTTCCAAAGCTCAGTGAAGAAAAAAAAAATCCAGATATTTATTAAGACTTCAGTAATATTTTACAAAAAGATTGCAGCTTTTTTTTTTCAGGCTGATTAAAATGACTTAAAGCTAATTAAAAAAAAAAGGCAGCTCTTTTGTTTATTAAAGAGCGTGGGTTAAAATTAAAATATGAGGAATAGTCATAGTTAGTCTGGTATGTAAACCTAATTGTGTCACAGAGGTTGAATGCACAAAATTTAAATAGGCAATTAAGACAAAGTCTGTGGCAGGTTGTGGTTTCAGATTCAGGCTGAAATCATGTGTAAACTTACCTTCCGAAAATGTGACTGCTTTTATTTTGGGGACGATTCTATCACTTTCTTGCATAAGCTGTGATCAGACAGCTTCTGTATGAGAAATGGGAAACAAGATAATGTTGTGTATCGTACAAGGGCTTACTTGCCATCTGAGGTGGAGGTATAGAGAAGTAAACAGAAGTATTTGCCTGAATTATTTTTCCTTAGGAAGATAAGATACAAAGAAGAGCTTCAGCCCTCCTTTCCTTCCTCCCATGTGCTGGGTAAAATACCTTTTCTTCCATTAGGAAGACATGTGCTTATTTAGACCCGTTTGTATCCTAAAATGCTTTGCTGCAATGGGCCTCAGTGTTCAACACCTTTCACAGTGGACCCTTATTGGCCCAACCTCATTTCTTGTCAAAATGAAGAAAAGGTGAGAGTGAGACACCCAGTTAATTACTTCTGATACAGCCTGAGCTTGTACAGCTTTCCCACAGCTGAGGCCTAAGGTGGTATTTAAAGTGTCTAGTTTAAAGAGGAGCTGCTTTGTTGTGAGAATAGGCAAGCACCTGGTGAATATCGGTTTCTGATGTCATTTTAAAATAAATGCAACCCTTATGCAGACCAGCAAGTATTCAAAAGTGTTTGCTTAGTGCACATGTGCTTAGCGCACTTTGATATCTGTTTGTATAATGTTAGCACTCAGTATATCCCATTTCTTTGACTGTGTTTACACTCCATTATAGAACATTTTGCTATTCTGGCTGGAATACTTGTTTGGCCTCAGCTGCATGGATGTGACTTATGCTTATGCCCAGACTGATAAGAAGTCATACCGTACCTGTGTCTTACTGCTGGGCTACAAATTTGTTCTTTGCATTCTAGCCTTTTCCACTTAAACTGTCATACCATTTTTAGGGACACTACTTAAAACAATTGTACGGTGTAGGTAATTCCTACAGAAGTATATATTTTCTAAAAATTTTAATTAAAAAAATTTACAATATCATTCTTACTCCAAACAAGGGAAGAGAATGTGTTGTTTTAGCATTTTTTTTCCAACAGTGGATTTTTTGTTTGAGTGGCTTTTATAATTAAGGTAATTGCAAGTGGAATTGTTATAAAGCCGTATGTATTTTCTCTTTTTTCATTTTGCTAAAAAGAGTGGATGGTAGCATGGATGATACCTAGTACTGTATCAAGAGTCCTAACTTCCATTCCTCGGATGAATGTTTTCAAAATAAATGGACAAGGAAGTAAATGGGTTGAATATTGTTACCAATATTGAGTTTAACCTATTTGCCAGATGTTTACAGATGGATTTATATATGTTGATTTCTCTGATCTACAGAGCATGTAATAATAATTAATATAGACAAGATAGCTTACTCAGATGGTGAATTAAGCATACAGGTGAAGCTGAGAGGTCATCTAGTGATGTTGTTTCATAGGCTGGGTTTAGAGTAGACAGATTTTCTAGTTGGCTTCAGGTGTGAGAACAGAGTGGTTTGTGGTTGTTTTGGTTTGTGTTGGGTTTTTTTGGTCTGTTTTATTTGTTTTAATAGCCAGTGGTTGGAGATTGGAGGTATGTAGGGAAGCCAGCACTGCAGTTCATCACAGCTTTTTGGTTTATAAACAAATGTACCCCAACATCTTTGCAGCATCACGTTACCTGTTGGAGCCGTACAGCAGCTGTGCAGTACTGAGTCCTCCTGGTTTAACAGTGTAAAACAAGGGGTCCGCACCCCCTAGGAACAGCACAATGAGAAGGGACCGAGCCTTGTGCTGGGCCTCTTGTGTGTTCTGCCAGCTGAGGCTGGCTGCTGCGCCGTCTCGTGGATGTCGTTTCAGTTGCGGTTTCTCTGGTGACCAAACTGCATTTGTAGGCTACTGTCTCCCCGGTTATGCCCAACCCCTTCGTGGATCTGTTTTCTAAAGTAAACTGGAGAAGTGGAGAGGAAAGAGGCAGATGGCTGTGCTGGAGAAGTTGTGCCAGAGAACACTTATTTCCATTTCTTGATTTAAATTACATTGATAGTTTCATTTCTCTCATTCTTCAGGGGTTAGATAACCATACAGTTAAGATTTCATGGACCACAGATAAATGCCTTCGAGATTTTTAAGCCCAAGCAGGATGAGGATGGGGGAGACTGCCTCTAGGCAAGGATAGTCTGGGTGGGTGGCTTCCTGTCAGGCCATTCACACTGAGCTTTGTTGTAGAGAATTAGGCCCTTTCACACAAACAATTACAGATTTCACCTTGCCAAAATATCATTCATAGTCTGTCTTCTGACCTGCTGTCCTCAATGATAAATCTGTGCTTTATCCAATTCACTGGAATATAACTTGCTGAGACAAGACTGTGGTAACTCTGAAGACTCAAAGATTGCTTGACTTGCTCTGCACCTTCTATCTGGCAGCTGTTACAATGAAGTGCGAACACCTGCTGCCAATGACTTCCCACCTCACAAGCAGCTTGTGCCATTCAGGTCGTATCAAGAAGCTGTTGAAGCCTTATATTCTGTGGTTTTCAGAGGCCACACCAGCCCTTTCAGCTCTTATGAGAGAGGTTCAGAAGTGTTCGGCCAGTTTCCCTCTGAGGCTCCTTTTGGAGCCAGCAATTGGCAGCCACTTTTCCCTCTTTGCTGTTCCTCATCTTTTTTTCCTACCTTAGTCCATGTGGACAAGATAAACAGAAGATTAGAGGCGGAAACAGTCCCAGAATGACAGGGCCACAGCAGCAAATCATCCAGTTTATCCTCAAGCTGTTAGTGTTTGGGACCAAAGTCTAAGGTGCTGATCCTACCAAAAGTGGGATAGATGCCAACAAAATAAAGGCATCTTGAAGAAAGGTTCATGTAATTGCTGGTACTGGCCATGCAGAAAAGATGCAAATGGACTAAGAGGAAGTTAAACTGTCTTAAAAAAGGAGAAGAAAACAGCTTCTCAGTGTAATGTTACAGGCATTTGACATTTCTGTTCCTCTGGGTGCAGAGCCTTGTTGCTTATGAAAGAGGCTCCATTGGCCCTCTGTGAAAGACCTGATTTTGTTGAAGTCAGTAGCAGCATTCCCGCTGAATTCAGTGTGAGCAGAAGCAAGCCAGATAAAACACGAAAAGTAAATTAAGTCAAGTTCTGAAGAGCTCAGCTTCTGCCAATAGAGCAAACAACCTGGGTTATGTTAAACTCACCTCTGGCTGCTTCAGTCTGTGTTACTAGAGAACTTGGAAGCATCATCCCAGTGTCTCGAGGTTTTAAGTCTTTCAGGTTTTTTTATGGTCTACAGCTGATAGAGCCTGCTTTCAGATAATAATTGTTTTCAACCCCAGTTGTTCCTTATTTGTAATTCACATTTATTTTTTTCTCCCCAAAGGACCAGCAACACTCTGGCATTTTTCCTGTTGTCCCACCAAATTGTATTATCATCTTCCAATTCTGTGCCAAATTGAAATAACAATTCTAGAAATAAACTGTCTGAAAATACTGGTCTGTGAGGATGTTTTCCTGTATCATGTGTTCCTGTTGGGTATTTATTTTCTTTGTGCACCTTTTTCTTTTTTTTTCTCCTTTCTTTTTCCAGTTAAGGTATGTCAGGCTGCTTCAGCTGTACTATGTCCATCGTATGTGTGCATGACTTCTGCCTGAGGGATTATCATTACTGACAGGTCCAGCCAAGTTCATGATAAACATAATCCAAGATTTCCACTGGTTTTGCTTTCATATGTGTTTTATAGTGAAAGTTGGTGGATTTGTGTGTTGGAAAATGAGTGCTTAGAAATCCCCCATATCGTATTGTTCCTTGGATCTGAAGAAGTTTTCCTTCCAACATCAACTCCAGGACTCTTCCTAATTACATTACTTCATTCTGCTTGAGTCTCTTGTTTCCATGAGAATCATAGTAGTAGAGTAGTAACTACCATTACTATCCCTTTTTCATTAACGTGCCACTCTTCATAAGTCAAACCATGGAATAAGTTGAAAGATGCTTTAATGTCCCACATCGATACGGTATTTTGCCCATCATTTCTGCTGTGGGCCTAGACTTGGTGACCCTTCACTAATCACACATCTTAAGTAAAATGACTCCAAATACAAGAATTCTTCCAGATTAGGTGGTATGATCTAACTGAAAAGTGCAACAAGCATTGTGCTAGTCTAGTAATTCTGTTAGGGAAATGGACTGAAATGAAACTACACAGATTTAGCCTTCACATTTTTAAAATACACATTTTTCTTCCAAAGGGATGTACATATTGTGGAGTTATGAATACATCAAGTTTGTGCTCCTCTCATCTGAACTCCACCCAGGCTGGGTCATCTTGGTGGTTTTGTGTTTCCAGAGAGCAAATAACACAGGACACACTCTTTCTGCAAGGGGATAGCGTTCAACTAAAATAAATAAAGGGGATCAAATACATGTGGATTCTGTACTAGGGGAAAGGCAAGTGTTTTAACGTGCTTCCCATAATTTTCTGAAATCTTAGTACCTGAATCTGGTGGAAACATTGCCATCAGAAGCTAAGATTTTCAATGATTTTAGCAAAAGTATCTTTTGTATCTAATGTTTCCTACAGGACAGAACTGACACAGATCTGCGTGCTATTCTGATAAGACACTAATCTTATTTTACAGGAACAGTTTTATGCAGGTATAACAATGGCTTTTGGAACCTGAATTGCACTCCACCCTGATAGATTTAGACCCAGAAGATGATCTATGCCAGAATAACTTTCAGCACTGACACTTTGATCCCTAATGCTAAAGGAGCTGGGAGGGAAAAAGAAGCAGAGGCCAGTAGAGGGCTCTGTCTTTTCATGAAAGCCTTCAAAATCTTTCTGGCTCTCCAGCGCAATGACTATCTCGTGCCTATCTCGTTTTCTTCTCGGAGGAAAGTATTTCACCGTTTTTTCTCCAATGTGGTGCATGTTTTTAGTTAAGAAGGCACCCACAGAGCTCTAGGGTCTGATCCAGAGGGCTGCACTGAATTGTTACTGTGCAATTTGGCAGCTTGTGATTTCTAACACATGCTTTCTTTGTATTTTTAATGTGACCTAATATTGCAGTAAAAGTGCAGACTTTATGTACAGTGGGTCTAAGATACTGGCAATATAGTTTATTTTAAGTAGCTGTTTTCAGGCTCCTTAAAAATTATCCCGTGAATTCACACACATCTGTAACTAGAGCTTGAAAGTTGTGGTGTGAACTTCCCATGAAGGTATCTGTCTGCATCCTCATTTCCTAGCAGTTTTGCTTCTCAAAGGCATCAAAATAAGGTCAATTGTGACAACTGTACATCCAAGCTTTATGTCACTTTGAGTACATAACCACTTTACTTGCCACTTCAAGTTAATTGCTCACATCTGATATTGTTAGAGGAGCAACTCCTCCACTTCCATCAGTTCAACAACTTCTATATGTCAGTCTCAAGGAAATAATATCTTTATTCTCATCCACCATACGCAAGACTCAGCCTCTGTAAACCCCCACTTTTTTCCTGGCTTTCTTAAAATCTGTGTTCCCTCACCAGACTAATTTTTATAAAATTAGTTTAAGAAATAAAAAAAGCTTATTCTGTTGCTTAACCAATTGAAACACTCCATCTTACTACTGTTTAAATACCAAGACCTGGTGGTTCTCTAGCTAATATAAATTGCCATATATTTTGATATCATTTGAATTTTTATCCAACAGAGAATATGTTTCTCTTTTTGGGAGCTGTCATTTGTGTGTGCAAGTAATTCCTTCTGTTAATTACATATAGCTGCATATTTAAGTACAAGACTTGAAAATAATAGGAAAACTAAGTTCCTTAGCTAGTTTGGGAGATGAAAGAGAATGAAAAAAGAAAGCCACTGTTACGTTGTGGGGGGTTTTTTTGGTGTGTTTGCTTGTTTTTAAAAAAATAAAAGGCTTTTTCTGTTTCTTTGGACAGCTATTCTCAGCATGAACTGAAATGCTTTGAATCACCGAATCTTTCGTGGTCTGTGCTCATCACAGGCACTTCCTGTCACCCTGACTACCTGAGTCAGGACTAGGCTGAGCTTTGCTGCGCATCTGTGTTGCGACTGTAGGGCCGGGGGTGGCAGTTTGTCATTCTATGCACTAATTTGGGCCATCAGAGAAAAGTCATTACTGAATAACATCCTCTGGGTTTCTGTTTCCATGTCTAATACTTTCACCTGCAGAAATATGCAATAGGGCAAACAAAGTCCTATGGAAAATCATCTCCCCGGTGAGGAGCCTGTTGTGATGATGACTTCAGCTGCCTTCAGCTTGGCACAGGTTCTGCTGGGAAGAGAGGAGCAATTTTCCTCAGGCCCCATCTGCTGAGTTACTAGAAGAAGGAAAGTGAGAACAGTTACTACCCAGTTTTGAAACTCACACATTTGAGATTCAGCCTTCTTATTAAAAACTACAGTCAAGGGAGGAAAAAAACTCCATGAATAATTCCTGACTTCTATCACTCCAATCACTTGTGGGAATGTGATTTGAATTTCTGTGGCTTGACTCACACGTCCAGGACACTTGGAGGAGAAGGAGAGGAACAGAGGAGGATCTAAGTGGAAATGAAATTGAGATTATTTTAGATAGACTCAGATCAAGTACTTAGACTGCAAATTTCTTATCAAAATGAGATGAAAGATTATGATGATGGCATAGTGACAACCAAGAAGAAAATTTCTACAGCTGGTATTTCATAAAACTCTTGCTTTTAAGTCAAAACAGAAAAATGGCATAGCCTAGCCACTGCATTTTGGTTTAGTCTGGGTGGGTTTCTTCACTTGAACTAGCATCCATTAACACAGAAATGAATTAAAAATGCAATGTTCATTCTTGTATGCTTCAATATTTCAGAATCGTACTGTAAATATGTAATAGACAAAGCACAGGGAGTTTGTTTGAAATGATAATGAACAATTAATATTTCAAAAGTATTTTCAGTGTTGGAGGACCTGCTCATATCTATTTGTCTGCCCTGTCCTAGTTTATGAGTGACCCTATAGAATAAAATGGGACAAATAATATGAAATAAAGGTTTTCAAAATCAGCAGTACAGTCTTTGCAGCATCTCTAGAAATGTTTTTCTTTTAATGGAAAAATCTTATATTTCATTATATTGAATATTAACATTCTTGACAGTAACAGATTATTCCCATGTCTTCCCTTTTCAGCCATCAAGTTTTGTTGGGTTTGTTTGTTGGTTTGGGTTGGTTTTATTTTTTGGAGGGGGGGGATTTTTTTTTTTCTAATCTTTTCAAAGTTAAGAATCTGAACAATATTACAAACATCATATTCTCTACTTTTGTTAACATTTCTGCCTTCAAGAAGTATGGAATAAAAATGGACAAGGGACTATCTCAGATCAATGTGATCATATGCTTCTTGTTTTAAGTGGTTCGTTGTAGTAATCCTTTAAAAAGGCTGCCTTGCCAATAAATAATTTGAAATATAGAGACTCGGCATTTGGATGTTAGCAATCGTCTGCCCAGATAATAAGGACAGTGGCTGAAGCTTCTACGTCACTATTAGGGTGCCCCGAGTTACGGAGTGGATGGAGCATGTCAGGTCTGATGCACTTGAGAAGATGGATTACATGCATTTCCTGCTGCCTCAGTACAGCTGGTTTTTCCCCCCCAAAAATACTTTTGAGCACTAGCCAAAGGGCATAACTATATTGTATTAGGTAGGAACTCAAGTCATCTTCTGGGTATGCAGGACATATGGTGGGCTCAGACCATGTTTTCTCTTCACACCCCAAAGTGGAAACCTTTGCCGTTTATGCAGGTAACAGTAGTTTTATCTCAGGAATTTTTCATGTCCTGAAGGCTCTTAAAAGTATTTTCTGATGGGAGCTGATTGCTGCAGTGGAAGGATTTGTGAGTCTTTAGTGAGAACTGCAAATACTTGAGCCTTTTGAAAACCTTTCCAGGGTGGATTCCCACAGAAGTACCTCAAAAGAAAATTTCTGATGGCAATTTAAAGGAAAATTAAATCATGATGTTCCATTTTTTGTCTCAGAGAAAACTGTATTTTTGGCAAGATAATTTTTGAGTTTCCCTTCTTTGTGTGGATGGTAGAACAGGTATATTTCTGAGCATTTTTATCAATAAAGCTGTCAGACATCTGAGACTTCAGAGACAATACTGCTTTTCTGTTTTCGCTTAGAGCCCTTGGGAACTCCAAATACTTTGCACATAAAAAGGAAAAGGAATATGTCTGTGGAACAATTTCTATGATGGTGAAAGTAGATTTAAAGACAAAATCTGTTCTCAATCTCTCTCTTGTTGTGAGGCATTAAATGACTTATATCTGATCTAAAAATCAAAACCTGTCTAAAATGCCACTTCATTTCTTTTCTTCAAAGTTCGCGATACATGGACGTATCCTAGTAAGAGGAAAACAGTGCTGGGAGAAGATTAACTGGGAAAGAACTGGGTGATGTTAGGTGAACTTGAACGGTCTCAGCTCTTTCCTTCTGTGCTATAGCCAGAAGAAGCAGAGGCAGGAGTGCATTTATCTGAAAGGACAGCATGTCCTCCACTTTGCACTGAAAGGACTAAATTGCAGGGAATTAGCAGCTCATCCTCTTTGCGGATATATACCTGGAGTCTGGAGCTGACTTGGCTTGTGCACTCACAGAGAATTGGTTCTCCCCTGCCTGTGTTTTGATTTAGAAAAATTTGAATTACATTTAGAAAATTCCTTTTAGAGCACAGTACAATGGCAACTTTAAAAATGAGCATAAATGTATACCTGTGTCAATCTTAATAAGCTCATTGCTGTGCCCTGACAATCAGGTTTAAGCTTTACCTGCAGTTTTACTGTTGCAGTTCACTCTTTCTGAGAGTGCTAAGGTGTCTACACAGTTACTCAATAAGTGCCAAGGAGAAGTGTCAAAAAAACGATGTTCCAATGCTTTTATTTTTTTTTTGTGAGGTGAAGGAATGATCCTTTTATAGAAAAGCAAGCTTGTGGTGGACACCATGATATGAGCCAGTAACACTGTCTCATTGCAAAACAGTCAAAACACACGCCAGGTGTATCATAGCCAGTAGATCAAGGGAAATTATTCCTGTCCTGGGTGACAGTGAGACCATACCCAAACACCGTGCCCAGGATTGCACCCACCTTCCTGCAAGAGACCTGCAGAGAAACTGGAGAGTCTCCAGCAGCAGACTGCCAAGAAGGCCAGAGTCCTGGAGCACACAATGTACCAGGGAAGTCTGAAGGGGAGGTGGGCTTGTTTAGTATGGAGAAGTCTGAGAAGCAATTTAATAGCAGCTTGAAGCACAGCTACAGACATATCAGGTTTAGACTCTTCTTGGCAGTGGCAGATGGTGTAACAAAGGGCATTTGGAAAAATTTCTTCACTATGAGGGTGATATGTGCCAGGAGAGGTTATGGAGTCTCCAGACTTGGAGGATTTCAAGATCTGGCTGATCAAAGCTACAAACAACCAGATCAGGAGCTGATGATAATTGTACTTGAACAACCATCTAGGGGGTTGGACTAGTGACGTTTAGAAATCCCTTCCAATATTTCTTGAGCGTGTGAGATTAAGCTTTAAAAGGTCCAACTAATTGTGGGGAATGTCCTCTGGCAGGGTTTTAGTATCCCTTAGCATTAGAGAAAATTTTCCACGTTTAGAGCACAGGTGTTTCTGCCTTCTATAAAGCCATGAGTGTACAGCATTTCTGCAAATCATGGGGCAAGTCAGCAGAGGATGACTGTGGAAGTAGACACGTGTAGCTTAAAGCAAGAGGGAAAGAGGTCTGAATTAAAACTTCACAGGAGATCTGATTTCCGGGATTTTTTAGTGATTTTTCATTGGATTGATATTTGCCTTTTTTGCTGGTTTTTGTTGTTGCTTGGTTGGCTGCTTTTTTGTGTATGTTTTCTTGTTGTTTTGGTTTGGGGTTTTTTTGTCATTTCTTGGTTGGTTTTGTTTTGTTTTGCTTTGTTTTGTTTTGTTTTTAAATGCAAATTTCTCATCAGTTTTTTGAACAATGCCTAGTAGTTCAGAAGAACGTGAGTGGGAGCAGTGTATATGAACTTCAGCCTTTTACAGAAATAAGTGCTTTACTAACAGTGTCTATACAACTCAGTTACTTCCATAAACTGTATCTAAGCTAAGACAAGCAAGGAAAATTAATTAGTGAGAAAGGAGTACAGGCAAATCTGGGACTATTTCAAAATTCAGCTGTTTCTTAGTTGAAAAGAATGGAATTTAATAGGAGGTTTTTTTGTGCTGTGTGGAGTACGTGTCCCCAGCGGAATAATTCCAGTTGTTCAGGCACAGCCCTCAAAAGGAAAATGTGGTTTGACCCTGCAGTTGAGAAGCTGAGACTAACTTTTATTGGGGTATTTGCTGTATTTATCCTCTCTCCATTTCTACAAGGCAGATGTAACAAAGAAAACCTCCAGGAAAATGCCCTCAGAAAGACCCCAAAGGCTTCAGGTCAACTCCTAGCCACAGAGAGGAAAGGATGGCTTCAGACTTTTTCTTGTACTTGTTACATCTTCTTTCCCCCACCCCTTAGCCTCACCTCACAGCAGACGCTGCTCTGCTGTAGATTAAGCTGTGGGCACCACAGCTGCCCCAACCCATCTGACCCCATCTGCTGCCTCCCTTCTCTGCCTTCTTGCTGCCTCGAGCACTCGCCTGACCCTGTGCAGAGCTGTTTAAGCTCTCTAAGGCAACACAGCAACTCACACGACAACAAAATAGGGAAACATTTCAGGTCAGGGCCAGGCAGTCACTCAGAAGGAGGGTGCAGGATGAATTTTTCTCGCTTGCCACAAAACTGCCTGCACGACTCTGACCTGCTGTCGCTTTGTGCTCATTGCTCTTGAAATGCAATTGTATGATCATGTTCTTTTTCTATTTCCAGTGAAGTAAAGAAGCAATGTATAGCTCTCCTGGCACCTATGTTATGTCAGTCTAGGAAAATGATTCACCTTCATATTGCTTGACAGAAGAGTTCAATATACTAACAATTAGGAATCGACCATAGATCATTTTTATAGCTTCATGACTGGTCTTATAAGAAGACTTCTGGAAGATGCTTGTGTGAGGAGGCTTCTGCAATCCTCGCACAGTGCTGCTCTTGAAAAATCCCGGTCTGGCCGTCCAGTCCTTAAATATGTTGTTGATTCAAGTTTTGGATTGTGATCTGACAGCATCGGTGTCCAACGGAGCTTGGACAGGCAGTCTCTCAGCTTCAGTTGTAAGAATGTGATCCTGGGTACTGACAGAATGTTAAGTTCTGATTTTCACAGAGAAGTCAGAACATGAATGCAATGGGCTGCAATTCTAGAGATTCAGATTCCTGTCTGTGACTTTGGGCAAGTCTGCTATCCTGTATAACCAGCAGTACTTTCCTGTTCACCTCTCCCAACTCTGCCACAATGAGCATGCCCATATTTTATCAGAATATTTTCTGTGTTTTACTATTGCTGATTTGGATAGCTAGTCAAGAATCTCCCCAAATGACCACCTTTTGTTTAAGTATTAATTAAAGTAGACTATTTCTAATGTCTTGGCTTTTTTCATTTCTCATTAGGATCTACAAAGAAGTCCACTGTATTTTCTCAAGCATATGATTCACCACCATGCAGTATCAAAAATCAAGCCTATTCTCTTCCTCTTTTGAGCCAGCTAAGGATTTCTAAAACATTTCTCTAGCCATCTGCCTCCTCTGTTGCAATGGCAATGCAAAACCTTCCTTTGTTTTCAGGATACTGTTCTGCCTGTTCAGCATGGTAACTGTGCCATGTTCTTCTCCATCTGCCTCAGATCTGTGCCCACACTGGGGCTTAAGTAAGAAATGAAAGTTGTGAGCAACAACGGCTGAAACAGCACCTCTTATTTTGTAAATACCCTGTCTAGTGCAGTTCAGACAAAAAAAAACCCTATGTGAAAACAGATGACGTAGAAGACTAAGACATTAAGAAATGGAGTGACAAAACTAGTCTATAAATCACTGTAATAAAGGCAACAAAATGTCAGTGTTTCGCTGGTCTAGATTTTTAAAACTGATGCAGCTCCATTTTTAATTATGTACTTGAATTATTAAAAATACCAATATGTTATGTTTCCTGAGATACAGTAATAATTGACTTTTAGGCTATGATCATATGCACTTTCTGGAGACATAAAATACTTTCAGATTAATCAGAGATATTTGATTTAATAAATTATAGAGAATCTACTCCCCCAAAAGTATTTCAGGTATTTTTAAAATTCATAGTCAGAAGAGATTTAAAATAAATAAATAGACGTTATACAAATACATCATTACATTGCCTAAAATTTAACACTATCTTCTAGTAACAACATAAAATAAGCAGACAGTGGTTGCCAATGTGTATGTTTGGAGATATGTTTAATTAAAGTATTTTTAGTCATCAGGTTTTATTCTGCCTTCTGTTTGTGGGTTGTTGGGATTCTCCATATAGAGAAAAGTTAGTTGTTATCTGTGATTCTCTGCCCCTGGAAAACACTGTCTTGTCATCCTGGGATCCAGTTTCCTTATGTGAAAAGGAAATTACGCACCTGGGTAGACCTCCTATTAAATGCTTCAGCATAGACTCTGGAAAAAGCTCTCTGGGGTTGCCTCTTTTTTTTAAATTCTACTTATAGCTTTGACACAGAGCTCAGCCGAGGAGCGTATCTGCTGCAGCCAGCGGCACCAGGACAGAGAACCCCAAGTGGTTGCCCCACCGCGCTGGTCCAGGTGTCCCACCACACCGGTCCAGGTGTCCCACCATGCCAGTCCAGGTGTCCCACCACACCCGTAGAGCAATGTGCGCAGTGGGATGTCGCACTGATGTGCCATCTCAGGCCCTGCAGCAGTGGCACATGGTTTCAGCATTGCCTGAATCGACAAGCCCAACACAAGCAACGATGACCCATTCAGCCCCATACGTGGCTGGGTGCAAGGTGGGGGCTCCTGAAGGCCCACCACTTACAGTGCAAACCCTCCTCACTGTGGTTCTTCCTCTTCCACACGGCTGGGAGGCTGAAGTCTGGAAGTACAGTAGCAGGAAAATTTTCAAAAACCTGCCCTGAAGTTCAATATATGGTGACTGAAGTAGTTTTGAAGCTGGTGGAAGATGCGAATAAAAACGAATGACTGTAATGAAGTAATTAATATCATTGAAACTGTTCTTGACGATCATTCCTAATTTCTTTTTTTTGTCTTATTAAAATTCTTTAATAAACAGAAGTACAAAGCTCCATTCCTTTTTATGTTGCTGTGTGACTAGTGAGCTATCAAACTCTGCCACAGGGAGGGAGTAGAGTATCGTTGTAAATCCATCCTGGCGCCAGCAACGACTTCTGCTTCCCCGTGGAGTCAAAGCCTTGTCAGTAAAAGCTGAAATACTGAACTTTATCCTGCACCAAACTTTTTTTTTATTCTATTTTTTTTTTAAGAGCAAGAAAACAAACCCCATGCTTTCCTATATTATAAACCATAAGTTTTGCAGTATTTCTCTTTCCTTAGCATTTGTTATGAATGAAGGCAGACTAACTGGAAACAGGATGCTCGTAGGTTGGTTTTCCTTTCGGACTGCAATGTGCTGTTTGGCTTCAGAAGAATTTCCCTAGCCTTCTGCTGGAATGTCAGGATTATGACTTAAAATGAAGAGTGTTATTTTAGAAGGTACTGATTAACTGTTACACAGGTGCCATTTCGCTGAAATTGCTGATGAGGAACACAGAAGTTTAATTTCAGCGGAACTGATGCATTGTTAATATCTAAGAAGCCTTTATTTGTATAAAACACTCACACAAATAGGCTGGCAAAGGTGACTGCATTATTGTGTCATGTTTCTTATAGTCAGAACTTCAGGTAAATATTTTTTAGAAGAGACATCTATGGAGATGAACATGACCCCAGTCAAGCTCTCCAAACAGAACTTCTTTTAAATAAATCTTTGAGGTCTTGGGAGAACCTGAAAGTTCTTGTGGCTTGGGCCACGTGTAAAGGGGTTGTAACAGTATCTGGTGGGAGATGTACAAAAGCTTGTTGCTTTTGCTTTCTAATGGTTGTGTGAGCATGCTTCAGAGAGATTAAAAATCGTTCAGGATGTTAACAGTCTGGAAAGCTGAAAAGTACTTCCATGAAGCTCTTTTGCAATGGAGAAGAGACTTCAAATGCATATATGACAAGAGACGTGAATACTAAAGATAAAAATTGCAGAAGTTATTTCAAGCAGTCTCTTCTATGAAGAAGCTTAATTTGGAAACTAAGTCCTTCTAACGCCATCAGATTTACTGACGCCATCAGATTAATATTCTTATTCTTTTAGAAACACAAGTGTATCGACACAGAAATCTAATAATAGACCTGCTTCCTCTGTGGGGACCGTAATGGGCTCTCAGATAAACATAACAAAATCAGTGCTGTAGCTCAAAGAACATCTCGTGGAAAACTGTCCCCACTGAAGTGAGTGGGAGGGATGTGTTTCTTGCACAGATGTTAATATGGCAGGACACCATTCTCTGATTCAGGAATGTGGCTGTAGGGCTTGCTAATAGGCAGCAAAAGCTTTCTTTCAAACTTCTGTTTTATAATTTACTGCTGGTGAAGGCTAATGTGAGAAACTCAGTTGTTGATATGAGTAAGGCATTAATTTCTTTGTTGCTTCTTCCCGGCTCACAACAAATCATGGAGAGCTTTGAGAGCCCAAGGAGCAAGAAATTTGTCTGAAAAGAAGAGAATCAGAACACAGCATCTGCAATAGTGACCCAGCAGAAGGACTGTCCTGCAGCCCTCGAGCCTCCTGGGGCTGTACCACCCGTGTACCTGGTTTAAGCTGGATTCTCCTCCTAGCCAGGATACAAGACAGAGTCTGGTGGTAGATCTGAGCACCTGATCAATATTGAGGTCTTCCATCTTGCGTACAAGAAGCAGAGCCTGCTCCTGTAATCCCCATAGTAGCTTAAGAGTGGTTTCTCACCACAGCAGTGAAACCCTATGGACATCTTAGTTGCTGACCTGTAAACCTCAGGGATATTGTTAACCCTTTTTGATCCCATTAACTGCCTCTGTTTCCACAGGTTCACACCTCTCTCAGGGGTATTTCCATGTATTTCTTTGGCAGGCTGCCTTGCAGCACTGATGCTGCTCCCTTTGGGTGTGGAAATTGGCCATGTGTGGCAATGCAAAGCTCAGCAAAAAGTAGTTTTCCTGCCAGGATAAGGTGCTTGGTACCATCTTCTTGTATGGGAAGAGCACTGGGACCTGTGCCACTGTCATCACCACTGCGTGTGTCCACACCTGCACCCTGGCAAGCCCAGCTTGCCTCTGCTGGCTCTCTGGTTGCTTCCAGGAATTTCTGGGAGTCCATTACTTTCCCCATGTAACCTTGTAAGTGAACAAGACTGAACTGGCCTTACAGCTTGCCTGCTGTTGACAGCTGCATGTTGCGCGTTTCCTTATATTTCAGAAAAATTCTGTAGAATAGGGACTGCCTGCTAGAAGAGGGAAAAACCTTAATCGTGAATATTCCTCAGAGAAGAATCACGAGAACCTTTGTACCAGGAGATATGTCACCTTCAGTCAGATAAACTTATGTCCACCTTATTTACATTTCTGCTGGAGATAGATTATGACAATCAATCTCCATCCCAAAGATGGAGATCTTTTCCTTTGCTAGAGTACAGAAGAAAACTACAGGTATTTACTATTGGAAAGACCTCCAGAGGCAAACCTAAGGTTTTAATACCAGAAATGCTAAATACTTGAATGAGTATTTGTAACTAAAAGGCAACCACAGACTTCTATAGTGATCAACATCTACTTTATTTAGAAGCCTAGTTGTAGTAGTATACCAGATGCACATTCCACCTAGAAACCCACCTGTGACTAGTAGTTCTCTGCTTTGGCACCAGCTTCAAATGACAGAGGAGACATTATAAGGTTCCTCTCATTCTCCTTTTTATTGCCTGACCTATACCCTGCGGAAAAGCTTGAAAATACTTTATAATCACAAGGCCAGAGACTAGTCTTCTGCAGAAAGAAAGTCCTGTCTTGTTGACATCCTGAGACCAGTCCTTCCTCTGAGGTCTTTCAATATGGTTTAATTCAACAGACGCCCACTTTGTGTGTATGTGAGGCTGGGTGACATCACGGCACAGAAAGGAATAGTAGCCCCCTTTTTACTTTCATTCCCTTTCTGTCATAGTTTTCAAGATGTCATGAATACACCCTTTGGATGACTTTCCCCTGCCCCCAGTTTTTGTGGAGTCAGAGATAGCAGTGGTTTTGGAATTAACATTTTGGATTTGTGATGCCTTTCTTGCTGCTTGACCAACCTCTCATCTTTTTCTTCAATTAGGAAAGATTGCTCTACTGATGCAATTGTCCACTCAGCTGGAGTGAGGCCAATTTCTCATCACTTCAACTCTCCTTGATTGCTTCCTGCCCAAACTCTAACACAGAAGTTTGTACAAGAATTCAAAAAGTGATTAAAAAATCCCACAGACCTTCAGAAAGAGAAACTGGTTTTGATTTTTACCCAGAAAACAATTACGATGAGGATTATTTAAATATAAGAATTAAGTTATAGTGTAGTAATGTTTTTGTTTGGTTCATGTCTGGTTTTTTTGGGGGGGATACTGCTTATTTTAAAAGGAAAGCTTTTTTTCAAGGGCCCCAAATACTTTAACTTCACCACATTAGCCTGATTGTTTTAATTTTTTTTAATAACTCTGTCTAGGCAAGTTCCAAGAAGAATATTTGTGTCCAAATAGAATGTAAAATCAACACTTTGTACAATACTGGAAATCCTGTACACTTCCTAGAGTAAAGTAGCTACAAAGACAGGAGTTTTAAATAACTGATTCCAGAAATAGCATATAACTGTGTTTACTAAGTATTTCATGAAAATGTTGAAACACAGACTATAATATTTGTTTTGACTCTTCTTGGCTTTCTTATGATTCTAATTCAAAGTAAGAAAAACTTTGCATACCTGTGTGTCACAGTTATTGAGTTTCTGTTTCTCTTCCTCATCACCCATTTCTAGCAGAACAGGTGACGAAGCATCCAGATGTCAGGTGGATCTGTTCCTAGCCAGGGTTGACAAGCGTGGCTTTCAACAGAGCAATGCAGAAATGCCATACCACATGAGACTGTGGGATACCAGTTGGAAAACAAAATCCTTGACATCTAATCTACCTGCCATAAATAATATTATTACTGCTCTTCAAGTTAGACAGATTAGAATGGTGACTTCACCATTGTTACAAGGCAAAAGAATGGCTCTGGGGCTGGAAAAAATAATGATGTTTTATATGTATTTGTTTACTGCGTAGAAGTGTTAGTGATTAGTATGGTTGTTTGTTTCAGTATTATTTGTCACCTTTGCCCAGAGGCTGCATTAATGCAGTGATTTTTAGCAGACAAATCTGTGTGTATGCTTGGTCAAGATGTCAAAATATTTGGGAGCTTGCTGGTATGCTCCAATGGTGATACAATGCTGTACCAGCTCATGTTACATCTCGTAACACTTCAGCCCTTGAGCACTTCAGCACTTGCTTTTAATTTATGAAACAATTTCTGAAGGTTGAGCAATAATTAGTAGTTTCTGCTCCTTTGGTAGCTCAGGTTTTGGTTCAGAGTTAAGAAAAAGCTGTCTAGTGACCACGCTGTTCCCCAGAAGAGTCAACATGCTGTCAATCTGTAAGAATAATCCTTTTCTCTTTTCCACGTTTACAGAGGAAAACCCTTCGATGCACTAAGGGAAAACTGTGTGGTGAATTGTCTGGTTTAGGGTCCATAAGTGGGAGCACTCCTGAGAACTGCTTCCCTCGATATGCTGTTAGCTCCCCACAGCCCTTTCATAAGCAGTGGCATAAGAACCACAGGGTCTGACAAAACACACTTTTATCTGCCCACTGTGCCACATATTCTATTTCACAAAGAGCATTTCAACTGGTAATGATCATTTCTCTGCCACTTGGAGTTACCAATGAAGAACAGCACTGGGACAACAAAAAGGGTATGTTCAATAAAATACTACATATTTTTCTTTTATTTGGAAAAAACAGTACAAAGTTATCTGTATAATTTTCATTGCTGCTGTAAATTTGCAGTGAGAACAAGTGCTATTTATGTTTCAGACCTTGGCTGTCACATTTCACTTGTTTGTGAGGATTTTGGCATCAGCTCGAAGTCCATGGGTGACAAAGCTTTTACCTGAGCAGCCCCAGAGTTGTGCAACTCCCTACAATTTAACTTCTCTTTTCTCCATTCTGTCCTTGTTTTAATGAACGTTTAGCATTCTGAAGTATTGCTATATTTTATTTGCTTATCTTTCTGTATTTTGGGCTGGTTCTAAAAGAGGAAAAACTATGAAGTTTTGTGTCCAGCCTTCAGCACTACTGGAGAAAAGTGATCTTTTATACTCTTGCAGGAAAGTAACTTATGAACTGAAAAGTAACCAGTGGTAGTCAAGGAGGACAGGTAACACGCCAGTGAGATTTCTCTAGTAAGGCTAAACCAGTAAGCAGTGCGAAAGATCAAATGGCTTAATTCAGTAAAGAACAGACCAAGAAAACATGCTACCGATGTCATGCCCCTGGTAACTGTGACCAGCATGAACTGCTGCAGGAAGGGCTCTGCGCTGGGGGCTCCCCCGGGCTGCGCAGCAGGACTGTCCTGTAGCACGGGGAAGGAGCAAATTTCTCCTGCTGGCCTCAAAGGGTGGAGGCCTCTTGTCTAACTATGTAGGATTTCTAAGAAAACAGGTGAGGAATCCTTTTCTTTACCCCTCCCACAAAGACTCACTGATATGGTTTAGTTGCGGTTGCTTTTTTACAGAGACTTTCCTCGAGTGACCTGTAGGTCAATAGATGCTGGTTCAGGGCTGGAGAAAGTTCTGCTCCCTCCGTGCTCCAGCCTCAGTGCCCAGAAGCAGATCCCAGCTTTTCTGGGGAGACTACTGCTGTTAAACTCAGAACAGGCAGGACCTGAATGCTTGTGAGGACAGACACAAGGGAGGATATCCAATGCCACGTGTTGGAACACGCGCCTAAGGACAAAATAATACCCCTCTTCCTCTGTCTCAGGCTGATGAAGGCTAGCAGTCCCCAGATAAAAAGTGTCGGTTCAGCAATTTTGGAGTAAATACCAAAGGAAAAGCAAAACAAAACTACCCCTGAAAAAGCACCCCTCTAGCCTCTACTAGATCAGATGCAATTATAATGCCTAGTCCAAAATGAATCCCGACATGCAGTTAAACCAGTGTCAAGTCACTTAAAAATTTAATTAAAATGCGCATGAGTCAGAACATTATTATTATTAATATTGGTATTTTATTAATACTATTTTTCTCCCTTAAGCAACAACAGGATTTGATAAGTATTTCAAACAGGCATTTGAAATCCTGCTCTTTAAACATTCACTAGTATTGTCATTTGTCTGGAAGCATCAATGCCAAAAATGTTGCCAGGGGAACAATATATGATTCTGTCATGCCTTTAACCTCTCTAATCCCAGGGGTGGAAGATTGAACCACAGTCTTGAACTCTGTCAATTATACTTGTACTAATGGTTTTCAGTCCAGAGGGAAACATATTCAACCGGGGGAAAGGGTGATTCATATTTATTAGTAATATAATCTCTACCTCGAACTGTCATTAAGACCACCATTCTCTTCTCCCACTAATATTAATAGCCAAGTAGCCACACTACTCAGATTAAGAAATCATTTGAAAAAAACCCCACTGAATTCTCTAGAATAAAGCTGGCTTTTGTTTCCAACCTGAGCCACTGCAATTACTCTCCATCTTGATTGATTACTGATTAATTATTCTCAATTAACATTAAAAAAGAACATGTGCCTTCCTTCATTTCTTCTGTTTTATTTAGATCTGGAGCTTTAAAGAAAGTTTCTGCCTAAGTGCACAGTATTTTGAATATTTATTACAGGAACTATATCCAATGCAATAAATGCTCCTGGCCTAATTCTGCTATTTAGTAAGCATGTATAAAACCAGAAAGCAGAAAACTCTAAGTCTGAAGCTAAAAGCCTCAGTATCAGACTTCATGTCTGATAAAAGAGATATAGTACTTTTGGTTTTAATAGCTATAAGGAGATGTAATGCATCACTGCAATCATCTCTCATATTTTCTGCAGCACACTTGAAAGAAAATATGATAACAAATGGGTAAGGACAGAATTTCATCCTTAATTTTTAAATGTCTTGACTATGACAGACATGCAGTTTATTTTAAATTACTCTGGTAAAGTAAAAACTTGTGTCATGTAAAAACTGGTAAAAAGCCATGTCACTAAATAACATAATTAAAAATCTTGTGTGAATTGCAAAGCCAAAATGAGCACTTGGAAATTTCACTCTGTTTCTATCTCAGTTGCACTTGTAAACTATATACTGTGGTCCCTGGTTAATTTTGGAAAGTCCGAGTTGCTTATTATTCTCTGTGCTCTGAAAGGGTGCCAAATACGCACTCTCTGAGCTGGAAGGAGCTAATCGGGCTATGTTTAGTCAGTTCTGGATAAAAGAACAGCTCGAAAGTGTGGGATTATGTACATCTCAAAACACTGAAAAAAAAAAAAAGATAATTTTCAAGCGTACCACAGTCTTGTTGTTGTTGTTGTTGTTATTTTTACGTCTTTATCAATTATTAGGTCAATATTTTTTGTAATTTAAACAGCACAACAAATGACCAGTTTTTCTCCTGTCTTACCCTATTGCACAGACTCTTTTATGGAACAGATATTATTTTGTACCCAATTATTCCCAGCCAGCTTGCAGGAAAGTGCACTGGCAGGAAATATGTATTAAGACTTGCCAAGAAAAGAATTACTGGGGCCCAGACGCAAAAGGTGTCACGGAGCATGGAGACCACAGAAAAATCGGTTTGAGCACAAAAGATGACATATATAAAGTAGACCAAAGCAGGTCAATTTTAGCTGAAGAAACACAGAACAATTTGTGACTCAGGCTCAATCAGCTCTAGTAGGGACTTTAGAAATAATCAGATCTGAATGAATTCTTGACTCATAGATGGTCCAAAGAATTGCTTGGACGTAAAGGTTAAGATTAGGCCAATAGTATTTCTCCTGCATTACCTTCAGCTGTATTACCAGCCCATTTCAGCAGTCTGCCCTGGGTGAAATCATTCAGCTTTTTAGAGGATCAATGTGCTCAGGGTAATGGGCACCTGCTAGGGAATAATGCTCATGTGCAAAGCACCTCGTGTTCTGGCAGAACTGAAGAACTACTGTCAACAAGGCCTATATGTGTGTATCTATATGTGCCCATATGTACATATATATATATATACATACACACTTTCTGAATGTGCAGATATGCATATTAGGAACTTAAATATAGGACATTCTTATTTATGGATCTCTCTGATAGAAATATGTGAGTATATGCCTTATGGCAGATATGCAGTGAGTCCAGGACATCTACATGTCTTAGACTAACCATGCACATGCTGCACAAAATATTTGAACATACGCAGGTTATATATACAGTATACACAGGACCTAGTGGGCATACACCTGGGATATTTCTCTGGGATTTGTTAATATCCATCAGCTTAGTCAGGGACTCTGCCCCAGGGATACTACAGCATGTTCAAGAATTCCAAATAAATAGTTAAAGTTCCCATTCTTCCTAGACAAAATTTCCAGATGAAAATAAGGTGACTGTATCTAAGGAAAGCTCACCCAACTGGTGACTCTACTACTTTTTAGCTGCCATTCTGCTACTGTATGGTGCAGAAAGGTCTCTCATGACCCCCTGATGACTCTGGCATGTCAGGATGCTCTCCCATAGCTTCACAACACCCACGTTCTTGGCATGGCAGGAGCTATTTTGCATCCCACCACCTTAGATATCAGAGCTGTTGAAGCACTGAGCTTCCTGACAGCTACATTGCTCTCTGAATCTTGCCAAAGTAACAGCTCCCTCATATTCTATAGGGATCCTGGTGGCTGGGGGTATTCTTATGGACACACGTCTTTCATAACATTTATTAGAAGAAGTGGCATAATTCTCATTTTTTGGAACTGGAAAATAAATCACTGCTCTGTCCTATCATTTCATGCAGCAGATTTTGAAACTCTGTAACCAGAGAGAAGCAAAACTAAAATCTAAAAATCGCATTCCTTTTGTTGATCTTATTTTACACTAAGTAAATGCATATTATTCGGAGACAGAACACATGAATTTTCTTGGAGTGCTAATGATTATATTTTCTACGAAAGTCTCCAGTAGAGAAAATCATGAGCAGAATCAAATAAATACCAGTGCAATGAACAATAGCTTATTTTATGATCAAAGAATAAAGTGAAGGCAAAACTTTGTCCTAGAACAATAACTATTATGACACCCACTGAATAGCAACTTTGCTAGGACTAACTTCTAAAACTCTTGGAAAGGTACCACACTCATTCACATATTACACAGCTCCTGTTAAACTGCTTTCATTCTGCTTTGTTTTGTTTCTTCTATGCTCTATAAGTCATTTTGAAAATTAAAGAGATTTCAGCCTGCTGTAATAACTAACCATCCTGGCATATTTTAATGGCTTGTCTTATTTGGCCCTCTGAATATGTATCCTTGCACAAACAATCCTAAAATATGATTAGTTAAGAACAACAAGCTTATTAGACTCTTTTAATGACATTATATGTTTCCATTCCTTGTCACTGATTTTATTAAGTCTTAGTGGAGAAGCATTAGCAGTAGTGACTCCTCTGACTAAAACAGCTCAGGAAAGTGGTTCTCAGGCTGTCCTGTGTTTATATCATCTTTATAATTGGAAAAAGCAGAGTAAGAGGAAAAATCTGGGAGGCAAGGGGAGGACAAGGGGATCTGTTTGGTGTCAGACCTATTACTGCAGTGCAATCCTGCCACTGAAATTAGTGACCTTCTGCATGGGCTGATTTTTAGGTCCATTTTGATCTCCAATATAAGCACAATTGGAAGGAAAAACTTGCAAGACTGATTATGATCAAGCATAAGGGAAGATTCAAACGTTGTATTAGGCTTCCCTAAATTATGCTGATGATCGCTCTGACCAACACCAGGATCAAGAAAATAATTTTTTAATCCCCATTTCCTTCTTCTTTCCCCAACTGAATTTGACAATAAATTGGCTCATCTCGGGAATATGCCTTGTGCATTCAAACCTGGAAAAGTGACCACTTTAATTCCATAGTGCCAGTCAAGAGCCTGTCTTGACAGTGGGGCACACAGCAGGAACTGGCAATTTTTCTCAAAATTGTGGGACTATTTTGAAAAAAAGCTTTATCCTTTCCTCTTGAGAAACAGCTGTCAAGATATAATGGAAAGTTTATCAACATTGTTTTAAACTTTAATTAGATTTATTAAATTATTTCAGTTCAGAGTAGATTTTCCTGTGTTCTGTGTATGGAGGTCGACAGTTTCTGTCTTCTTTGTTTGTGGTTCATATGCAAATACAAGTGATATGAATACTCTGTACTATACTGCGAATTGCAATCATTTCTGTGTGAACGAGGGGATACATTTTCAAAGAAATGGGCAGGAGATTGACATGAGGAATAGAAGTGAATAAAGCGTTTGAGCTCAGCCTTCACATTCAAAGCCACTTGCTTTGCTCTTCATTGTTCTGTTGCAGAAATATGGAATACAAATGTAATATAAGGAAAATCTGATAAGAAGTGAAGTTTGCTGTAATTTTGAAAGTATCAGCCAAAGGATGAGAATAAATAAGAAATGTCTTTCTCTGTTCTTGATCTGTTTTTTTTTATTTGAGTCAAGAGGCTGGCATACCTTTAGAGAAGCAGGACATGATACAGATTCCATTAGATGACTTCTGAACCATTACAATATGTGTTATAAGCGGTAGCTTCAAAAGGGTACTCGTATCTGAGGTCAAAATGGGTCCTTGCATCCCAGTTGCACTCTCTGCAGATGTTTATCTGCATAGACGTTTGCTTCTCATGACAATGAAAAATGTATGATCTGTGTTGTGAGAATAAATGGAGAGAAGTGAAGAAAAGAAGTTTCATTTTCAGCTAATTGCTGTCTGTGAGATGGCATGCTATTTCAGCTTGCAGTTGTTCTTTGGCCCTTGTCAGTCCTAATATTCATATTTTTTCAAACACCCTAAGCCTCGGTGTGTAGATTCAGCCTGTCTCAGATGAACAGCACTATGGACCTTGCCCGCAAAATTTTGCTGAAGTCAACAGGAATTGTGCGCCTAAGGAAGGAATACTGCGTGATGCTATTTTACAGTGTGGATTAAACTGGGTCAGGTGATGGAGTAACTTACTCAACCTGCCCACCCAGCTCTCCTCTAAGAGGTGCCACCCTGTCACTGTCATAGCTCAACAGAAGGTCTGGCAGCTCCAGAGCTTTCTAGTGTCACAGGCAGTACAGCAAACCACACCAAAATCATTGCCAGTTTATTTTAGGCAGCCTCTTACAGGAGCAGTTGTAGATTGGAATCAGCCGTTCCAGAGGAGAGGGAGATATCGTGGAGGTGAGCCACTTTAGACCTCCAGCTGCCACATGTGAGCCCATATCCGCTGGCCCTGTTAGGAGATAAGTTTGTAACAAAAACTTCAAGCTTGTGCATGAGAAATTGTGTTGGTACAGAATAAATTTATGTGCATTTCGTTTTTTTTCTTACTCTTCAACTTGAATAGGACACAGCATTCTATTCAGCTTGGAATTCTGTTTTATTAAATGTCTTTATTTAGTTTGCAGCATCAAGAACCTTGGAAAACTAAAGGTAAAACACAATGCTCACAAATATTGTGAGCCAAGTTATTGCTTTGATCCCTCCAGAACCAGGCTGATTTGGTCGGACGTGCATAATAATCTGTCATTGTTATAACCAGTCCTTAAAAAGTTATTTAGTCTGCTTTTTACATGGCTCATGAAATGCTAAAAATTCGACAGAAAACTCCTAATGGACCTTTAATGCAGCTTTGCCTGATATAAGAATTGTAAATTCAATCCTCATCTGTACAGCTTTATGTTTTATTCTCTAAGTGTTTTGTAAAAATGTTGCTCATGTACTATTAATGAGTCTCTTTTCTGTAAATTGTTAACCCATTGATGCTGGGCAAATGTAGTACCTTTTTTTGTTGTGTTCTTGTTGACCTGTATATTAAGATATATAACTCAAAAGAGATATTAAAAACAATAATGGGCCACAAATTTCTGCTACAATACAGAAATAATCTAAATTTTTCTGTGGAGGTCTAATTTCCCAGGACTTGTCTAAGAAGCAACAGTACATTCGTCCAAATTTATGAATATGAGGCACATGTTAGACTTCTGGTCAAGAAATTTCACTCGGAATGAAATGGTTTAGATTGTTCAGAAGCAAATTAAATTTTTATAAATGAAAGCTGTTACTGAGCACTACCACACAGAGGTCTAATGCAAGTCGATCTGCATGTTTTAAATTTCAATCTTTAGTTAATTCAGTTTAGCTTTCTTGAGTGTCTCTGTGGAAAGAAATAATGGAATAACACTGATTTGTCTTCTTCATGATTAAATAAAAGGTAAAATTAAGGAGAAAAACAGCTCTCTCTGGTTTGAACTTTTACGAGATTTACTAACGTAACTATAAATGAGTGGAGTCCCACTGTTAATAGTGTCAATTTTGCTTCCATTTTTTTTTCTTGCAAAGCATGCACTAACTGCTTCACAAAATCTAAACCTCATTTTCTTTCCTAGGATATGACTTTCAAATGGTCACTGCTGTCAGTCAAACTTGTCAATTTAGGAGCATCAGTAAATTACTTCAGTCACACCCAGTCTTCAGTTGTCTCTCTTCTGTCCTCTCCCTGGTAACTGCTTAGTCCTCCCTTTTTTTTCTGGCCTTTGTTCATTCTGGAGGTAAGGACACATGTGAGTACTGCAGCTGTCTGTTGCGTGGGTCCATTCAAACATGTTGGTCACAGCATGTAGCAGGACATAGATGACAATATTCGGTGGAGCAGTAGATTTTTTCACTTGGCACATCACACATCTTCTACTGCTTTTATTCCAAACAATGTACTTACTGCATTTCACATGCACAGATAGGGGGCTGCCATGGCTAGAAAACTTGAACTTTATACTTTGCATATGTTGCTGTTCTATTAAGACAGTGGCATAGCACTGGCTATTAATTTCAATACATTACCAGTTCCTGTATGTGTATAAAATTCCAGAGATACAGAGCTATCAGTCTTACTATGATATATCTTTTTCCTACTGTAGTATACTGCAACATATCTTCACTCACCCTCAGCAACTTTCTAAAGAAGGGACTAGCTATGACTCAGTCAGGATCTCCCTCAGGTAAGGTTGCTGTCACTGTTCTTCAAGGAAATGTTCAGTTTTAACTATTGTTCTCCAGTTTCTTCTCTTAGGAGGAAGGTCAATAGACCTTTATTTCCTTTCCCCCTCTCAACCTGTCCACGGTGTCATCCAAAACTACTACAGCTTCTGCTGGCAGCCAATGTGGACTATCTAAAATTTGACATGCTGCTGAATTATGTTATACCAAATCCACCTGATCTCATGTCTGCAAGAGCCAATATAATCTAAATAACCACAGAAAAATTATGCTGTACAGCTCAGAGCTTAGTCCTGCTAGACAAGCGGGGGCAATCAGCATGTTTGGACATAGTGTGACTTTTGGCTTCTAGCTTTAGTTGTAAGTGCAGACTTAAATCTTCATAATGAGCTATTTGCTTCAGTATAGACTCAGGAGTAATCCAGTATTTCATTGTGTTGGTAGTTCTTGAAAAGGTGAAGATCAGTCATGAAGAGATCCATGAAGATATTTTCTTTCAAACAATTTTTTTCATTCTTATTATAATGTCATAGAAATTATTTACAATGCAGTAACCTTTATTTGGATCTGCTCTCTAGATGGGAAAGTTAGAAGTATTTCTCCCAGGCTATGTGTAGCAAACAAATGGGAGAAGACTTACCAGGTGGATGTCTGTTCAATATCCAGAAATTTGGAAAGCTGAATCAGTTGGGGCTAGAAATCAGTATAGAAATATTGTGGAGTAATTTTACTAAACCAACTAGTTTTGAGGTAGAGGAAATTAATATAGTTGAATGGAAATGTTTCAAACCATCACAGGTTTTATCTAGTTGCACTATAATTCTATTATTTTAATATAATATTTTGCATAATGTTAGACTGTGAGGTGTATGATCTTCTCTACACAGAGTCACTGAATGTTCCCTATAAACATTATTACCTAATTTACAGAAGCTATTTGAAATTTGAAATATATTGCTATATTGCTATATTTGCAAATTAATTTTGTGATATTTTAAGTTGAGCAAAATTGCTTGAAACAGTGCATACTCCATGTTAAATTTATTTTTTAGTAATGTTACACATAATATCATTACTCGTCACAAATGTCATAAACAGAAATAAAACCCACTTGAGACAGTCTGTGTTTAATCTGCAGCAATGACTAGTGATATTCAGGTACATTCTGGAATTTATTCTGGAAAAAAATTAATATTTTGCTGAATATCACACGTAGGATAGCCCAAATAGATATATTAACTGATACATCATTATAGTTGTACCAATCTAATATTCATTTAGGTGATTCATTAATGACAACTGAAACTAAGAAAGGAATTTTGATGAAAAAAAAATATTCTTCTTAATATACAGTGTGTTACACAGTCATAGAGAAAGCATTTTAAAAACATTTCAGAACTTTTTAAAATACCATGTCTATCTTCTAAGCCTTAGTAAAGTGCTTAAGAGTATAACTCTCAAAGAGAAAAACTTATTAATTTTGTTTAGATTATAAACAAATTACATCACACACTTCCATACAATACAGTGAGGGTAAATAGGAAACTGAAAATCTTTCCCAATTTTTAGAGACAAAAACAAATGCTTTTTATCTGTTGTAGACTTAAAATATTACACTTTAAAACTGTTTTGTGTAATGAAATCTTTAAAACGAAATCCCAAAATATTTGTGTGTTTCAAAGAAAAGAGATATACTAACTTTTCTGATATTTCTTTGCTCCATCTCTGTAGCACATTTTTGTTGAAATTGTTTGGGAATTTGATACGTATTCATGAATACTTCCGATCAACAAAACCCATACTTTCTTGTCATAAACTTAATGAATAAAATTAATACACTATCGTAAAAAACCTCCTCCCCATACTGATCTGAATTTTGCTCTTCTGGGTTCCTTATTCTTCAGGAGTTATGACTGTGAGACAGAAGCCAATTCTGTGTCTAGGAAAGGTGTAACACATGCCCTCTCCCAAACTGTTTGTATTTGCAGTGTGTACATGATCAGCATTTTTCTGAGTGAAATCTTCTTAACAGTATTGTTTTGATGAAGGCTTTTTATTTGTACACTAATCATTTAATGTTTCCATGGTAGCAAAGTGATGGTGAATATATGAACTGTTTTTTTAAATCTCCAAGCCTGGAAAAGTAAACCATTCCTACTCAGAAATATCTCATTGCTATCTGTAACTAGTTCTGCCAGAGTTTTCACATTTTTTTCCCATCTATTGTTACTCGGATATGGTTTTACAAGCCTTTTCACTTATTGAATTTTGTCAGGTTGATAGACACTTGCATGGGAATCAGTGCAAGTTTCACTAGGACCTCTCAACATACTGACGCTTACTTTTATTATTGGCATGTATTTTATCCTAGAGATATGACATAATCAGGAGGTTGCTGGAGTCATTGGACATCTACAACAACTTCAGTAGACTTCAGAGAATCCACATAACAAAAAGCCTCTGATTTTTTTTTTCAATTACTTTAAGCCTTTGTTTGAAAAAAAAAATCAGTACTTGTATGTTTAAGATATTTTTAGCAACCATGGGGTTTAAAACAAAAAGTCCATCATATGAAATAAGAAAGAGACCTAAAGCACAGATATCACACTAAAATCATAAGTAATGAACCAGACTGTGCCCTACAAGATATTTGGATAACAAGTGGTATGGACATTCAGGGCTGCCGCCCATAATTTCTTTGCTGCTTATAAAGGAAAACAGAAGGATTTCCTATCGTAAATATGCTACTGAAGCAAAACAAATATATAGCATAAAAAATGCATGGCAATCAAACGTGAAATCAGTTTACTTCCCCATTGGGACAACTGCAAAGACATGCAATTCCAACATGGAGAAGAACAGAGACCGGGGTAATTCATATACCTTTGATGTGAAAATTGTTTGCTGTAGTGTGAATGCTAAAATAAGATGAAATAAGGAAAATTCATCCTCTTGAACAAGGGTTTGAGATTATAAAGCACTAGTAGAACATGAACAGGTTTTGAGGCTGAAGCTTTGGGCTTTTAAAATTATTAACTGAATAAAAAGTTTTGCTGGTTTGCCTGAGATCCAACATCAGCTGCAAATGGGGTGACTAGTCAAATGATATGATCAGGTTAGTGATGTGACCAGGTTGCTAATGATGTGACTAGCTCATCCCCACTACTCCTTGTTAGTCATATGGTGTTTTCTTTTTGTTAACTGGATGGAGAAGTATTTGAGACATAAATTTCAAACAAGAAATGAAAATAACCCATCAGTGGGAACACACTGAACACTGTGGAACCAGATCTTCTGACCTGCAGGAAAGCTGACAGTGGACATGGACTTTTCCTATGAAAACCTCATGTGGTTCAGTATCACTGAGGGTATCTAGGAAAACTCTTTACAGGTCATAAATTCCCAATTTTTATTATTTTTTCCGTTAGCGATGCCCTTCTTGTGTCACACCTCTCAAGAACAGTCCAACATTAGGAGTGATTCATCAGAGACAGATGAATGCAACCTCAGATCTTGATTCAAGATCTGAAGAAATCCTCAGGTTCCCCATAGGGATCTCAAAATAATTACACTTTTTGGATATTTTCCTGTGGAAGACACCTCTCATTTCAATGACATTGTGCTGTTTTTCTTTTACAAATTTTTCATCTAGGGACTACATAATGTTTAAAAGAATGTAAGGGCACTGATAAAAATACACACAAGAGCAAGGACATTCAACATTAGTGACAAATATCCAGGCTGACACTCTGTTATTAACATTTTGCCTTTTCGTCTCTTGCTTAATGCTGTCAAGAGCAATGAGGGAGGGGTGGAGGGATTTCAACCCTGACTGGCTTTAGTGGTGCTTCTGACCTTCAAGTGTGTTTTAATTTGTCAGAAAGTAAATAGTTTCTAAAGAGTTAATGGGGAAAATATTTTAAAATAAAAATGGCAACTGAAATTTTACATTTAAATGCTATCAACACACAAGTGATGAATACAAAAGGTTGAATCAAGACTTTTGCTTCTCCTAAACGTAGCAATCTGAAAAATAAAAGAAAGCAGGCTGTTCCACATTTCTGAAAACTGTGTTCCAAAATTTGCCAGATTGAAATAACACAATGCCAGCACTGACTTCCCTGCATAGCAATTTGGTCAGTCTCTTGGACTTCTTATTAAGTCATAGTGATGGCAAATTGTGACTGTTTGTCTGCTAAGTAGTTTATATTTTTCGAAGGAAGCTGTCCCTTTAAAGAGTTGCTGCTATTAAAATTCATTTGAATTTTAGAGAATTTTAGAGAAATTTTAGAGAAAGAAAGATGATGAAAATATGGGGGTTTTTTCTAAGATTTTCAGTTACATAAATTGATACTTGAGCAGCACAAAATAGCTAGTATCTAGGCTTAAAACACATTGATATATCCCATATTTTGCTTACTCTGCTGTCCTTCCTTTTCTACTCCACACCTTTGTTCATTTCCCACTGTTTCTGAGGTCCCATTTATTTGAATAAAGGAAAAAAATGGACATCAGAGACCTCACTGAGAGTCAAGGTTGCAGACATCAACTCTGAAGCATCAAAATTGAACTGAAGCATATGTGATATGTTCAGTAATGAAAGAGATTTTCAATATTTTAAAGAATAACTGGGGTTTGAAAGTGTGAAAAACATAGTATTTCAAATACTTACACTTTAAAAATGAACACACAAATGGGTTAGTTGTTATTTGGGAAAAGATATTTTTAGAACAATATCCATATGGAGAAACATTTTCTATTTGCTAGATTCGAGAGGTAGTGGACAAGCTTCCCTGCATGGTAATTTGTATCTGGTTTTATGTGACTTCAGTAAGTGTTCACCTTTGTTCTTCGACAAATTTAAATAAAAGCCATCAGCAAATAAAAAGGTTGTGAGTGTCTTGCAGAGGTTTCCTCCTGCACAGTGTTTGTGCTACAATCTCTGCTCTTGAACTTATGGTCCCCTGTGATGTACAGCTGTACAGTGACCTAACTCGCAAGGTCATCTACTGAATGCTGCAGTTTCTACAAATGAAGTGTTTAAAAATTCCCTTAATTACTGCATTTGACTTCTCAATATCTCTACAGTTTTTGAATTTTGTATGCTTTCACCAGGTTAGGTTAATTTAGGCAAGAATATTAAGGCACGAAAATACAATTGCAGCACTATTTCTAGAGAGATGCAGAAATAAAATAGAGTATAAGCAATCATTTAGTTGCAAAAAATCATTTCCCAAGGAAATGCTTTAACTGAAGGGACGAAAGGCTAGCAGATGGTATGCAGTAGATCAGGGTGTATATGAACTTCCTCTGGTTTAGAGCCTGACTTAGGGACTTTAGAAAGCCCCCCTCCTCTCATGGGAGGTATGGAAGCACACTGGGATAGTGCACCTCACCCACTGGTGGGAGCAGAAACCACCAACCCTGACGTGGGATGAACCTCATTTTAGGGACCTCTGTTTATCAGCAGACAGGATTTTGATGTAGAGAGATGATGGGAGGTATTTATATATGAATATACTTTTTTTTTTTTTATTTCATGGCAAATATGTAGCTCAGGTAAAAAAACAACCTAAAGAATCAATGCGAAGAGCCAAGTTTTGTTTCAAAAGTTGGAGATTTAATTGGACAACAGTATAGCAAACAGTTTGAGCTGACAAAGAAATCAAATCAAATATATAGAAGTAAAAAGTTATTTGAATGTAGCCAAATATTAAATTTGTCTCTTACATTGCCATTAAACTATTGTGTTCCCACCAAAGCAAGTCATTCAACTGCATGTCTTGTCCTTTTACAGGCAATTAATACTCCAGTGAAAACAGGGAGTTCAGGGAGATTTAGAGACACAGCAGTAATTGGTGTAATTCTGACTGCAACTGATAGATAACCACCAGCTTGATGATGCTTTGTATACATCTTTCTCTCAAGAGTTTCTTGAGATTCTGGATAAAACCACTGTGCAAACCAAGGAAACTCAGTGGAGCCCTGTTAAATCACTTATATGCCCACAACTACAAACACAGACCCACTACATGCAGGAGATTTTAACCATTGGATAAATGGATAAATGTATTTTATTCACTAGATGAGGAAGATCGTTACAGGGTAAGAAAGTTTGAAATGTCAGGAAAAGCATTTACTTGCAAGCCCCATGACTGTTGGAGTTGAGTTTTTGACTCCCAAAGCATTCCCATGCTCTTGAGTGTATTTTATAACGCATCTGGTTATATTATCAGAAATCATACATAAAGAACAGTATGCAAGTCAAAAGCATCCAGTTATGATGTTTTCCACTTTGCTCTTCATCCAATGTGACTAGAAAGGTTTATTCACTGCCAACTATACAATGTACTCTCTTGTACAAATTCCTTTCTTACTGTGAAGCAGTAAGGTTCCCTTGCTTGTATGTTAATATACACATCATGAAAGACCTTTTAAAATTAATACTCTTATAAGAAAACTGTTCATCTTGCAGACCTGGTTTTCCTTTGCTTTCTCATTGCAGGGGAATGGATAATGCCCATGTGTATGGCGTCTCTGCTAAGGCAGACCTTGACTAGAGTACTGTCAAGCCTACCAAGCTCCAGAAAAAAAACATTTCTCAGCACATAAATCACTTATCCCATTGGCTTTGCTTTACTGGGAAGGTGTTAAACACCTGTTGCATTTAATGGTGAGTTTACTGCATCAGTGTATTCATACTTCGATCAGAATAAGCATTTCCCTTCCACTTAGAAGTTTGCATGTCACGTTACAGATACTTGCTGAAAAATCACTGTGGCTAAATGAAACCACCAATTGTTTCTTTATTGTTACACAAAACATAAAATTAACTACAGGCTTTGTTGTGTCAATTGATGTATAAGTGGATCTTTCTTTACCGTTTTGAAAACTTTCATGAAAATTTCATGCCACGACATGCAGCTGAGCATACGAGTTATGTGGCTCGTGGATAACAAAGAGGTGAAAAAAAAAAAACTGAAAAAAACCCTGTTCTCTCTTTGAGGATGTCTTCATGAACACCAATGGACTCCTAAAGGATAGGATCTGATGGTTGCAACAGATTTTAAGCTTTTTGACATCAACAAGGAATCAACATAGTGGCTTAAAAGCAAGCACGCAGGTCTGTGAAATCTAGTGAGAGCAAGGGGGGTTTTTTTGTGAAGACAGCAGCCAATTTAATTTCATTCCAACTAGGAGATGAATAAAGGGTGATTTACTTGGCAGAAAATGCTTGTGTGAAAGTACTCATAAAACAGAGTTTACTGGATCTAGTGCTCGCATGCTGTTATATCCTTACCTGATCTACCTTCATTGTATACACTGTGTAAAGTTGCTGTACACAGACTGGAGCCTGTCCGTGAATCTTTAACAGTGTTGGCCCCCAAAATCCTTGACAACCCAGGGAAAGGAATTTTCTGAATCTCAGAAAAATAAAGAAGACTGAGTGTGACACCAAATGAAGAAAAACTTTTGGAGCTATGGGATGAATCCTGGGATGACCTGCCTTGGGATATTATAGACTCTTCTTCTTTGGACATATGTAAGAGTAACCTTCTAGGGCCGATTATGCAACATGCTTTCAGTTAAAATTCTTTAACTTGCATAGAAGTTGCAGTCAGGAAAGCATAGGGGAAGGCACAGAAAGAGAAGAAAGAGAGCAGAAGGTGAGAGATGGAAAACCAGAATGTGTCAGGAGAGAGTGACAGGCCAAAACAGAAGGATGCACACTGAAATATGGGGTCAGCAGAACATAAGCCTTTCATAAACTCCACAGACACCATTACAGCTGGAAAAGATTTATATTGATGTAACCAAGACCAGACTGTTTCCATCTTTTTCTTTCAAATGAATCTTTTTTTAAAATTTATATTTGTTTCTGAAATATGAACAATAGAAACATGATTAATTTTGGTTATTTGCCTTTTATGGGTTCTGGCTTTCTACCAAAAAAAAAAAAAACCAAAACTGATTGGATGCTCATGGAAAAGACCAGCAGAAAACCCCAGCTGTTTCTATGCTCGGTACATCTTGGACCTATAGCAGGCTAATCTGTACTGTATATGCAGGGCATTTTTCCCTTGCTTTGCAGCTTCTGCAGCATTGGCCACTCCTGTTCTGCTGTGGTAGTACTCTGCACAGCTGAAAGTAGGACTGAACAGAAACAAAATCAAAGAAACTGCCTGGCTTTCTATTTCTTTGGGGCAGTCCCATCCTGCCTCCTGTGGAAGCAGGTTGTGAGGGACACCTGTGCTCAGCAAACATCAGTTCAAGCAAACACAAAGATAAAAAGGTTGGTTGGACCAGTGGCTGTACAGAAAGTCTGACATTTGCAAAACGTCAGGCTAGCTTAGCAATATAGAGACGGTTCTCTAAACATATTCCATGGAAACAAGTACCATGGAAAGAAAATAATTATTTCAATTAAAGGACAGTTTTTCTGCAGCATCACATGAGTATATGCCAAGCACAAGTGAGTTTAGACTGCTCTCAGGAGGCTCAAATCGTCACAGTAGTGAAGGCTCTGGAGTAGCTTTTTAATTGTAGTAGCGGCAAGAAACCTTTTTTGTTTCAGGATAGAGTTCTGTGAATGTAATAACACCTATTGAATAGCTGAACTATCTGAACAAAGTCTTTGCTATCAGGTCTTTGTTACGCTGCCAAAACAAATTAATTAGCGTACATAATTAATTCCATGCTTCAGTGCTTTGCTGATCTTCTGCAAGGCTCGGGAAGACTTTCTCTGCCTTTAAGGAATAACAAAGCTTTTGTGATTTATTCACTTGTCCTCCTCTGAAGCAGCAGAGTTAGACCACAGTGTGGGCCAGTCAGTGGTACTGGGAAAACAGGACTTTGGTTCCTGCTTCTTGCTTGAGATTAAACCACTGACCAAATACAGGGACTAGAAGGGGTTTTCGCTCTGGCTTGCCCAAGGGAAATTCCTAGGATTTCACACTTCTCTGTAGAATAAATCACATGCTGCTTCCTAGGTCCAGTTGAGCATTTTATGTGACTAATTCCTGGGACACTGAGTTGGGACCAGTTTCATCTGTCTTTTCCTGTCCTCCTTTCACACACTGAAGATTTGTTGATTCTGGTCTTTTGCACTAAAGATCTTAAGACTTTTACAGCTACAGCAAGGCATTTGGTGTTCTGTGATTTAGAGGACAGAGACTCTCTGTACGGTACAACCTGCTGTACTAACACATCAATGGCAATCAATTCAAGGGGTGGAAATGGACTCAAGAACCAGGCCCATCTCTTATCAGTTTTTCTCACAGCCCATTTTTTGCAGGGACATCTGCAGATATCTGCTGTTGTCCTCTGTTGAGGACAGGACCCTGGGTTACTGCTGTACAGTAGCAGCCGCTGCAACATCTCCTGAACCTGTCTGGGCTTTGCTGGGTTTAGGATCTTAGTGCATCTCTTAGTGCATTTCTTCAGCAAGAAACAGTGAGGATAACTCAGGCTTTACCTTAAACAGTCTTTCAGTCTTAACCTTAGCCATCTCAATCTCCCATCCATATTCTGACATTTCTTCTTTCCCATTACAAAGCAGATTAGAAGCAGAAGTGTTGGACCTCCTTTTGCTGTGCTATACCTAATTTCTCTTCTACCAAAGCTCCAGTCACCAAACCCTCACATGCTATTGCAACTTGACCAATATATTTTTGGAAACAGTGTACCTGGATTTCATATTTTCTTTTATCCAAAGATGCAGCTTTGGGGTTTATGAAGCTCTGATCAAGCTTCTGGATAGAATCTAAATGGGTGGGAAAAGTTTATACCTCTGACCATACTGGCGAGGAGTCTTCATTTTAAAGCCAGGGTAGAGACTCCATCTTGCAAAATGGAGAATCTGATCTTGCACTTCCATAGAATTCAAGAGTTCATAATGAACACTGGGTGCAAGTCCCTCATTCAGTCCACAAGAGTGTTTTGTTCCCCTTTTCTTAGTTTGTTTCTCTAGCTTGCATGCTTAGATACTTACTACCTCTATACCAGCTCATGCTTTCTTTCTGAGAAAGTCATTGTGATGGGTAAGAAATTAAGGCAACAGGAAGCAGTGAATTCCCAATTGAATTGGTATTAACTAATGCAATACTTAGGATTTTATCCCATCCATTTTATAACGGCATGTCCAAACACCACATAATAATTAAAGATAACACCGATCAAGTCCTACAGGGCAATATGTTAAAAAAAATTATTTGTGGTAATAGAGAACAACTCTGCAAGCAGTCTCATTAACTGTGTCACTATTGAACGCAAATAACAGCAGAGTCTGATCATAAATGAGACCACAGGAACATAACTGCTTGCAATATTGCACGTATCATTCTGACCATACTATTATTTCTTTAAAATTTGTCAGAGCTCAACATTTGTGCTTTCCTTGAGACATAACTCTTGTCATCATGTTTTGATGACTCATCATTCAAGCTACTCTAATGATTCATAACAGCCAAGTATTCTCTCGAATTAAGAGTACAAATAAACATGATTTTGGAGCACAGTTTTCTAACCTTTTTCTCGACTAAGTTTGCTCCCTGTGTTACCAGGATCTGTTTTTGAGAACTTAATAACTTGAGAGTTCATACAGGCAAGAATGATTCAAGCAAACAGTAGGCTGAGAAAAGCATCTGCTCACATACATAGTGATGGCTCAACTTTTGTGTCTCCATGTGTGTGTGTGTGTAAAGGCTTTACACTGAGTCATCAGAAAGTATGGGACAAGTAAGGATATCTTCACATTTCCTGTGTATAAATATTTCTAAAGTGTCATAGCCATCACAGTTGTAGACCACGGTTTGAATTGAAAAGATACCTGTGTAAAACAGGAACCTGGGTAGAAGGCTGTTTTTAAATGGTGCTTTACATACTGGCTATCTCTAATTTTGAATCCTAAATTCTGAGAAAGTGATGCCACGTGGTAAGACATTTCAAACATTTAAAAGCTTGATAAATCCCCATTACCCACAGTTCTCATAATAAATACATTGTTCTGTGATCTTTTTGACTTGACAGACATTAATTTGATTCCAGCAGCACACTGACAAAGAAATGGATGCTTTAATTTTTATAGGTATAGCAACAGTGTAACTGCTGCAGCTCTCTAAACTTAGCTTCTGGGGGCTTATAACAATTTTCCTCTTAGGTGAAAGAGATCATTTAATCTAACATTTGGAACACATGATAATATGACAAGTAACTCTGAGGGAAGAGACTATGACTTTCGCATGGCTTTTTTCTCTTTTACAAGCATGTTTATCCCCTTTCTTCTTCCTCCTCCCAAAACATCCCACTTGGGAAAAGGAAAAAGATCGAAATTTTCGCTAAGGCTACTTCAAGTGGTACTAATAGCATAAAGGCATTTATCTGCATAAAATAGATTTAAATATAATTTGATTTCAAATGCCCAGAGAGTGTCTGAGACTATTTCTCATGGCACATTTTAATTCAGCTCCTTACTCTGTTTACATGTGGCCAGCAGTAAGAAGAGCTCTGTAAAAGCTGATTTTTAACCATTTTTCAATCACTGCCTGGTTTTTTCAGCCCTTTATCCTGAGCCTGAGAGCAGATAATTCCCTTTAAGCCTTTCTTACAGCATTTGCTCCCACTGTGGTTCACAAATTGCCCTTTGAAAGGATGCAACGAAGTGCTGTGCAGTACAATCACGTAATCCAGATCTCGAGCCAGACAAGTTGTTTGTGTTAGACAGCTACCTAGAATTAAAGTCCGACTAAGGATCTTTTCCCTGAATGGACTAGCTAGTACATAAGGTCACTTAAAAAGGAAAAGTACTTATCTAAGAGGGCATCATAACATTCTTACCACTCTCATGCCCAGACAGAGAAACACCAGACAGCACAACCTGGTCTAAAAGTCTCCTACCCTTGAGCACGTTTTTGTGGGTGTTTAGTCACTTCGGGTGCAGAGCAAGAATATGGTCTCTGCCTTACAGACCTTCCACTCCAACACTGGCCTCCTGGTACGCTGGGGCTCTCCATAGCGAGGTCCTCCACTTTAATGAGATGCGACACAAGGCAAAGATGCGTGAGATTAGCCTGACATCTGTTCACATGTGCTGAACAGGGAAATCAGCAGAAAGTTAACATAATTAGGCTTATCTGCTTTATAAAAAGCTTTGTGGCATTCTCGAAGAGTTAAACTTCTGAGTGCAGTAATGCTTGAGATGTATTAAAGATTTTTAGGGAGGATTTTTTTTTTTCTTTCTGATACTCCCCCCACATGCTGATAAAACCTCTCCCATAGGCCACATTTGTATCTCAGCTCGATTTTTTTTCTCTCTAGGGCTGCTTTCCTGACAGTGTAAAATATTGCCTAGCATTTCTATCTCACCCTAGTCAAGTTTAGGCTGTTTCTAACACTGCCTTCAGGGTTTATAATAATTTACCAGTACTATTGAGAAAGGTGATGTAATTATATGGGAGGAAGAGAAAGTTGGATGCCATGATGAAACATGAATATTACAATAGGATATAGCACTCTGTTGAAAACCAAACAGACAGATGGGAAGTATTTAATATTACTGCAGAAACTTTTTCAAATCAAATTTGCTTCTTCCAGAAGAAAAGTAATTTTTTTTTTTTTTAATCTTAAGTACACACAAGTTCGGCAATAACCTCTCTCCTGCAGCAAAAATTTGCCCCCCCTAAAATGAGAATGACCCCCTGTTTTCTGGTTACCTGCTAGCCCCAGCTGTCAGAATGCACAAGTCCTGGACAAACAGCCAGAGCACAAAGAAACATCAGCCATGGGTGGACAGAGGAGACCAATGCATCTTGAATACATCTACCTGCACATGCTGATTGTGTGCAGCCTGACTTCAAAAACATGCCAGGTCTTCCTTTGCTAGGTTTGCCAAAGTTGGTAGTTCTGACTCAAAGAGAAGCTGGAGCAGGCAGGTAATTTTCAGGAAAAAAAAAAAAATTCATCCTGAAGGCAATGAAAGGGAATGATCAATGAAGTCAATGAAGACTTTCCTCCTTGGGCTTACTTACTGAGAGATGTTTCAGTACTGAAACTCACTGGCGTACAGCTCAAACTGTGACTGGCTTGTACTTTAACTTAGAATGAAATTCTTTGAGCATTTGGAGAAAAGTAGGAAAGTATAGAAAGACAGTGTTACTAAAGTTTTCAAGTAACAATCATTACCTAACTCAGGCCACCTAGTCAGTTGTGAGGATTTGCAATCTAACATTAAAGCTCCGGAGAGGGGATTGGACTAGATGATCTTTCGAGGTCCCTTCCAATCCCTAACATTCTGTGATTCTGTGGTTAAAGGTCTTATATTGATACTGAGCTGGAGAGAAGTTAGCAGCCTGGAGACCAGTGCGAGTTTTCTTCATAGTCTCTTGAAGGAGCAATCTCATTACTGATGAATTATTAGTCACATGCCCCTCTGGTAACCATCATTACTGTGTGCAGGCTTTCCTGATGAATCCTAGGAAAACTCAGTAGTGGAACTTTTGGCCACCCTGAGAACAGATCTGGGAAATTTAGGTCTGCATATTCAGAATTAATGAAATTACGTTGCTGGAGCCACTTAAAAATTTTTAACCCCATTCATCTCTGAAAAAAATTTCTCATATATGAAAGGCAGCATCATAAAACTTCTCAAAATAAGAATGAGTGTAGTCTCTCAGTTACAGGGAAAACACTTTACTAACAGGTAGTTGTTCTGACAGAGCACTTTTCTGCATGTCAGTTCAATGTTTTCCCTTCATCTTCACAGGAGTCTCTGTTGTTAGGAAACAGAGATTGCAAAGGCTTCTGCTTTAGTCAAATGTTAGTAGCGCATTTTTATTGCCATTCTCCCTCTCTCTGTGCCAAACAGGTCTGTGTTTATTACTGCAGTTACAGGCTGTAAAAGATCTCGCACATGGCTGGGGAATTAATTTTGTCCATTTCCTCCTGGATGAACACAGAACCTTAACCACAGAATTTTTTCTCCTCAGAAAAATGAGACAGACATAAGCAGCTTCCAGGTGGGAGAAATTAAGAAAGAGGAGTGAACCTTAGAATAGATGCAAATGTAGATGGATATTTTGAGTTAAGTCATCTTTACACAGTAACTCCACGTTACTGACTGCAGCCTTGGGATAGTTGTGGTGAACTCCATCACCTCCAGACACTATTTCCTTTAAGTGAAAGACATAAATCTGTGAACTTGTAGGAACGTATCGAAAGCAAAAAAGCAAGTTCAGCATTTCCATATCAAAAGGAAAAAAACACAACATTGCGCAGCATCTTCTCTTTCTCATTGCCATAGATCTGGCACGTTGAATGCATATTTAAGTGAACCTCAAATGAGGAAGCATATATTAGCCTGCATAAGCCATTTATTGCCTCATATCCTCCTTCATCATAAAAAATGCCCTTCAAGTCCTTTAGGTTTTAAGCAGAAGAATAAATATATCTTTAGACTAAAACTGTAGATGAAGACTAGCACAGCTCGATTTCTTAGTGTTGCAGAATATAAGCAAGCAGCATCAACAGGCCAGTCAACAAAAATGAATTTTCAGAGGAGCATTTCTTCTGTTAGGTTTCTTTCCTCTCCTTGTTCTCTCCTGCATGACTGTTTCAACATGAGAATTTTGAATAAAAGGCCATGAAGTTTTTCCAGATCACTCTGGGGTTTTTTTTAATGATCACATAAGTACACCAAAGTATAAATAATTGTTAAGCCACGAGCTACTAGTTGACATCAGCTTGCATGATGAACAAAGGCTAACATGAAAAGTGAAAGGAGCCAACTGACACAGTGTAAAACTGGTGCTGACATAAAAGGAGATTCAGTAAAAACATGTGCATAACCAGAACACAACCTTCCACTTGCCCAGAGGTCTGCCCCTGGGCTGGCTTGCTGGCGGGGTACGGCAAGCCGCGAGGCCACCGAGCATGCATGCTGTGCGCTGGGTGCCCTAGGGGGTGGCTGCAGTGGTGTGCACAGCACGTGAGCTTGGTTTAAAGGGAATTCCTGCCACAGGAGAAAGCACGGCAATACCCAAAGTGACCATTCCTGCCCCAAACAGCATCCAGTCAATGAAGCTGATCATCTCTCTGGCACGTATGGTCAGACACAGTCAAGTGCCGCTGAGGCCAGCCCAGCTCTGCGTTAAGTCAAGAGTCAGTTCACACTGATTAAATCACAGGATTGGAAGTCAAACGAGGTAAGACTCAGCAAGTGAGCCTGAGCGGTAGGAAGAAACAGGAGAGAAGAACACAGTGCTTAAATCCAACAAACAAACAAAAAGACCACAGAAGGAGATCCAGCTGATGTTGAACTTAGCTGTGATTCCCTTTGGACTTTGTATGAGCATAGTACTGGGAGAACCTCCTTTTTTGTGGGCCCAGGTTTGCCTTGATAACCACATCGAATCAGGGGTAAATATTAATACCAACTCTGTGCACTGCACAAGATTTCAAAGTGGAGAGTTCCCAAATGGAGGACGGGGAATGTGGGGAAATTATTTTTAAATCACCCTTTCATAGAATCACAGAATGGTTTGGGTTGGAAGGGACCTCTGAGGATCATCTAGTCCAACCCAGTTAACCATTATCTTCACCCCATATCTGTCAGATGATGTAGTAGGTAAGCTAAATAGCAATTGCTCCCTGGTTTTCAGTGACATTTTCTGAGCTGTTTCACAGATCACTGCCTGTATCACAGAAACATAAGCCTTGAAGGTTTCACAGTAGATTAGGACCAACCATACTTCAACACCTCTCGTCTCCCTTTCCTTCTTTTCTGGCCCTACTCAGGCTCCTGATGGAAGCTTGACTAACCTATCCTCATGCCAAAGGCCTTCAAGCATCTTACCACCAGGCAACTTCTAGCTGTCACTCTGGCAGGTGAAAAAAAGGGCGATATGAAACATCGTCAGTCCCTAAGGAAAAGGTTCATTACTTTGTATTTCTTATGGTATGTATGTATTCAACAACTTTCGGAGACCGAATAGGGTTTGACATTTTTGGATATACTGCAACCTATTCATTACCACATCTACTTAGGCCATGTAGATAAAGTTCTAGTATATTAGAAATAGCTCAAGGAAATTAACAGCTATGAAATCCCTTAATTTTGTGAAGAGTGCATTGTTGAGCTGTTACTTGCAAAAAACCCTAGTCCTATTCTACCAAAAAGCCAGCTGTAAAATCTCAATTCTCAAATATACAATTCTGAATTTTTAATTTTACAGAACATTATCTTATCCAAGAAGCTAAATACATTATTGATACTATTGCACAAAATCTAAAGAATTAACCATATAAAAGAAGACTGGGTAATACCATTTCCTTTTAATGTATTTTAGAGAAATGCTCATGTGAAAGTGCATGTAATTTAAATGAACATTCTCTTTATTTCTGCCTGTTCATAAAAACAAATAAACCAAAAATATAATCACAGAAAACAGTGTACCCAGATTGCATACATTTCTGTTCTTGATGCAACAGAAAAAAGGCAAAGACGTTTGTCTTAAATAAATGTATGTGAGTGGCCTTGTCAATGAACACCTTTTTCTGAACAGGTGAATACATACAGAAAATCAGATGAAATAACACACCATAACCTCTGTTCAGAAAACTGAGATCCAGTGGCAGGCAGCGTTGTCTTGTTTGTTCCCCACTGCTATTGTAGGTGGCAGTATTTTGCTGTAAACGAATGTGATTTCTTCTCAGCTAGATGGATTCACTGCTTTCTCAACAAGACCAGAATATAGCCCATCTGGGTATTTGATCAGGACGAGACAAAGGCATCTCACCTGTATGCAGGAGCATTTGAAGCACTTGAGAGAGGGAGAAAGCACAATCAAGGTACGGTTCCCTTTCACCAGATTTGTTATGATGGCAATATTTCTCATATTCAGAAGAAAAAAAGTATTTTGAATCATATAAAGCAGATTGACCTGAGTAAACACAATCCCACTTATAAGCCACACAGGGATGCTTAAAAGTGATTCCACAACAATGTTCTTTGCAAATAACGCACTTTATTGTCCTAGCACTGCAGGGTCTTGTCTGTGCTACATTCACCCTAGCACAAGGCCATATTCCACATATATGGCAAGGTGAGCTCCCAAAATATTGTGATATGAATAGACAGCCATTCAGTTTTGGAGAATCTGCTCAGAAAGAAGATCAGCTTGTGTTGCCACTGCATAATCAAAGGTTAAATGATAAGACCTAAGCATAAGAGTTTACCTCACCCTTCAGTGGTACAAGATGCAGTCGAGGACTGAAGCCCTACTGTTTGCAACATTTTTACTCTAGCAGTGCCTGTTCAGAGTCTTCCAGATGAGGTAAGGATGCACTGACAGTGAAATTGATGTTTGGAGGTCATAATCTCATTTAAGGCACTTTTTCAGACCCCTTGAAAGTACTCCATCAATCCTCAGCATCCTGCAGTGCACAGGTTGAAAATATGCTATCTGGAGCTCTCACTCCTGCTACTGGAATGCCCTCCTGCTTCCCAGCAGACAGCACAAATCAGTGCTCACAAAGAAAAAGAGAAGAAAAGAAAGCTGGGAAAAGCCTCTTTCTCTCTCTGGTGCTCATTGTCTTTTGTATTCTTCCTGCTGAAGGCACACAGACCAGGTGGTGGGACTAAACCAGCAGGCACTCTCGCAGTGCAAAATACCTGTTTTAACTGCCTCTACTTACAGGGGTACAATGATAAAGTTCTGCTGGGTGGTTGGGTGGTGACCTGTTAAGTCAGGTGCCTCAGAGATGCAAGATGAAGTGAAAAGCAACCAAAATGGAGAAAAAAAAAAATCACAGCTGCAGGAAAAAGGAAACAGCAGCAGGCAAGAGCTAATATTCCAGGAGCTGATCAAGATCCACCCAAACTTTGTGGAGATGCTGCAATAAGTGGTCTCTTCTGATTGATTTGACCGACTTTGAGTGCCTTCCATAATGATGTTAATGAATGCCCAGTGATGTCTCAGTATTTATTTACAGGAATCTGCTAGTTTCTAAAGTAATTGCAATCACAGTAAATTTGATTCCTTCCAGCACAATCATTCCATATGTTCCCATTTCATGACCCAAAGGTGAACACTGCCTAGGAAAGGTTACAGCACCCTTCTCTAACTATTAGCTAGTCAAAATTCAGCAAGTTAAATATATTGTCCTAAATTTCTAGTTTCTTCATGCTTATCCTGCCAGCCTGCAACTCAGTGGTGCCACAATAGCCCTTTATCACCTCCCCTAATTCTTGCTGTTCAGTGAATGCCAACCTGCCAGCTGTCATTTATCAATAATTTTGTGCAATAAAATCAGATTGGGCTTGTATCACCTTAAACATGTCACATCATTGGCATTTGTAAAACAACTTTCAACACATTTACTTGAATGTCTGGTCTTAGAATGAATGGGCACTCCCTGGAAAGCACGTTTCAATTTCATATGCATATAACAACTAAAAAAAAAAATAGGAAATATCCATAAAAAGTTTCCAGTAAGTACAAATAGCACTAGGGATATAAGATATTAGCACATGCATCTGCTCTTACTGTGACTGATTAGGAAAACTGAAACATATTAATAAGCATATTGACTAAATGCTAATAGTTTTCTTGAGTTTCATTTTGAATTCCCTATTTACTGGTTCTGTGGTTTCATGTGAAGACTTCCCTAAAGGCAAGCACATTCATTTAATAGTAAGCAGTTAAACATTTCAAACAGCTTCAGAGACAGTCCATAACAATAAAAAGTGTATACTTAATCTGGATATGTGTATCTCATAAATTTCTCCAGGGCAGTGCATTCCCACTGCAGTGTTTTGCCAGCTTAAATGTCAGCACAGCTGTCTTTATCTTGCCTCCTGGGTACTAGTGTTCCTCCTAATGTTTCAGGGGGGAAATCAAAAGAGGAACTCTGGTACAAATCATTTTAGATTTTAAAAGAAAAGAGAAGTCACATCCAGGACTATTAATGAAGGTTTTCACTTATTTGTAGGTCATTTGTGGAAGGGACCTTATTTCCCAGGCTTCTGAAACAATTCTTTAGGTCTGTTAGCACCAATAAAACTAAGTAGCACACATAAGGGTTGAAAAATGATTAAGTCTTTGTGTCATTGCTGCGATTCTTGTAACATTGTGTGTTACACTACAAATATTTACCTGATGTCACTAGACATCTTTTTCATACAAATTCTGCCCTTAAGCTTTCTGGGAATTCTTTTTATGAATGTTGTACCAGCTGTTCTTTGTTGTCATCATTCTGATCCCAGATTGCCTTTTAGAATAGTCTAGTCTGCCACAGCCTCTTGCAGTTACTACAATATCTTTTGATTCCAAATAAATACTGAAATCTTCAACTGATTAAAAAATTTAGAAGCTGAGCAGAGATCCACTGGGGTAACTGAAGCAGCGCAAGCTTATACTAGCTAAAGACCTATCCCTCAGCTAGCTGCTGATATGAAACTGTCCTTCTTGGTGTCCTGCCTTGCAGACAATAAACACGAGATGCTCCAGGTGGCATTTCAGCCCACTGCAGTGCCACCTACTCCATAACTGCCTGGCCTCCAGGTGGATTCACCACATGGCACAGTAACAAAGACGTTCGGATTCAGTAGACACAGGATTTTATGGCTCTCTTACCAAGGTTTGACGCTGTTTAATGTTTTCATAGAAATTATTCTGGCAGATAACTTCATCCTGTATGCTTTAAGGTTAAGGAAGCCTATTTATGACTGACAATTTTGCACTATAGATGGAGATAGCCTGTGAGCTTCAACATCACATGGAGGTTGGAGACAGCACCTCAAGAGACTTCTGTCTGCTACTGATTTCCACATGATAGCAGCACTTTCACCGCTGCTATTTCAGACTCTTATCTGGCCTGGGCTTGACTTTGCATGCATCAAAGCAGTTCAGGGCCAACTGGAAGACACTGTCACGGCAAGGAAATACCTGGATGGGGATATCAGCTTTTTGCCTAGTTCACATCTCCAGTGCATTCACAAGGGCCACTGCAGAAGAGAGATGGTGTAGTGACATCATTTTTTCTTTCCAGGAACTAGCAACCATCTAACAGACACACTGTATAGATCAGAGTCATCTTGACTGTGAGAAGTGTCTAAAAATTGGCTGTCATTATGACTCTGCAACACACCAGGAGTGCTACAGTTATTGCTAAGGAACTCCTGACACATGTAAGAGCTCATTTTGGAATCTGTATTATTAAGGCTGAACTTGTAAGTTATTTCAAAGCAAGGGAACAGTATTGGGAAAGTAATAAATAGCTAGCCCACAGTTAATCACAAAGGTCTTCAGCAGCTGTGCATTATATATCTCCTAAAGCCTATGTCATGCAAATGAATATAGACACAAGCATTGTTTTAGTTAGGAAATACTAAACTAAATTAAAAAAAAATAATTGATTCATTTTCAGGATGTGTGAGGCTGTTCTTAATATTTTATAGTATGAAAAGATCAGCTTTATTAAATATTGCTCTAAATTGCACAAGTCGAATGCGATGGAGGATTTTCTAAGGGGAATAGAGGAGCAGGGCTAATAGAGGTGTTCACCTTCCACACCTGCATACACCAGGCATGCTCACAAGCTTCATTCCTTGCTGCCAAGGACTAGACTTGCTTTACTTCTTGTGCACCTGGAGGTAAATTAAGGTGAAATTCATTAAAGGCATGTAACTAGGTAAGACCCGATCTCAGCAGGTGTAAACCCCTGGACTGTAGCCAGCTCTTGTGTTTGCATTCATAATTCATGCACACAGTACCAATGAAAAAAAAATAATGCCCTAAATCTAGAAACCAATATAATAACTGCAGAGGTGATATATGTATATCTGTCTGCTGACTGCTGGTGCAGTGCCTGAGTGTCTGATTAAAATCAGTTATTCAGATCTGCCTATAATGTTTACTTAATTAAACATACACTCCTAATCCAGACAGAGATAAATACATTTATAGCACAGTGCAGTATTTCTTGCATTTCTGCTAGGTTAGTGACTACTATGAGTTTCTACGGTTTAATATTGCTTATTCAGTTCCAACTTTAGGAGAAATTCAGTTTTCTCCTTGATAAACAGTCCTTTTCAACAGAGCAAGAAGCAAATCTGGCTGTTTACCCTTTACGACAAATGCATCTCAGTTAACACATCTGTATGGTAAACTACATAGGAAATTTCAGTTATAGTCCCAAGAAGAATTATAAAGGTCATAAAAGTGTCTTTATTTTGTTTTTTTGCTTTACCTCTGTGCTCTGAATTTTATCTGTCTTTTATTACACAAATAGATTGCTTGAGCATAATAAGAATCCATTTGTTTGTTGCTATAGAAAAGTGAAGTAGTAACTACAAAAGAATTATTTGAGAACAATGGTCATGGACATTTGAAATCTGGACAGTGCAATAAAGTACAGCTTTTATCATGAAAGGTCTTAAAATAAAGTGTTGAACAAAAGCCAATTTCAGAGCAATTCTGCTATGGCCTTTCAATCCCATAGAGGGTATACCGCACTTTTGGGATTCTTCTCCTTAAGCATCGCTTTTGAATTGAGAGGTATTAATCTGGGCTGCTGTGCCATGAGTTATTCAGAATGACAAAGATTTAGGAAAAGTCCCCAAGAATACTTCAGTCAGCAGCTCTGGAACTGCAGGCGAAATCAGATAGAAAGAAGTGAAATAAAGGGGGAAAACTTGAGGATAACTGAATACTTTCTTTCATTGATCAAGCCAACAAATGGAAAAAAATTGTATATGAGAGACTGGAACAGGTGCCACTGTAAAACATACCTTAGGTGATTTCAGATGTCCTGATCCAGATAAGTGCTTTGGCTCTAGACATATGTAACAACTGTTTCATTTCTGATAACTTAAAGTTAGGTCCAGAAAAGTTTTTTACCACCACAATATTAAAAGGAAATTAACAGATGTAATATTTATAAGATTAAAACATCACTGAGAAAACCCTGATCTAGGCATGCAGTGCAAGTCAAGATTGAGGAAGAGGAAGATGGGTACAACAGAAAAATATAGAAGAGTGAGCACTGCAGAAAGCTGAGTACATTATTTCTTAACTGTTGTTGTGTTGTTTTGTTTTGTTAAATTTATTCTGCCTTTTTTCTCTTGTTTTCAGATCTGTAAGGTGAAGTGAAGCTTCCTTAGGGAAAAAAAAAAAAAAAGTCCAGCACTTGTGAAACTGGCTGACCTGGAGCACTGCTTTTCTGTCTGCCAAGGAGACATGAAGCTGTAAGACTGTGAATTTTTTTAACCCAGTTGGCTTAAGAGGAGCATGAGTGACATGCCTGAAAGGCACATCTCTATTCATGACATGCTTTGAATTTTCTACATTGGTGACGTAAATCGATTTTATCATTCTTTAGAGTATATTCAGTATATGACTTATCAAACCGATAGCATTGAAGACAATGGTCTTCTTTATCTGAATGAAATATTGCTCTGTAATAATTTATTATGCTTACACTCTATTTCCACAAGTCAATCATACTAATTCTATGTTTAAACTTATCTTTAAGATTGGAGACATGCTTGAAATTTCATGGTGCTCATGGCAAACTTTCACCTCAGTAAAAAGGAAAATTAACAATATTGCTTTCAAAGGGTAGAAGTTTTGTGGGTGAATCTGTGTTACATCATGGCATTAAAAAAGCCTTTGATGTGGGAACATGACCAGGTTTCAGATAGGATGGTTTTACTCACCTGTATTAGTCCATTCATGATAATAATCAAAAGCATATCTCTCAAACTTGGCTCCAGCAAGGACTTTTAGCTGCAAACTATCTATAATGTGTATGATCACATATACAAAGTCCCTTTCTCAGTTATATAAGAGATGAGATTTCTATCATTTCTCAAACCCAGGAAGAATTATGCACATTCCTGTGTACATTTCTGTCCCTTATAACTTCTTTACAATTCTTCAAAGCAGTCATTATCCTTCCTAGTTTTGTCTAACTGAGCAGACCAGGAACACTGTTTCATATATCTACTAGAAATTGCAAACACAGTTTAAACACTGAGGCATTAAATATTGGAGATATTTTGTCCTTATCCATGCAAGTCCATTTTATTTAAAAGAGAATAATTTTTTTTTTTCTTTTTTTTCTTTTTTTTTTTTTTTAATCCATCAAGCCCCAACACCTTTGTAAGGTTCTGTATGTTCTGGACTGATATAAAAAAATAGTCTTTACCTCTTCACTTTTGATGCCTGACAGAAGAGGTCAGTGCCATTAAATATGCTTGACTATATCCCTCCCTAAAGGACCTGAGTTCCAGATTATCTGTCAGAATGAATCTGATCTGTAGACTAGTGGACTGAGTATTAACTAAGAAAAAAAATCAATACTGCAACTGCTAACAGTTAATCCTATCTATACATATTTAACCTCTTCTCAGCCCCTAGAATCATTTTGCTTCCATATTCTCCTCTTAATATTGGCAATTGATTCTTCAGAAAATGGCACATAAATCCCATGTTGAGCTAGCTAAGCAGAAATGCTTAAGGGCCACTTTCAAGAGGTCTGTGACATTCAGTGCTCTGTTAAAGGGATCAGGTGTATGAGTTGTAGTCCTCAAAGTCCAAATGCCATTATAGATGAAAACCAGAAAAATAAATCTATTTTTTAACCAATGTGCAACAAATACAAATCCCAAAGTTCTATAATAATTTGATTGGGCTATTAGATCCTCAGAGTACTTCAGTGGGACATTAAAAATCTAAATGTTTAGTCAGCTCTGGTGCTTATAGCCATCTTACCAGCTGTAAGGCACTCTGCCATCTGGGCTTCACTTTGCACATTTATCACCAAGAACTATCACTAGTCATATCTGGGTTTGCTCCTGAATGTAAAGTTAAAAACATAATGAACAGAAATCAAAAACCTGATTAAAAAAAAAAAGCAGAAAAAAACCCAAAAAACAAACAACACAAAAACACACAAGAAAATTGCATCCTCGCTGCTTCATAAACACAAAATTTGTTCTGAAAGAAAACTGCAGCTGTGGAAGCAAACAAGATTAAGTTTCAGCTGTGTTGGAGCCAAGACAATTACAGACGAGGCTTATCCTGTGAAAGTAGTTAAAACCAAGTGTGAAAACAAAGATCATGAGGAAAAAGAGAAGAAAATTCTTAGTCAACCTGTTATTATAGACTATGAGAGCAATCGATCTGAATCTTAGATCTGAATAAATGCCTTTAAGACATTAGGACGAAAGAAGTGGAATTCCAGGTTCATTTCTGTGTTTCCAGCTGACAGAGATTTAGTTAAGGACTTTTTTCTAGCTCAGAAGTGTTTAAAAATTTTAGCCAGAGTTTCTGTTAGATGTCCAATGTTGCTGCATAACACAAATAAGCCGCATGCAGTCATCATTCAAAACTGATGTAAAATCCACCTTTAATGTCCTCCATTTCCAGAGTTTCAGAACTAGCTCAAAATGTGGGGAAAACATTCCTTGGAAGGTTCCGGTTCCCCTTGGAAACCCATCCGAAAACCCAGTTCTGAAGAGGTTATAAAAGAAACTTTCTTTTCTTATCATTCTCTATCCTTGACTCTTAATGGAGTGCAGCTTGAGGAGCTGTAGCTGCTGGAGCACATCCCTCTCCTCCTGAGGGCAACGCCTGCCTAAGTGAGAAGCCTAAAACTGCTGGGACCCCCCTGCCCCTTTACACTATCTGACTGCAGCCAAATCCTGCGTCTCTCCAGCTGGGTACTGACAGCTCAGGACAGCTGAATCACCACAGAAACCTCGGATGTTCATGCCGAAGGACTCATCCATCTGTACCATTGTATGTAGGCATGACAAATCCAAATGTGGCATTAAGAAAACATTTTCTTTTAGCAAAGCATGAAAACTGCATTTACTCAGACATCCTTAATTAGAGCAGCTGCCAGTGAAATAAATGCTTTGACTAGAAAAATAAAGATCTGCTATGCCTTTTGCTCTGCTCAACCCACTTGAATGTGGCCAAAACATAAGACAAAGATATTAATTGAATTCTTGTTTTACAGATTCAGATCTATTCAGCTGTTGAGTACTCTCAACCCTAAATAACAGCTCTATTAATTATTACCCAGAATCCTCTACTTAGAGCCACAGCTGTTCTTCTGTTTCACAGACATTTTTCACAAATTACAAAGCTACCTAAATTAATAAACATCTAAGCACATATGACTGCAATAGCTGGAAAGGGTTTCAGCTCATACACTGTGTGATTCCCCACATTGCTAATTTAAAACATCTGAGCTACTTTATCAATCAGCTTTTGTTTCTTAATAAAGTTACTGAAATATTGGAAAACACGGATGTCTTTATGGAGGGTAGGAAGATGTCTGGACAAGCAGCTGCTTTTCCTAGGATCTACTGGGTCATATATCTAATATGTTCCCCAGATGCATGTAACACTTCATGGTATCATTATATATGTCTGACCAAAAAGATAGTTACCTAGCAGGAAAATCAGGTTGTGAGGTTTTTCAGAAACCTTGAAGTGGCAGTTGGGAAGGAAAACTCCCCTTTGGGAAAACAATGGCTGGAGACAAAAACAGACTCAGAAACAAATGCAAGAACTGATGCTACAACTGTTTTCACACAGTTTTGTTCCTCTGGAGTAGAGGTGATCTGCCATGAACAAAGCCACGGACTTGCAACCATTCTTGTGAAATGTAAGAGCAACCATCCCACTTTTGTCTCTGCTCACAGAGGAAATGAAGCACCTGAACAATATGAGGTGCCACATGTATTTTTTCTGTGGAAATGCCAGCAAAACAATACCGCATTTCAGCATTTCTATTAAAAAAGGTGTGCATTTACCTGCAAGGTTTTAAAGGGTACATAGTGCTCTCCATGAACATGAATGCATCCAATTAACATGGAAAATTACTTTAACAAACCAAAACCAGTGTAAGATTCACTGGTTATTTAACTGCAATAATTGTGATTGCAATGAATGTATTTGTCAACAAAGTGCCATTCAGCACCTATTGTTATATTTAACAGACTTGGCTATGCAATACCAAAATCACTGCTCTAGGGAAGCGCATTTGGTGTATGTTTCATATTCATATTAACGCGATTCCTTAATATAACATATATGCTAATATCTAAAGACGGCAGTTGTCCCATACTGACAATTAATTAAATATAAACTTTCATGACAAAGCATGAATACAAAGGACAAATCAAAAAGACATTGAAAAAAAATAAAACTTAGTCTGTTGATACTTGTTTCAGTTCACATATTACGACATTTTTGTGCACTCCTTCTAGCATAATGTCCGAGGAGAGGAGAGGAGAGGAGAGGAGAGGCCTAAAAGAATTAACTTGCTTTTCAGAAGACATGTCAACATGCAAGCCAGAGTTTCACATGCTTGAAAGCTTCCATGGTGCCTTGAAAATACTTGACTTCCTATAAAATAATCTAAGATAAAAAACTGTGGACTTTTTTTTTTCTGCAGATCATGTGGTTTCTGTATATAATTTGATTTTACATTCCAAATATGTAGAGTTTTCTAAAAGTGTTTTGTTTCCTTCCTGACAATGTTCTTTATATAATTAAATCAGGGCTGGTCTCTACATATGTTGTCAGCTACCAGAATCCGGCAAAAGAGCAGACTGAGGAGCAATGGCACCCAGGATAGGATTTGGTAGATGCGCAAGTGACCAAGGAAAAGGATTCCCTCTGGCTGTAATGCTGTGGTACTTGAATGAGGGATGGGGGATCTGCTTTGCACCAGGCAATAGGAACTGTAGTACCAGCAGAGTGTACATTGTGCCAAGCATCACCTCAATTCCCTCCAACCTCTGCAGCAGCCACTCAGCCAGTTCCACTGCCACCTCTCCATCTTTGGGTACAAAATAATATGCAGGACAAAAATTGATAAGTATATGAATTTCCTCTTCCATTCCCTGCCATTCAACCCCAGCTGCATTTCATAATACACTTTTAAGGTCAATGTGAACATGTTCTTATGTAGAAGGCTTATTCTCTTATGTTTGTACTGCTGAACACTCTCCCAGTCTACCTCATTGTCCTTTCCAGGAATTGAAGATGCTCTTCAAAGCTTAAGGGGCTGGATTTTTTCCCCTAATTCACTCATTTTCTTGATTACAGTAAATCAGCCTTTCTCCTTCAGTGTTTTTCCAGGATGCCATTTTCTTATTAGATTTGCAATAGTTTTATGATCTGGCTTACATCATGCCAGTTTTCATCCCTTGGGATTTTTAGCTGACATGGTGCCCAGACTGTAGTTGTGCTTCCAGCAGATGGTCGGCCCATGCTTTTTTCATCTCAGGCTGTTGGAGAGGTCAGTAAAGATGAGCAAGCCAACTGAAGATCAGCTGTGAACCAGCTATAGCTCAAACTCATCTACAGTTTTTCCGGTGAAGTCCCTTAAAAAGCATAAACAAGTACAACTGGGAAAGAGCTTAGACCTATTATATGATGGGAACATAAGCAACTTTTAATTAGTCCATGTTATTGACTTCTAAAGGATAGGGTTACTACACAGATAAAAAAGGAGAGTGTACTTTTAAGATGGGACAAAAGCTGTATGATAAATCTTCTTGAACTGTTCTCTGTACTGTCCTCTTTATACTTTCTAGTCATCTTCCTGTATTTCTCATGTGCGTCTTCCTATACATTTTTTGTATCTACAAATGAAATGCTTGATTTATGGTCAGGCCTGGTTTATAGATGCAGGTCAACATTTCCCTGTGGTGATTATATGGAATTCATGACTTCTGCACACACTTAAGGAACGTACAAAATTGCTCAGAAGCTTGCTTTCGTTCAGAAAAATACCCCAGCAAACAGAATATATATGCATTGCAGAAGAATTCCATGTTGTCTCTTCTTTAACCTTTGCCATGTAAATATTTGCTCTAAATGTTGCAATCTCTTCTCACTAGACCTTTCCCCTACATCTTTATAGATGATGCAGCTCTCTAAAACTCTTATAGAAAATTCTGTACCCAAAGAACTCTGTTAGTAAATAAGAGGCATTGCAACAAACTTAGAAGATATTTCTGGTGTTATTTCATTCCAACAGACCTTTTAGCTACCTATTGCTTGTTCAAATTCAAATACATCTGAAACAGGGATCTTGCAATTTTATGTTTATTAAAAAATAACCAGCACGTTCTGTTGTAATGTATTAAGCCATGGACATGAAGCCATGGACATCTAATTTGAAGTGGTAAAAAATCTTTCTCCAACTAGGGAAAAGTGACAGAAGGCTCCAGAAAAGTCCTGTTAAAACAACAATGGAGGTGTCAGAAGTGATATAACTAATGAATGACATGTGAAACAGAAAAAAAAATAGAAAAAAAAGATGAAGATGTATTGATGACACTGAAAGGAAAAACATGAAAATCATACATGCACAACAATTTCCTTAGCCCATAATTTTTTAAAAATTAAACTTTTTTACATGCACACACAAAAGGATACTTTAAAAAAATATATTGATGCTGTTCTTTGTTAGGTAGAACAGGATTTCAATACCTACCCTTTTGGACACTTTTCTACTTCTAGCTTCACAAGGCACTGAAATATACTTAGCATTCTATGCAAATATTCTGGTTTTATTGAATACCTTTCTCTTCCTAAGTGACAGCCTCAATCACACCAGACAAAAACTGAGTGAAGTTTTCATTAAAGGAATACGCTAAACATACCATGGTCTTCATTCAAAAGAAATATTTGCATAATTGCCCTAAATTAGAGACATTTAATTTTAAATGATTTACTAAAAGTTTAAAAAGACTTTTTATTCTCAATTGTATATAGTCTGATTCATGACAAATCCTTTATTGTATAACACACAGGACTTCTCTGTTTCTTGTCAAGGTATTACACTGAGAGCAACTTTTCTACCTGTGAAGTTTGGGGGGTGGGAGTATACTGTGTTACAGTAATCTGGGTACTCACTTCAAAGGTAGAAAGGAGAGATCTCTGTGAACTTTTGGAGGTATTTAAAGCCTTCTGCATAACTACTATAAGCAAACATATATGTCTTCATCAGTTTCTTCCTCAAGACAAACTAGTCCACATCTTTCTCAATCAAGGACCAGTTCTGATGCAGAAATGTGCACAAAAAGGGACATGAATTCAAAGGATGGAGGACAGTAGGAAGATTTGGAAACATTTCTTGTGATTTTTTCTTGACCACCTCTGCTGCCTTAACAAGAAAGGAATGAAACAAGGTTTGGGAGGGAGTGTATCCAATCCCTCCATTGACAGGAACATTTTAAGTCCACTGCCTACACACGAGCATGAAGTGCTACTTGAATAGCACTCACACGCCACAGGGCTACCCAAATATCTGTATGGGGCTGATCATGGTGACACCAGACCCCTGGGATACCCATGGCCTTCTGGGCTGGCAGCAGGAGGGATACCATCCCAGAGCTTCTCAAGTGCCACTATAGAGACACCTGCATGTAGGCAATAGAGCCATGCCCTTTTACCTGGTATTTAAGCTGGATTGGCTTTAAATAATATACCATTAGCACCAGAACCTGTGAGAAGTGATCAACCACCATTCAGCTGATAGGTTGGTGAGATGAGTCATTCAAGTGGATGAGCATGCATGATTAGTGAGGATGGATATGGAAGAAGCTGGGAAACCTTCCCAGCCTGGAAGAGTAAAAATTCTGGTATTTGAACCAAATCAGACATAAGCCTATTTCTTCCACATGAGGCTGTAGGACTGACCTTGTCCCAGACTCTGTCAAGCGTGACACAGCAAAAGTGCTACATCTAAACTGGGTTGACAGCAGTTGACACATCTGGATGCCTTGGGAAGAAGGACCCAAAGACGTGTCATGACAATACCTATATGCCAGCTTGCACACAGTAATGGGATCCTCATCCCTTCATTTGTAACTCTGTTCCAGATAGGCAACATCGGTAAAAATCATAATGAATAGAGCTTTGACTTCTATGTTCTGTCTGACTCTCTCAAGTAATCCAGATCCTTTTACTGGAGGGAGAAAATTATTCTGTTGGTTACAATTAAGTGAAGGAGAAGTAATGTCATTAGTTTCCATCAAATTTTTTCTGATTTAAACCAGCATATCTGGTACCAGATTTTGGGCAGAGTTCTAATTATAATAAATTTGCATTTTTAAGCATCTTCAAATTTGTAGAACAAATTTTGTTTAAGTGTTCTATTTCAACGTCTTGCTGACAAAACCATGTTCCACCAATGTGCCTGGGGTGAAAATGGTGGGTTTTACAGTAGAAAAAGGTTTTCAGCTTCTAGTATGAATGTTTTCATAACTAATCCATGCTGCCTATGTGATTATTTCTGTGATATATTAACAATGGAATTCTAATTATACTATATACTGCAAGAGATTAAATGTAGGTAAGAAAACAGATTTTTCTGTCTATTGTTTATGTTTACAATGCAGAACAATATGTTAAGAAAAAGAAATAATTTCTAGAAGGTAAAAATCCTTCAAAGTTGGGGTTTTTTCATGAAAATATGTCTTTTGTTCTTTCTTAGCAGAAAAAACACATTATGACCCTAGAACTTAGTGAAGGACAAATAAGAGGATACTCTTCAACAGTCTGGAAACCAGCACAGTACAAAAAGAAGGTTCTGGTGTGAATAAGACAATGTCATCTAACCTTTACCACACTATGGGGAGAAGTTCATGCTGATACCATTGAATTTTCAAGTTTTGCTCCTTTTATGTCTTTACTGTCTTTACTGAATATTTCTTATCAGGGTCAAGAACAGAGTCTTGATCTGTTCCCTGGATCTATCTTGTTAATGGATGAGTTGAAAGTGAGCAGACCTGCTCACTATTAATTTCCAGAAATAATTTGTTAAATTTTCAATTAATTAATCCTTTTGTGAATGCTGTGATTTTTGTTCCTAAGCAATTGATAAACAAACACACAAAAACCTTCCTGCTGTACAATGTGAACTGCAGATTGTTTACAAAACTCAAATGATCTGGGGCCTAAATAAACCAACATATTCACTTTTAAATTAAGACAATTTGATAAATGAGATATCAACACCTATAACAAGAAATATACTGGTTGTTACTCCCATATGCAGAGTTTTGAAATACTGATGATCTCTGCATGACCTCAGCAAGCAGAGTTGTAACTTAGCTGTACTACTCCTTCTTCAGCTCAGCTCCCAGTAATAATGAAGTACCCTGGAGAAGAATTTTCATGTTGCGAGATTTTCCTAATCAAATGTAGGTTATGATTTATTTCTGCTTTTACACTATTTGTTTGGGTTTAAACCACCCATCATTTACCATGTAGAGTGAATTGAGAATGTGATATAAAGTCATACATTTATAGATTATGAATAGTAAGTACAAATTTTTCTCTTCAGTGATATATAAAATAATAAAATTGATCAATTTGTGAGTTTTCTTTTTTTGCTTGCTACACTAAACATTCCTTTAAGTTTCACTTGTACTTTACCTTCCTTCCTAGAGCTGCAGAGTTACCATAAGCATGAATGATGAAAAGGCAGCATTGAGTTGGATGTCACCGACATTGAATCCAACAAGTGTCCATGTGTTTCCTCACTAAAACTCTACATATCTTCCTAAATGCCTACTGATAAGTGGGGAATAAGAGTATGTCAATACCTGGAAGGAAACCTGAACTTTCAGGACTATTTTACCTATTGTACTAGGAACTAGAAACCTCGATTTCCAGACCTCTAGCCCCCAAAATAATCTGGTATAGCAAAGTGGAAAGATTAATTAACAATGCTACAAAAGAGATTTTTAACAAAGCAGGCTTTGCTGTAATACCTTCTACACACAACATACTGATATTATGGTATTATTATTCCATCAAAATGTTCCATCATATTACAATTTACATTAGACTAATCACTAATGCATTATTAGTTATATAGGGTGTTTCAAAAAGATAGATCTAATTTAGAAGTATAGTGATTTCAAATTGGGTCCATCTTTTTGAAACAGCCTGTATATTAAACTTAAAAATAGTAATGAAAGCACTATTTTCTGTAGAAATTTGTGGACACTGGAGTCACAAAGTTCTGCTTACTGACTCAAAAAATATGCAAACAGCTAATATAAGATGTCATTGTCTACACTTTCTCTCGTATGTTTTTAAAGAAATGACCACACTGAAGACACTTAAAAATGATGAGGAAAATCATAAGTCAGTTGTTGGTCATTTTTTCTTTCTTCCTTTTTTCCTGCAGTTAAGAATAATTTTGTTTCAGACTGCTTATTAAAGGCACTAGGGAGCTCAAAAGGCTAAATACAAAGATCAGTAAGTGGCATGTAAACAGCAAAACCTGCTTGTGTTTAATTAAAAAAACCAAAACAAAACAGTCATCAGTAAAGTCATTGTTTGCTTCCTATGCAAGTAACTTTCATGGCAAAATAAGGTCACAGTGACTAATATGATTAATTGTGTGACTGCGCGTCTTTAATTTCAGATTAATGACATACTAGCCCATTGGTTTAGATAGGGAAGTTAAAACAGATCATTTAACAAATGCACAGCGTAGAGTCTGATTTCACTTTTGTCTAAACCTCTTTCTAGTATAAGTGTGTGCTGGAAGGGAAGGAACTGGATGTCTGTGCAACAGCAGAACAAGGTGCCAGCAGATTGAGAGGAATCATCCCTCTGATAAATCACACGACAATTTAGTTTAAGATCGCTAGAGGAGGTTCATGCCACCTCAATGCTAGTTCTGTACTTGACGTTTTGCAAGGACATCAGTCAGAGCATAGCTGTTGATGAGCTGCTCTGTGGGCAAGCATGCAGCTTGTGCCTCATTGTAGAGCTATCTACACCTCTGACCTTCAGCTTTTGTGCCTCCCTTTGCTCAATAATACCTAATTCAGTAATTTTGAGTTACCTCTCTATTTTGATGACAGCATATTTCTATGAAATAGGCAATATTTAAGTGATTTAAGAAGTCTGCTAGATATTACCCTCAAAACGCAGCCTCTGGAGAGGGCAGAAAATGCTGCCAGTTCTGTCACAGTAAGGAGAAGGAGAAGTAAAAGTGCCGAAACAATACTTGCATTTAACAAGAGTCCCTATCCAGAATAGTCAAGACAACTGTGTTTTAAATGTCTTAATGTTTTCTCGTGTAGAAGGTAACAACCATTTCGGCAATCTATATCTGGTTGAGGTTTTGAATTTGAACCCAACAGGAATTCAAAACACGATATGAAAGGACTCGGGAGATTGAGCCCAGCATCACGTCATTTGGACTTGCTTTAGGAGAGAACTGCAGGAAAGCTTACATACCATACACTTGGTACTGTAGTAATTTCACAAGAGATCAGGTAAAACAAATAGCACTTTTACGGGCAGATCAGATGGTATCGTGGCCAAAATTTTGCTAGCAATGGTGAACATCAGTATGCCATGTTAGTTGCCACAGTATAGGTCTTCTTCTCCCTGACTCTAGTCTGTGCCTATGAAGATGTGATCTTTTCGAGTTGTATGTGGTTCTTAATTTTTGCATATATAAAGAAAAATATTTTTATATTTGTCTCTGTGGCTTCATATTTAAATATTTTTGTCAGCATACAATCAGATACAGAAGTTTTTCCTTTTTTTGATAATTCCAAATTCCTGAAAAGAACTGAAATAGTGCTATTGTTTCTCAATGAATTCCTGATTGTTTAGTGATCAAAGTAGAAGGCAGTGTGCATGTCCCAAAATATCTTTCAGCATAGCAGAGATTTTCAGTTATAAAAATTCTTTGCCATAGGATGCTTCAGCAATCATGTGCGTTTTCAGCCCTAGTAAGGCACTTTAAGTCCAAAATGTGCCAGATTCCAGTTGGTTCACTGTGGCCTCAAACACTGTAAACCGTTGTTGCATTTGCAAGAACAAGAAATATAAAGGGCAGTATTTCTAAACTGAAAGGGAAACAGATTTGCTGGTAGAAATCGGCCTACTGACCAACTACACGTTAAGTGTTGCTTTCATGTGGTCACTCAGTCTCTGAAAGAGGCTAAATGAATGCTAATTAGAAACCTGAGGTCTGATCTATCTGAAAGATTGTCTGATATTCCCATGCCTGCCACTGAAACACAAACTTCACACTTTGTCTATTGTTACTTTTGCTCCAGCCATGAACAACACTGAAAGTGACAAGAAATAATTTCAGAAACTTAGAAAAATTAATTTGCCTAATATCCAACAGACTGATTCCTCTGAAGATTTTCAACACAAGAGCTGCCAGTAGATTGACAGCACAGCATTGTATCACCAAATACTACAGCACTGGCAAAGAAAAGATAAATGAAATTATAATGCTTAGTTAACCATCCAACTTGCAAATGCTGATACCTCTTCCTGCCTATCAGGCCAGAAGAAAACATCACAGTTACATCTAAGATGCAAGTGATGGCATTTTGTTCAAAAGTAGAGTAGAACCGTGACATGTGGCAAAGACTGCTGCAGACAGATCTTCACATTTTCCAATTCCTAGTCTAAATTACTGACACATACACTTGCAACATGTCTCAAATGTTTGTCCAGGGAAATGGTGGAGTCACCATCCCTGGAGGTGTTTAAATGGTGCATAAATGAGGTTCTTAGGGACATGGTTTAGTGCTAGAGTTAGGTTCTGATTGGACTCAATCTTAAGGATCTCTTCCAACTGGAAAGATTCTATGCTTCTATGATTCTATAAATTGGCATTTAAATGACCTGGCTATCTCACCAGAAAGGACTTAAATCTCAAGCTATCTGGCTGCAGCTTTAAAATAACGTTACTGCTGCTGTGTTCCATATATATGACTTTGGAACCTGAAAAACAGAAAGAAGAGACAAGATATTATATTAATTTGTGGGTGGGTAAATTAAAAACTTAAATAGTGACAAGAAGGCAAAAGAAATAGCAAATATTCTGACTTAGTTCTCTGATTACATTTGATTAACAATGGAAATGATACCAAAAAAAAAAAAAAAAAAATCACCCTAAGTCTCTAATCCAAGACACCAGAAAAGGGAAAATAAGGAAAGGGAAAACAGAATCACAGAACAATGGACTTATATAGGTTTGAAAGCACCTCAGGAAGATACCAGGTCCCACCTCCTGCTCAAAGCAGGGCTTACTTCTGTGCTCTGGGTCACACAAAGCCTTATCTTGTCAGATTTCGAATATTTGCAAAGACGTGAAGTCCATAATGCAATTAATTAATTGTGGGGAATTAGCTCAAATGGTAGAGTGCTCGCTTAGCATGCGAGAGGTAGTGGGATCGATGCCCGCATTCTCCAGTGTTTTGAGAGACCGAGTGTCGATGGTGGCGTAAGATTTTCTTCCATAAACTGTTCAGGTTTGTGAAAGAAAATATACAGCTAGTAATACATATGTTTGCGCCCTGGCAGCCAGGAGGGCCAAGCGTGTCCTGGGTGCATCCAGCACAGCATCGCCAGCCGGGCAGGGAGGGGATTGTCCCGCTCTGCTCTGCACTGGTGCAGCCTCACCTGGAGCACTGTGTGCAGTTCTGGGCACCACAGGATAAAAAGGACATAAAGCTACTGGAGAGTGTCCAGAAGAGGGCTACAAAGTTGGTGAAGGGTTTGAAAAGGAAGCCATATGAGGAGTGGCTAAAGTCACTTGGTTTGTTCAGCCTGGAGGAGACTAAGAGGAGACCTCATGGTGGTCTACAGCTTCCTCACAAGGGGAGGAGGAAGGGTAGGTGCCGAACTCTTCTCTTTGGTGACCAATGACAGAACCCAATGGAATGGCAGGAAGATGTGCCAGGGGAGGTTTAGATTGGACATTAGAAAAAGGTTCTTCCCTCAGAGGGTGGTGGAGCACTGGAACAGGCTCCCCAGGGAGGTGTCACAGCCCCAAGCCTGACAGTGTTCAAGAAGAGACTGGACAAGGCCCTCAGACACATGGTGTGAACTGTGGGGTTGTCACATGCAGGGACAGGAGTTGGACTCGATGATCCTTGTGGGTCCCTTCTGACTCGGGACATTCTATGATTCTATAATTGAACAAAGACCAACAGACCCATGCCCTAATGCAGCTCATTTTATTTACAAACTCGGGCTTTTAACTTTCAGGCTTCTTTAAATTTCTTCTTGAGTCATTTTTACAGATTCCCAAACATCTTAAAGCACAAGGAAATGAAACCTTAGAACTAAAAATTTTGCATGACATGCATGAATCACACTTGAAATGCTTCATGGATAGTTCAGAAAGGTGTTGCCACATCAATAGCATTTTATAATAACCTGTGCCAGTTGGACACTCCTGCACCACCACTACTTTTATTTTATTCTCCCAGATTTTGTTTCTGTTAACATTACAGGCGGGCAAAGCTGAAACTTCCACTGTTTTTGTGAAAAAAAAAAAGGTTTTTGATAATCATCTGCAACTTTCACAGTACAAATTTCTGGAGAAGGGAGAGTTTGGTGTCTATGAGACTAAACTTTCATAATATTCTAAAACTTGGGCTCTTCAGCTGAGAGATTAATTACAAAATGGGAAGCTCTGTAAGACACTGTGGGCAAGCTGTCAAGAAACATCTGCACAGAGAAGTGTCCACAGAAAATGTCACTGGAATAACTTACCTGGGGAACAAGCCAAATCTGAAAAAAAAAATCTTTTTTTTTTCCCAATGAAAATTTCTGAGTGGCTCAAATTATCATAACTGATTGTTGTTACTTGCGTTTCTTCATTACAAGTGAGAATTATTAAGGGACCATCTGGAACACCTGACTCTCAATTTGTGAAAGGCCAATGAGATTTTTTATTTAGGACAAATGGTCTTTTAATCACTTTATCTTTCTTGTCTTTTTCTTTTCTGATGGAAATTTTAGGGTTCCTACACCAGCATGTCTGCTTCTTTCATAACCAATGATGTTAAGTATGCTAAAAGTTGATTTACAACATTCTCTTAACTGCAGAGGTGCAAAGTAGAAAAGAAAATAGCTGATTCAAATTTTAGTTTGTTTTCTTTCTCAAGGAAAGTTTGAAATCTTCTAGCTTGTGAGTTATATAATACAAATAAACTGACCAGCTGCATTTTTTTTTATTAAAGCGGTCTTTTTTAGTCTTGAAATTGTTTGCAGAAAACATAATAGAACAAAACAAAATAAACTACTAATAGGCTTGCAGTACTTGACTCTGTTTCCTTAATGCCAGATAACAAATACGCAATGACCCAATACAGATCTCAAGTACTTTTATTTTGCCAAAGAGAACACCGATTTTTATGAGTCCTATAGAAATTCCTTCTTATAGTCATGAACCACCTTCGGGTTTTTAATATTTGCCCGTACAAAGAAAAGAGTCATTAGAGCAAACGGGAAAAAAAAAAAAGTTATTTCTGTGAAATTCTCTTTCCCAATGTTTAAAAACAATTAATTCTTATAAGTTACCATAGCAGTAGGCAGAGAAACAACCTATATCTATTAATTTTCTTAGTAATATTATCATCCATTGGTTTATTCTCCTAACTCTTTTTGTCTAGTATTACCAATTGTTAAAAATAAAAAAAAAAAAAAGAAAATAAAAGAAAAAGAAAAAAAAAAACCACACAAAATAGAAACCAAACCAGTACTGGATGTGTTTGAGTCCTGGTTTTGTTGCTGTGAATAGCCATTCAGCAACCAGTGGACTACTCTGCCAAACCATTTTTGTGGTGCAGCTGATGCAGAAATTGCTCAGCCTACAGCTGCGTACCTCCTGCTACCAGGCAGATCCTGATGAATAATTCAAAAACCAAATCCTGCTGACCTCACATGTAATAGAAGTGTAGTCAAGCTCAAACCAGAGACAATTTTTGTCACTCTTTTTTCGTTTGCCTCAACAGTTAATTTTAACTGATACTACACTATAATATTCCTCTTTTGCTACTTTCTTTTTAACTTAGCTGCATTTTACACTGCCACAGGCTTGAAACCCATCAGCAGCAATGAAGAACTGCTGCTATTCTCTGTCTCCTCAGTAATGGTAGGGACCACATAACAATTTAATCGTGTTATCAGATGTATGTGCACGTCCTCACTGCACAACTGACACCACAGCCTCTGCTATGGTCACTGGCAGCAGAACAGCAGGCACATGCTAAAGCCACGTGATGGAGGTGTCTAAGGGTGGCAGTGCTAGAAAGGTACAGAGTACATCCCAGTGACAGGCTTGGGATCCAGTACAGGAGGTAATCTGGAAACTTTCTGTTCTGTTTATAATTCCTTTAGGGCTATGGAGGGATCTAATGCAAGGTGGCAACATACTCCCATAAACAACAGCCATTTTCAGTTTTCACAAAATTTTCTCAGCTGAGACTGCCCTAGGCTGTCACTGTGACATGCACTGACTGTCCGTCTTAATTGCTCCCAGATCTTTCATCATTAAAAACTGGAAAAAAAAAAAAAGAAAATGAACATTTTCTCATGAAAGACTCTGGTTATACCACAGCTGGATACCCACCACGATTACTGGGATGAGAGCATCATTGTGCTCCTCAAGATGCAAGGATATAGAGGTAAAAGCTTTGAAACCAACAAGATCCCTGACTACGGCAAAACGTGCCTCAGTGAGAATCTTCTGCCACGATAGCCAACAGTCTCCCTCTTTATATCACCCTTTAGAAAGAACTGTCCTTTCTCCATTGTCTGGCAAAGGAACTTGTAGCAGGGAAATCCATGCAATTCCCATGTGTTTGCTCATCACTGCAGCCTTGCTCTAGATTTCTTACATTTGCGTGCTGAAATGCTACTCAAGATAAGAGTTTCTTAGAGCCAGAGACAGTGTGACACTTTTTTTTTTTTTTTTTTATAATTACCATTACATTTCTTATGCAATACTTTAGTCCAGAAGTTCAAGGCAGGTTAAGTAGCATGGCTGGAGCAAGGCTGTATCTAAACTTATGAGCCCCTGAGCACTGCTGAGCAGGTGAATGGTTGCACTCTTCAGCTTCACTCCACTTCCAAGGTGAAGCAAGGGTGGCCTTGCTCTGGCCATGCTGCTTAACCTCTTTTGGGCTGTGAATCCAGACATAATTAAAGAAAAATCTATATTATGTGATGATTATTATTATATGGTTTGTTGCCAGATCAGAATGCCATAATTTGAGACAATCATTGATTTACCCAAATGATTCTCTGCAAATTGTTGACAAGTCACCTTATAAACACAATCATTTATTAAAGAGTTGTTGAAGAATTAGACAACCCCCAAAAAATTATGCCTAAATCCAAGAATGTTACATGCAGGGTTGAATTTAGCCCAACAAAAGTCAGCAGTGTACCCAAGTGTTTTTAGCAATACTTACTAGTGTCTCAGGAATGGCTTGTTCTTTCACACAAGAGGAAGAAAAGTCCATACAGGTCAAGAAAAACTATATTCAATAATAATCAGCATACTTGAGGGCAGTCCCAATAAGGAGATAAATAGCAAACGGTAACTAGTCTCTTTGAATCCAATTGCAAGAAATCACTAGGTGACGTTTGAAACACAGCAAGGGGAGAAACTGAAGAGTCGTTCTTAAACACTGTGCACGTAACTTTCCATCCAATAAGACAGGAGCACTGGTCTTACATTACTCTTTCTTTACTATTAGTTTCTGAAAACGGTGGTGGTCCTTCTGTCATATGTGATTAACCAGGTCCTGTAAATCTGATAACTCACGTCTACGAAAAAGCACGTCCCTCATACTCTCACAGGAATCTTCTGCATTTTTTGAAAACCCTGTATGTAAGGACAAAGATGTATAAGTGTGTGTATATTGGTGCATGTGTGAATGCTAGTGACAATTGCATACTTTCAAGTACGCATGTCAGATAACGTACATTTTGTTTTGTACAGAAGAGAACTCAGAGTGTGTTGCATTGCAAAAGGCAGGCAGGATATTGTGTGGCATCCTCCTGTCAGATTTTGGTTTATGGACTGGCTAGAAACTTTCAAATAAAATTCTTCCAGTTTGATTTTTAACTAAAAATGAGCCTAGTATTGTTTTTATACTACTGAGTTACAAAATGAGTAGAAGGGGCAGAAGTGGATTGCAGCAGCTGCTGTCAGCTGAAGGTTGTAAGCTGCTGGGGGTCTCCCTCTGGCTGGATGGCTTTGACAAACACAGTTCCTAGATTTTTATCTATTTCCTTTACTGAAATTTGTATAATTTTTCAAAAACTTTTTTTCCTCTATTTTTTAATCTCCTTTGAGCTCATTACGTATAATGTAATGTCATAACCAATATTCAGCAGAATATTTTTGTGTTTAGTTGCTGCACTCAGGGATCACCTACAGGCTATATTTACCAATCTTGTTGCTCAAATTAAAAAACTAAACCTAGAGAGAGACTAATCAATGAAAACAGCCTGGCTTTGAGAACTGCGGTTGATGCCTCCAGTGGAATCAATTCTTGTTCTTGCTATAGTCTCTGCAGACATTGCAAACTTAATGATGTTTAATCCTGTATATGCCATTCTAATCACATGCCCAGTGGTATAGCTTATAAAGTGGCTCAAATCAATGAACTATAACAATATAAAACCAGAGCAAACTACATTAGAAATGGATGTTGCTTTTTTTTAAAAGGTTTTCTATATCCCTCACAGCTGTGGCAATATTCTTTCTGTTTCCCTGTTTTGTTAATACGGTAAGCACCCTCCATCAATTAATTCTTTGCAGTTTTTTTCCATTTTCTTTCCCTGGATAAGGTAGTGGAATGCAGTCTTTCTCCTGGCTATGCTGATTCAATCATGTCTGTTGTTATAATTTATAAGTTAGATGCTATAAAGGAAGCTCCTTTGTCCTCGTATGGTTTTTCTTTAGGGCTTGATTGCTACGATTGTGGCAAGATTTAAAGTATTCATGGGTCTTTGTATTTTTCCTATATGTTATTGCCATTTTTAAGCTGATCCTGACATTTGGATGGTCAAGTATTGGAGTATTTCAGATGCAGTCTGACAGATGATAGTGATTACTGATCTTGCAGGTGAAATCAATGACAGTGTTAAAGTTGTCAGGTTAGTATTCTAAGTACAGCAGGAATTTAATAGGCTTTCAGTTATCAGTTCCTGTATTTTTTTTTTCAAATATTCATTTGGTTAGTACCTGAGAAATTAACAGTAGTCTGGAATTAATTATATTTATTCAGCTTTTTCCTGTAGTCTTTATCAGTAATGTAGGCTATAACTATCTTACATAGTAAATGCTACATACTTTTACAGCATATGTTTGTAGTTAATTTTTAGCCTTAAGAGGAATAACTACTTCGTAAATGTTGTAAGAATATATTAAAATATAAGCATAATGACGGCTTTTGTACCAATCATAATGTGCCAAAAGCACAGTCTTGCACAAACCTAATGTACTAAACAAGAACAAAAAATAATTCTCTCCATTGCTGATTGTTATTAAACAAGGATAAAAATAAAATAGTGTTATAGACGTAACCTCTAATGCAGGGATGTCAGACTCATTTTCACCGGGGGCCACGTCAGCCTCACAGTTGCCTTCAAAGGGCCGAATGTAATTTTAGGACTGTCCTAATTGGTGTTTCCCAGGAACGTTTTGATTATATTGAAGCAGAATTTTCTAAAGAAAAAATGCATTAGAATATTTTTCAGCCATTTCTGTTTGCTCATTAGTTGTTCCTGTCTTTGTCTTCAGCTCTTCACTCCTCTGTTTCTGCAGTCTAAACAAGCCATGTCAGGCCAACTGCACATCTTTGTCTGTCAAGGGCAAGGAAATACATCTAGGGATGACAGATATGTTGACAATTGGAGTTCTGATCAAACAACAGTCTGTGCACAACACTCTCATTACTTTCGTTAGAAAGCAATTTTATTTTAAGGGAGGGGGATTTTTTTCACTGAAATATACTTTTCAAATAGCTCTTGTAAGGCTCCCCAATCATGACTTGTAATTGGACTATAAATAAATGACTTAAGAATCTGTAAAACATTTCTTAATGAAAGTTTATATACTCACATATAATATAGTCATTGCGCAAAACTGAAATGAGTGTAGTTAATAAAAGACACCCAGCAATGTCAAGCTTAGATTGAGGAGGCATTCTCAGAGATGTCAGTAATACAGCATTTCTAGAAATGTCAAACTTTCTTCCAGGAGAAATGGATCCTTGCAACGTGATATACTGTTGGTATAAGCCACCATTTAAAAATACAGTGGTAGCTGCATGACACTTTGAATGCCAGTTCTCTTTTTTTTCAGAAGGATCCTCAGTTTTCTTCTTTAGAAGGTCACAACCACAGGTATCAACCTGGATCAAAAAGGAGTAAGTGTTGACTTCAGGGTTGATAAGTAATACCTTAATGCTAAAATCAAATGATCCAAGACATGTAATTTCCTGCAATGGAGCAGGTTAGTAAAAAATGCAATTAATACAGAGTATGTATGGGAGTGAACACTTGACTCATTAGGATTTCCAACTCAGGCATCATACTGAGCTAGATAACATAAACCTCACACTGCTGGCGTGGATAAACTGACCAAGAAAGTGGAGATATTTATAACATTTTCAATGTTTGCTTAACTTGGTTGATTTTAGAAAAAAATTTTTAAAACCACATACAAAAAAATAAGACTAGTCTCATTTTCTTCCAATCAACACTAACAATTTTTTATGAGTTAATAACAAAGAAAAAGAGCCAAATGTTCTCTTGGGAAGGACAGTTCACTTACACATGTTCACTAACCCTAACACCTCTAACACTTTCTGTTTCATAGCCCATAGCTGGAAATACAGCAGCTCTGGCCCCAGCCTTGCTTCAACAAAGTATGTAGGGAAGGAATGGAAAAGAAACACTCAAATGATCATCTGCCCAGAAGTAAGATCCCTTAAAAATTTTAAGGATTTTGGCTGACATTATGCTTGTTACTATTTTGACAACCTGATTAAACAGGACCTCTTCCATTACTTTTTTCACAGGAAAGTTGAAAAAAATGTTGCGGGATTAACAAAGAACCAAACATGGCTTCATGAGCTTCCACGTTGTTCAGTCTATTAGTGTTATTTGAAAGTTACCATGGATGGCACCTAAACGTTTTGGGATGACACCCACCTTTCATTCCTACCACTAAGTAATTCTGAAGACAGTATTGTCTTAATTTTCAGATTCTGGAATTATCAGAGTAATGATAAAAATGCAAATACACTCATGAGCTATAAGCTTCACACCACCTCATGAGGAAGAAATCTAAAAAGCCAAAGCATAATGTTTTTAACTTGGTTCCATTGAAGTAACCAGCAGAAAAAAAGGAGATTGGCAAATAAAGAGAGGCTTCGGGGGGTTAATTTTGACAGGCAAACATTCCTTTTGGATTGACGCAAAAATTCCGGGTTCCATTTCCACTGTGGCATCAACTAGAAGGCCTTCTGCTGCACAGTTGTTTCTTTTTTTCCTCTCAGAAATGTATACAGAAGACAAGCTTGTTTGCTCCACAAAAGAAAAATGTACTCAATGTGCAAGTAATTTCACAAAGTAGAAACTGCAGGTGCTTGTTCATGTGAAACTGTTGCCACAGCTCAAGCAGTTACAAAGAGGCAAACTATGAAAGATGATGTGCGTTTAATAAGCAAGATTAGAGCCTTTAGGGTGTATTGGCTTATCTTTACAAAACAGTTAATATTTTTGGTGTTACAGAATTTGTGATTAACATTTTAGGTGCTAATGAAGTGCAACCTTCTTTAATACGTTTAATATGACAAAGAGAGGGTTATGCTGGATGCTGCTATTACACTCGGAGCGGGTAAATCTGCCTGGTAGTGCAGCACCCAGACTGCCTGGATGCAAGAAGTCCCTGCACAAGGTGGGACACTTGCCTCATCTTCCCGATGACACCATCAGTGAGAAGGGCAGCAGCTCCCAGAGGAAAAGCTCAGGAATGAGGAGGTGCAGGAACAGGACAGCTTGATATTACCACAACATTAAAGGTTCTAAAAGTTCTGATAGCTGGTGCCAGACATTTAAGGAGGTGATTGAAATATAGATATATATATATACATATATACAAAACACAGAAATTGTTATGTGTCTCTAGCAGTTTCATTTTGGTTTGGGGGCTTGAAAAATGTTGGTATTTAATCTAGCTAAAGCACAGCCACAAAGCCCTACTCGAACATTACTGTGATGAAACAAAATTGCAGCAACAGCCACACTGCAGCATTACACAATGTTTGCAGGTGTATACATAATTGCACTTTCATTATATCTTATTAGAAATTATTCCTGCATCTGTCAATAGGAGTCATATTTTCTTAGCCACGATCAAAGCCCTAGGTCATAAAACCACATTAGAATAGGTAATTAGTGCCACTGAGTTTGGGGAGTGAATTCATCCAAATGGACTAAGTATTTCAAATCTGCTTGGGAGACATTTGTGACTGTAGTCGTTCTTGCAAATACCTAAAGAATTATTTGTCTTCATGTTTATATAATCAGGCCTTAAATTTGCTTTCTTAGTGGTACTAAGTATTTGCACACTGGAATATCCACAAATTGCTAGCCTGATTAAAAAAAAAAGAAGTGTACAAAACCTGCATTCACCAGAATTTAAATATCCAGAGATTTAGTGGTCAGACCCTCTTCTGTATGGGTCTTCAAAAAAACCCTGACGGCATATGAGAAAACAACATGCTGGAGCTTTGGGAAATGGAGCAGGGCAGAGCTACATGGAATGATTTCAAAGCAAAAATAACTGTTAATTGCTCTCTTGCTCCTGGTCATTTGTTCCCTAGATCACTTGGAAACATCACTTGAAGGGATTGGTTTGACAAAACCACACGTGAAAACTCTGCTGTCATGAAATCCCAGCACCTATGCTTCTCCTTCATTTGTTTTGTGGCAAATTTCTGTTTCCATTAAATATGCTGCACTTATATCAATGTTACAGGACAGACTTGGAGACAAAACTATAGCTGGCATGGGTGACAGCTTGTGCATATTTTGTAACAGTTGAATGAAAACATTTTAGATAAATTGCTCTCCTAAATGAAAAGTTTTATAAATTACAGGTGCTAAGAAAAAAGAGTTTGGGTGGATCTGATGTAATCTTATGCTAAGCCATTCATTGGTAAAAGACTTTTCTATTCTTGAAGGATACAAAATGCTGAAGAATTTTTCTCTTCTCTTATTTATTGTTATGTTCAGTTTCATGTTCAGACAAGGAGATACGTACAAAGAAAAGGTAGCACACATTAGGCACGTGTTTTAAAGTGACATCAAAGAGTACAAAATTAACCCTGCTCAAAAACTAAGCAATCTGCTAGCATCAAAAATATCTGCAATTCCTAACGATCCACAAAAATTACTTGTACGTTTCCATAACATCTGAAAACTTATGTGTTACAAGATAGTGTCTTCAAAACCCTCAGTTTCCAGAGCATTTCTACATCTGGCCAGGACAAATTGCTCTACGGGTCTCTGACTGCTTGAAACTCTTTGTGGGAAAGTCAGCGGCTAGACCAGGCAAAGTGATTAGGCCTGCTCATAACTCACAGTGACCTCCAGAAAGCAACCAGCAAAGCTCATAAGCTTTGATTTGGTAGTGGAAGAGAGGAAAACAGGCAGCAAAAGAAACAGATGAGCTCTGCCAACCTGCAGGTCTAGGATCAGAAAGCCAGCACAAGCTACAAGGCAGGAGGAGAACCAGGTGATTAGCTGTGATAATCCAAAGAAATTCTGGAAGAGCATAAAAAAATCTATTGCAACAGGGCAACTTCACAACAAAATATAATGAAGCCCATTGTATGTATTTGGAAAGTTTTTTAATAGCTCAGCTTGTTGCATGCTTGCCCACCCCTAGTGACACAGCAGGCCAGCACTTCCAGAGGGAGACATACGTTCTCCCCGACAGACCTCATTTCTGCCTAAATCTGTGGTGGCTTTTATGCTTACAGCTCCCATTTCTCCTTAAACAGTAGCCATGGCACATTAAAATGATAGATTATTCCTCTCTATAAATCCTCAGCAGATTTCAGAAGTCTTCCATTATCCTATATACAGTGGAGTGGGATGGGAGGCTACCATCAGGTTGCATTGCTCTTCTCTCCCTTTGGCTATTATGGCTATTTCTGCCCTCACACATCCCTGTTTGGTAATGGTCAAAGGGGAAAATGACATTGAATTTCTATGTCTAGACAGGAAGATTTACTTTTTAAACTGCAGTTATATTTTTAAAGTTTGAATTGACTAGTTAATGAACTGGTCTAACTGTATAAACGAAAATTAAGAAGTACTTATTCAACATTGTCAGAAGAGATCACAAAAGCTGCTCTATTAGAACAGAAAATTCTGGTATCTGCTGTTCTGTTAATTCATTTGTTTGATTTTCTTCAGCACTTCTGAATCCAATACACACTATGCAAACATTGCTTTACTTAAATGATTAAGAGGAAATAGCAAGCTTTTGCCTTAATATAAGTTGTGAGAATTTTCACATTAACCTTTAATAGGAATGATTGTTTTAAAAGGATTATATTTCAATCTGTTCTAGAAGGTCACTCTATTGGATATCAGGAAGCCTAACAAATTACAAGCCCTCAATGTGAGAAGTTTCGTAAGTAAATCAACTTAAGCATACTTATGTTCTATCACAATGTGCCACTGAAAGTGCTGCATAAAGTCACACATAGTGGAACTACTAGAATCCTTGTTTCTGAGTTAAGTGAACAAGTAATTCTCAGGAGAATTTGTTAGTAGGATGCAGTATATAATTTTATTTTATCTTAGGTGTTTTGCCTTTGAAGTTAAACTGCTTACCACAATTATACTTTAAGGTTCCTACAGTGATTATTCATGGATCTTTGTTATTATTTCACTGAATCATCAAACGAAAACCAGTTAGATTGAATTCTGCAAAAGATGAGTTCTTGTCAAAGAGGAGTTTCAGAAGTAAAAAGTGCAATTCTTTCTTTGTGTTGAAGAAAAGGTATTAACAAACACACAGATAATTATGTTCTAGCACAGGAGTTCTTTTGCGTGTAAAGAACAGCCTTTTACAAGTAATTCATAGGGAGCTAAATACACTAAAACTATCATTCTTTTTGTAGACTATGTCCATGTTTCTCCTTGTGTACTGCAGTGAAAGTTCAGTCCTGCATGACCCAGCTCAAAGGCTTTCTGCTAAAGACAGGACTGCACCAGGTGGAAAATGCAAAATGAAAAAATTGGCTTCAGCTGCATCAAAGAGAACATGAATTTTACTGTGCTTAATAGAGACTAGATGAAAGAGAGAAGCATTGTTGTAGTACAACATTCTGATCTCTCTAATTATTGTCATAGCATGAGAAGAGCACTATATTGTACAACTCTTCTCAACATGGCAAAGATTTTTTAGGTATACTCTACATAATTATACAATAATTAAAACACAATGAAGGACTATCAAATTCTGCAAAAGATTTCTTCAACAGTTTCTGTGAACCTGTTATAATGAATTCCGAGTGAAAAGCAGAGAGTCTGTTTTGCACTTTCTAATCAGATTTTCTTTCTGAAAATCAGGGGTTATTGGACAAAACTATCGGACTGGGTTGAAACCAGGGCAGCACCTGAACTGCTGATACTATATTAATAAAACAGTTAATGTTCAAACCTGTGTTGGGCCCCAATACAAGACTCAAACCTACATTTGGTACAGTATCACACCGTCCAAAAGAATCCTGGAATCTGGTGCTGGAATTACAATTTTGAACACTTTATAAATACTAACAAATCTAATAAATTATTACACCACCAAGTGTGTCTTAATTAACTAAACCTCTTCAGTTTCCCACTAAATAGGGAAAAACATGCATGTGAACTGCTTTTGAACCATGGACACTGATGGACCAGCCTGCACTTTCAACTCTCAATCCAGGGCTATGTGTTTTCAGAAGCAGATTGCCTTTGGCTACACAGTTCTCACTTTCCCCTTCCTATGTGCCTTTTTCACTGTTAGAGAACTCACAGACAGGACTTAAGAATTCTCCTGATTTTAGCTGAGTGATGCCTGGAGAATCCCACATGGGCTATCCATATTGCACAAAGTGTCGGGGGACTTACTAGGCACTCAGTCTTGGAGACTTTGAAAACAAAACAAAGCAACAAAAGAATATTTGGAGACAGTGTCAGTAGGAACAGTTTGTAGAAGTAACAAGGGCACTGGTCGTCTTGCCAGAAGTACTTTTTAATACATTTAAAACACTCTGTAGATTGTGCTGGAAATGTAGGACCTTCCATCAAACAATGGTGAGGGGTGATGGGGAATTTTTTTGAAGGGACCACGAGCTGCACCACTGAAGTGCAATGACTTGCAAACGAAGATTTTCACAGCTGTTTCAGAGGTTAGAATGGGCAGCTGTTATTCAAAAAGAACAAGACACTCAAATCTCTCTGATTTATTTAATTTCAGCCAGCAGTTCTTTGTCAAGCTATACAAAATAGAGGAATGTGGTAGCAGAAGAAGAGGAGCTTGGAGTAAGCAAAGATGGGAGAAAGCAGGTGAAAGGAAGATTAGATTTCAAGGCCCATTCACAGCACAGTTTCTGATATCTTAAATGCAAGCAAAAGAGGTTTTGTGTTCACTTGACTTTTTTTCCTCACCATAAGGAGAAATTTGAGCAAGGGGGCCTTCAGTCTGGGTAGCTGGGCATGTGGTTGTGAAGAGCAAAAAATTTTATTCTTCAGTCCCCTTCTGTTGCTGCCAGTCAGTTGAGATTAAACAAATCAAGACAAACAGTAAAGGCAATGTCAATGATGTGATATTTTGTCATATCAATTGCTTTTATTTCCCATGCTCTGACTCATTTAAAATTGTCCTAGTATCTTTAGAAGGGTTTTTTTTTAATGAGTGTCAACCTCCCCAAACTAGCAATATTTCCACAAGTAAAAGGCCATGCCACTTGTCAGAAAAATGGGTCTTAGCCTATAGTATTAAAGTAAAAAATGAGACCCACGCTGTCCACAATTGCTCTTCATCATCGTTTTAACAGATGCTATTCAAGCTGCTACAAGAAGGAATCAGATAATGGACCGAGAAGGTAGAACTCTTTTTTCTGAGGACAAAACAGCTCCTCTGACTGTGAATACACACAGGTAGCTTAATAGAGACCTTGTCAAATGTTCCTCATTCTGACAGGAGATGGATTGCATTCACCCGTGAAACTTGCTCGATTTCCTGAGATCATGTCTCAAACTCCTTCTCTTGGTGATGTGTCCGTTTTTAAAAGGGAAATTTCCATTTTTGGGTTACTTCACCTATTAGTTTCAGGATTCCCCAACAAAATCTGTTCTGTCTCAGTTCAGCTATTCTTGAAACAAACACTGGATTTCACAATTAATCTGACAGATGAATCCTTTAGTAATTTATGATTTTTATGAATTAACTTGCCCTCAAAGACCAACTTCACTGACCATAAGAAACTGGTCCCATAATGGCAAAATCATGAATTAAACCACAAATTCCTAATTATGGACAGTCACCACCCTGAAAAAGAAATGAGCCAATACAGACATTGGGAAATTTTAATGACTTTTTAATATCTATGGTGTCACGATCTAGCCACGGACAAAGGGAATTTTAATTAGAAAACATTAGATAGGAGGCTTACATAATACAGTTAATCTAAAAGGCTTTTCTAGAACTTCTTAGGTGAATTTTTTACACTGGATTTGAATACAATATTGCTCTTCACTTTTTTTCTTAGGCTATTGTCACCAATCCAGAAAAACTGTGGATGTTCATCACGGACTTTTTCCTTTCTGTATGTTCTTTTCTAGCTTGAACGGTTTGCAATGATTCCTCTTTGAATTCAGTGTCATATTCAAATGAGAAAATAAAACTTGGGCATACATTTATTTTAAATTCATTTAAATTCGTTTTCACAGCTGCTCATTTTATTGCATTGCTTTTCCGTATGAAAACTCCAGCTGCTCCAACCTTACAAGCCATATAATACATGCTCTATAGGCCTGTTTCAGTAGACCATTTCAGAGACTCAATGGTTATTGTTTTCCTACTCTTCCACCTCTAGCCAGGAAATCTAGTGTTTAGGTTTAAGTTGCAAATGCAGTCTTTGAAAGTCCCATTAGTTTTTTATTTGGATTCCTAAGAAAATGAGGCATGTCTGTCTAGCTTTCTTTCTTTATTCTCCCTAATAACTTTTACCTTATGGGTCAATTTTAAACAAATTCAGCAGAGGCAGATGTTTCCAGCTGAGCCACTTTCCATATGCCTAATGGAAAAAGGTGTCTGGGTGGACAAGAGAAATCCTTTGGCCACAGCATTAATTCAGCCCTTTTCAGACATCAAAGAGTCCATGTACATGCACAGCCTTCAGACACAGTCCTTTAGAAAGTCGGCTATTGATCCTGATGCTGAAGTACTTTTGCATATAAATAAGTGGTCCAGCTGAAAACTCTATAACTCACTGGGTTGCCTGGCTACTGGCCATTTCCAGTCAACATGACATGGGGAGATGTGCCTGTGTTTGCAGGAGCTCTGCAGTTTAACATCCCCCGTGAAGCAGTTCCAGAATGCAGGTGGTCCATTTACCCTAGAAAGTCTCAGCAAGCAAGTTTAGTTACAGTTTTCCTCAGACATAGCTTTGGGAAAGAAAACAACACTTAACAGCAAGATAAGTAGATTAAGCTCTAAATTCAGTTAATTCCTAAACGATAAGTAGTAGATTATCTCCAGAAAAACTAAACCCAGTTGTATTTCCAGTTAGTATGCATGCTTCTGCTTCTTAAGAAGTTAATAAAAGTCAAGTTGGTTTTGTTTTTCTGTTGAGATTGACAGCAACATCTCCTGGGATGGTGATGGGAAGTCAGTGTACCTGTCTCACTTGTAATGATCCTGCTCATTGCCACATACCTCAACAGCTGTGTGACACTATTTTATTTCTCACTGCTAAGCAAACTGCTAGAGATACTTGCCAAAGGACTCTGCCAAGTCTTTGTACTACTGCCAATTCCTTGAATCATCTCAGATTGTCGGGACTCAGGTACATGCAGTACAGATCAGCCTAATGACACTGACTGATTAACTTTTAGCTGTGAAGCCCCTGGGGAAGATTTTGAAACATCCTGGTATAAAATGCCAGCAACACAGCAGTGAGACCTGCTCTGCATCATCAACTTCAAAACAGCACTACTTTCCAGCTACCTGCTGTCTTGATCAAGAAAAGAAACTGTATAAGCAACTGCTTAAAGTGGTACTATCAAAGAGCTATGCTAGTGCCCCAAAGGCTGAATTTCCACATCCCATTCTTCATGGGGCAGATCTGAACCTATCTCAGGGGAGCAGACAGCTGCCTCACGTGCAGCACAAACTTTGTGTGCTTGCAGGGACTGTAAAAGTTACAGGAATAGAAAGTTTGTTTTTTTCCAGCTATGCATGCTAAGGGAAACATCTGGGTTCTTTGCAAGTTTTGGTAGTTAGAAGTTGGTTGCAAACATTAAATGGATCCCTAGCTTTCTGCTTTCAACTCTAGTCTTATTTTGTATTTGCCTGAATCATTGTAATATAGGTAATCTCAAAGCCTCAAAAAGTGCAGTGATGGTTTGTTGTCAAAACCTTACTGTCCTGCATTAAGATTCAGGAATTTCAGTGGAGTCTGCTGTTTTACCCCAAAATGAAGAACAGGATGAAGGAAAATGAAAGTTGCATATGTCTTTCTAGACTTGTCTCATTTATCTTTATGACAGCAAGAGGTGGTAGATAAGGATGTAGAAACCAGAACAACTAAATTGTGTTGTTTCTTGTCCTCATTTTTTCCTTTTAACTTTGCCTTTGCCTTTTCTGTACAATACTACAAACTTAATCTTCAGCCTTTGCTTTTATTGTACAGTACCATACACTTCAACTTCAGCTATTTTCTATTTACTTTTAAAATAATGCTATAGTTACTGTATAGTTCAGAAGCATCTTTACCATGGAACTGTAATTCTGCTAACAAATAATGGATGCAATTAAATAGGCACTGTTTTGTTTTCAATTAATGAAAATTTTAAAAATTACTTTTCATATGCAAGAAAATTCCTCCAGGTTCATTGCAAAACATTAACACAATTACTTATAAAATGCACTAATAACGCTAAATACTGAATACAGAATTACTTCATTGGATTAATTAAATATTTCAAATTCTTTCCACGCTTTTTTTTTGTTCATACAGAAGAAGAATGTCTCCTAGGATTTCACATTTACTTTACCACCACCAGTTCTGGCTCACTGGTTATGCACCATGATTTTTCACAAAGCAGCCTGTCCAGTTAAGTCTTGGAGCCTTCAGTTTCTGCTGCTTTAATAAACACCTGCAATACTGCAAAGATGATTAGCTCCTTCTCAAGATGGAAGAACAATATATGACATGTGAATTGTTAAATGAGTTATAATGCAGTAGATTTATTTGAAAGCTACCCCCTTTCTATTGCAATATGATAACTCATTCTATATTTATTGCTTGCGAGCTAACACAAGATCAAAGCTAGGAGGTTGGTGATTTCTCCTAAGAAAAAAAACAAAAAACAAAACAACAACAACAAAAACAAAACAAAATGAAACAAAAACAAAAAACCAAACAAAAAACCTCACAAACAACAAAAACCACCACCATAAGAAGTAGGTGCCTACTAATAGCCACTCTTACAGCTGTGAGTCCCAGACTCTCATCATCTTTACATCATTTGAAGATAAGCTCTGTCCATTTGGTTGAGTGTTTTTAATTTTCTACCTATGGTAATTAAATTTTTGTCCTTAGCCTTCAAGATTCTTGTGCAAATGGTTAAGATTTACAATTAAAACTTAGAAGTAATCCCTTCCAGAAATGACAGCTCACAGAGAAAAAAATGTATTTCAACAATGATGGAAAGCTCTAAGAGTGTTTCTACTAAATTGCAAAGCCCAGAAGACACTGCTATAATACAGCTCAAACACCCACTTGCTGAACAGGGCGAGCATTCCATTGTGCTCTTTGGTTATGGATTTGTCTATAATCTGTCATCACTCATGTCTTGATGCAACTCTCCAAAGAAAATGAGATAAATCATTATGACACTCATTATGAATAATTACCTGTTTGTAAGAACACTCATTTGTGACAGCCATAGATTTTTATTTTTTCACATGCTCAAAATTCAATACAATTCCACTCCTCTTCATTGGTCATCTGCTTTGCTGTGCTAGTGATTAAATGTGATTATCTACTTGATGTGTTTTTTTCCCTCATGTGACTAAATTTCAGAATTCAGAGATTAAGTACTTCTGCAAAAGTATTTTTGTCAATCTGAAATACTAACTGTACAGTAAATTAGATACAGGTCCATACTTCAGTATTGTCTCATGTAAGGCTCAGGCTGTATTGATGGGCTGGCTTTGTGCTCAGTTGAAATAACCAGGAACTAAAATGTTGGATATTGTACTGTATTATGTATAATAAAACCAATCTTAAAATGGCTGAAAATGCAGAGGGAAGCTTTAAGGGAAGTGAAGACATTTTGACTACCTGTAGGAAAAGGTTGGTTTGTTTTGGTTTGTTTTGGTTCTTTTCCATGAGGGCTAATTAAAAAAAAAAAATCCCATTGATCTACTGCTCTTCCCTATCAGAAAGCTTTGATTTATATTTCTCAAGCAGCACTTTCCCAAGCATTACCCTACCGACTGCCAACCAAGTCTAAATGAAGATCATGAAGTGGGACATGTCCAGACTACCCTAGACACACCCAAACTACCCTTGGTGTTGAGTACCTTGAGGAACAACAATGATCCCACAAGCCCTAGCACATTTCAGGACCTGTCCTATTTCTAGATCCCCTCTGTAAGGCACATCCCAGCGATTCTGCACATGCCCTTACCCTGCAGCACCCACCAGAGTCTCTGTAGGTCACATTTGCACCCATATCCACTGTAGCCTGTGGGTTGCCAAAGGGTAGAGCCCCCCGAAATCTCCAGCCAGAGGTGGACAAACTCACTGCTCCAGTGCTACCAAGGACCAATTTTACCTCCACATCTGTGTCTTCATGACCAGCTACGTTTCAGCTGCCCATGGAAGCACTGGGATTTTGGCCGAACCACAGGAATTCACCAGACCACAAAATATAGACTGTCCTCATTCTTCAGAGGGACTATGTAGTTTTCCAACAGGTCATTGCTTTTCAGACTGCCTGAAGTCTGTGACACATGTGTGACAACCTTGAAGCGCTCCCCCCCAGCCATCCTTTGCAGAACAAAGGATCATGTTATGCCTTAAACATCTCATCTAGGTTTTGTTCCTTTGGGAGGATAAGATAGATGGCTGTGGAGGCAGGCATCTTGTCTTATCTTTCCCAAGGTTTTGTGTTTGGCCTTGGTATCAGACACCTTGTATCAGTGAAGGCCCCATGGCCTAATTGGGGTGATAATTGGAATGACAGACATGAACCACCTGTCGGACAACCAATCTTCAGAAGAAACCATGAACCAACAGCTACCTGACAGGCAACACGACTCACTTCTGGTCAGTACCATGAACTTTCCCCTAGTTTGAAGACCCCAGATCCACTTCCAGAAGAGTCTCCCTAATTAGCATGAAGAGCAAACAAAAGGAGGAGATGAACGGCCCACATGTAAATGAACTGGGTTATAAAATGACCCCGCGTGTGGCATCAGGTGTGGCATGTATAAGCTGTGCAGTGTGACCAAAGTCTTCAACGCGACCACCCTCCCTCCATAGGACATCATCACTGGACCGATAACCTGTGGAGTGGTGATATCTTGTTCTCTCTCTCTCTTATATCTTAGTTTTCCTTTTCTCTCTTTTCCTTTTTCTTGAACATATAAAAGTAATATCATTGTAAGTTCTGCTGTTAAAGTCTTGTTAAGTTTTGCATTATAGTTACTAACTGTTTTTAGAAGGACTTTTTGTTGTCAGTGTATTGATAAGTTTTGTGATATTATAACCTACTTTTGCCAAGTCACTAATTGCTGTAATTTGTATTCCACCACGTGCTTTTAGTAAATTCAGAATTGAATTAGACCCCTGGAGTGATTGTCTGTCATTCACTATGCATTACCATGCAGAAATACCCAGAGTTAACTCACACCTGATCTCATTTCTTGAGTCAGGGCTCATGCTGCGTTCAGAGTTAACACATCCCTCATCTCATTTGTTGGGATGGGACAACATGCAAACGTGATGCCCTGGTCCTGCTGTTCCACCTGCGCACTTCTATGTGCTTGGTGCCTTTCTCCCAGCAAAGCTAGATGCTAGCCCAGATCCAGCTGCATCTTTAGTGGAATCCTTCAGAGCTCTCTTGGATTAAATGCATCCATAGACCTCCTTATGACCTGGTCTGAGATAGACTGTTCAAATGAACACAGGAAAATAAATGCAGGTAGGCCCTAAAGTAGGTCTCAGAGACATTATTATGATTTCACATGACACTAGTAAATTAAAAATCAGAGCACAAAAGCTTCCTAGTCCAGGCCACAGTTCACACAGTATACTCAAGTACTTTCTGGAAGTCTCCGTCATCATGGTCAAAAGGCCAAGTTCAAAAGCAGAATGTGAAAAAGAGAAAGAGCCCTTGGACCTTGAGGGAAACTCTTGTAACCCCACAGCTTACTCTTTTCCCACCCAGTTCCTTCATCTGTTACTGGTGAATGAATCGCCACAATAATGACTCTGCAGATGTCCCTGGGTCTATCCATCCCCTGTCAATGCTCCTTCCAAAGCTGCTGGGCCCTGGAGATCCAGGGAAGCTACTTTCTGGTGCTCATAGACAGCACAGGGGCATCCAGAGCAGTGCCAAACTAGTCATGAGGAGAGAAGGATTGGCTTGTGGTTTTCCTACCACATCCCAAGATCACAAATTTTCTTTTTTGACTCTATTGCTGGGAACTCACGATGTTTCTGGTCTTCTGACATTCTCTGGGAGATTCTTGAGTGCAGAAAAATATTTCTCATTGCCTTTCCTAGACATAGCACTTCATTCTTCCATCCTCCTTTCAGGAGATATCCTTCACTACCAGATGAAGTGGTCCTGGTCCATCTTGTCATGCAGAGTTGGCATGCCCTGACCCTGTGCTGCTTTTGGAAAATGCACAACAGACCCCAACCCTCTGTCTCCATAAATTCCTTGGAGAAGCCAGAGGACAAGGCTCTCATTGCTTGCTGGGGTGGACAGCATGCTCTACTTAGCATTTGCAAAAATGGCCTTTCTGCCACTATGGAAAGTGTGGGCCTTCTTCCAGCTCCAGACTGTTCCTCAGGTAGAATAAATCAGCCCAGAGAAGTGTCACCTTTTTACAAATGACCAAAGACACCAAGTTAGTACAGAGACATCCATAGGAGGACAGTTGATTTACAGGGTAAATGCAGAGGCACCTGTAGCATTGCAGTCCTTGAGGCATGGCCTAGGGGTACAATTCTGGCAGAAGAGCTCTGGAAGATGGACCCTGCAGAGCACAGGTGCATCATGGGCAGGACCATGTGTTGTCCTGGCTCTTCCACGGTGCCCACAGTTCCAGTGGCTGCCCAGGGCACTGCAGCAGAACAGCATTGGCCCAGCCTTGAAGGTACAGATAGATTCATGGGTTTGTATGATTAAAACATGGAGGAAATGTTAAAAACATAGACCACCTATATTTGTATTCTCACATTTCACTTTCTTTCTTTATCTAGCACAGACCCATTCAAAATAAGCAGGTTAACAACTAAACCTTGTTTATATTCAATTAACATCTGAATGAATCTTCACCAGACGTGATAGTAGCATGTAGTAGTGTGGAGCAGGCAAAGGAACAGCTGGGAAACATCTTGTCTATTGTCCTGACTTCTGCATCTCCATCCCAGATAAAAGCCAAAGTGCTATAAAGAAGACGGTGCTTCCTCTCACAGTTTTTTTTTCCAAAAATTTCTGTGTCTCTCTGAACCACTTACATTTCAGTCTGAAAAGGAAACATATAACAGACTGGAAAGAAAAAGGCTGAAGACTTCCAGGCCTGTTTGGCACCACTACGTTGACTAAAAATGCAGGATCCTAGGAGAGCTGACTGGAAAGTGGCCAGATGTTGAATTCACGTGCTTTTGATCTCTGTCAGTGAGGTGGTCAATGCAGTTGAAATACTCTGTCTCCTTTGAGAAAGGCCCATTTATCCCAGCCTCTTCTTTGCAGAGACCAATCTTTGACATATCAAAAGTATCAAAACCAAATGTCCATACATAATGTTTTAATTACAGTTCGGATATGGGAACTATAGATTCTTTAACAATTTTCAGCCTTTTTCATTTCTTACTCTCTGAAGGGTATAAGCACATTGCTTATCACTTCGTTTAAAGAGTTGTAAAACTATTTTTAAATCCTCACTCATAACACCAGGTTCTTATACTCATTGATATATAAATCTTTGTATTGAACCTTTTACCAGTATATGTAAAAACTAGGTTCGCTAAGCTTGAAGAGATCATCTAAGCGGCAAAGGTCTCTACAATGACAGAAAAGACCAAAGTTGTAGGGCTTATCTGTTTTTAGAACTCATTGTCATGACACTGTTCGTCTGTTTAGAAGTCATGTATCATAAGGCTGCCTTTAACTCGGAATTACACATACCATGAAAAAATGCAAAAGGGTAAGCAGTTTGTCATGTCTTATTTAAACTATTTTTATGTCCTAGAGGAGAACAGATATTTGAGTGAATTTCATCTTAAGTTTAGACATGAAAGACAAAGAAAGTATCCAGAAGACATAAATGTGTAGGTGGCATATTTCTTGGCTTAGAAGTTCCATACAGAAACACATGTGCAAGCTCTGTGTCTTAGGTGCAGAGACACACCTCATATGAGCTACATTCTGCACATATACAGAAAGTAAGATGTGTCCCAGACTACTTATGCACCACAGGGCAAGTTATCTCAGTGCCTCTCAGATCTACTCTACCTGCATGATGGAGCTAATCTCAGCAATCCAATGAAGTGCATCATGGTTCTTACAGACCTGAAGGAAAGCTGCGTTTGACATGTGCATTACTTTCATATATCTGTACAGAACTACCACTCTGGCCAGGTTGCCAGGAATCTGGACAGAGTTCTCAAGTTCCGATAGCACAAAATTTCTAGAGGAAGAAAGAGAAGATATCTGGAGAAACACATGTAATGTAACCCTAGACACAAAGCTATACTCTGCTTATATTATGCTGTAGTTCTCTGCAATGATTTGACTTTCAGTTTTCGTAAGTCTGGAAGAACTCAGTATTATATATGTAGATATACAAGAAAAAAAATAGCACCACATGGTTTGAATAATGAAGTTTGCGCAACATTTATTTTCTGGAGGAAATTAAATGGCATGATAGAGGAAATAGCTGCAATAATTTTGAATATAATTTTTCATGTGCCGTCTATGAATTTTTCTGTTTACTCTTTAAGAACAGGCTGCAGGTTCCTCATACAATGTTGGTGCATTTTATGATCAAAATTTCCCTGTTCTTTTACTGATAAAGAGGTGTTAACACATTGAGAATACGGTGAGAGAAACGGTGACATTGTTAAGAGAAATAAATGGTTCATGAGGGAAGGCATGGAAGGCTACATAGTTAAATGACAAAGACTTTTCATTCTGTGGGGACATCATGTACCTCTTGGTCTGGTCTGATGAAAGAGAAAGAAGCAAGGAAATTTCTTCTTAGATTTAGTTAGATGCTAGTTTCTATGGCAACAAGTTTCTCCAGTCATTTTTATTTGTAGGCATTACTAACATAGACAATACAGAGCAGCGAGAGTTTAACCCTGGATTGAACTCCATATTGAGCACATTCTGTAGAGAGAAAAATGAATCTCCAAATTAGATACAAGAGCCATTATACAATCTCGTTAACATGCAATCTTGTTAGCTGGACTCTGGCAGTACAAAGTAAAAAAAACCTGAAGAGTCACATATCTTCATACCCTGTCTCCTCTTTTTCAAACATGACTTCTGAGTAGGCAGTATCATTTGCTCTCTGGCTATCCCTGCACAGCTGATCACATACATTGCTGTGTATTAATTGTCTAAACTCTGCTTGCGCTGGCACCCACAGACAGGTCAGTGGTTCCCAAGCCTAAGGCAGTGACTGGACATCCATGAGGGGTGAAACCAGTGGAATAAGCTATCTTTTTGAGTACAATTGAAGCAACTTGGTGTGAATGTGAAGATCTATGTCCTTTTGTGAATTGTAGGGATCAAAAAGGAAAGAAAAAAGAAAATAAGAGCAGATACTTTCAAGTAGCAGGCAGAGTCAAATTTACATCAGAGGCTTTTTTCAGACTTTCCTTTCTCCCCTAACTGCACACACTTTGATTTTTTTATATATTGTTTTATATTGAACAAACAATCTACAGCAAACATTTAGCTATCATGTGTGTCTTTTACATTGGTAATGGAATATGCGGATCAGAGTATTAATTTTCTTGATTTTATTTGCAGGGATTAAGAGGAGGGAGGAACTGTTATTGTTTAAACACTGAACTTGCTAGTGGCATTCAATAGCAATACTCAATACTTGAAACCTCAGTTTCATTATTTATATGTTTAATTACATTAAGAATCAACCTCATAATGCATAGAATCTCCAAGGAGGCTGGCAGAAGATAGAAGTTAAGTAAGCATTTTTAAACTATTCCAGAATAGATAAAGATCACCCAAGACCTAATTCTCAGTGTTATCTTTATATTCAAGAGGTATGGAAGTTTAAATTTAGCTCCCTCACACCAGCTACAAGTTAAGAAATCCTATACATTGCCCAATCTGAAGAGCGAAGTGACAGAGGAATGGGCTCACTTTTGGCTGAAACTTTGAAATGTACAACCAGATTCCACTCCTCTATGACCCTTAAATGCACAGAATTGCCATAGTGTGATGCCTTGAATAAGTGCCAGTGGTAATAAAAGGCCCGAATGTCCTGATTTTGAACAGCACAGCAACTCACTTTATCTTATTTCATTTTGCCTGTCAGAGTGTTGAGGAAAGGGTTAGTACTACTAGTTTCTTCTTGTGCCTAAGAGTTCCTCTTTGCCTGTAAGATATGCCATTTCTGGGACAAACACCTGTTACTTTAAGTCATTATCTGTGAGTATTTTGGCACTGGCATCTGGATTGACTGAAGCACTGAAGTGGAGAATCTTGTCAGTAGGATGTACAGAAGGCAGAAAAAAAAAAGTGTTAAGTGCACACAAGACATGTAAATTTGTTACTTTAAAAAGCCAATGTATAGAGGGAAGGATATTCAACCACTTTTGCCTGTGTTAGTTTTGACAGAGAGCCCAGTTATTAGATAAGCAGGAATGCACTTTCTTTTTCCATTTTTACAAGAACATGACATCTACATGGCAGCCTTAATCTGAAACACAGAAGCAGCAAATAGAAAAATCTGATATTCAAAGTTAAAAACACTTCCTAAATATCAGAAAACACAAGCAAGGGCTCTGCCAAGCACGCACCTTTAAAATAGAAGAGACAACACACGGTTCACGCTTTCACAACCATGTGCTTGGAAAAGTCCTACAATTAGTAAGTAAACAAATCTGTGGAAGGTAGACCAAACAAAAGCTGGGTTCCTTGTGTCCTTTGGCTGGATTGTCTGGTTCTCATAGAGCATGAACCCTCATAGAAGTGCCTTCTGCAGTCAGACACTCTCTCATGAATTTGAGAGATAATTCTGATAAGCACTATGTTTGCCCAGCAGCTTTTTCCCTCAGCAGAGGGAAAAAGGCATTAAAACCATCTCTCTCTCTTCTGTTTCTTCTACCCAGCAGTCCACTTCCAGGAAATCTAGAGGAGCTTCATATCCCTAAGGCTGCAGCTGCCCTGCCATGTTTGACTGAAGCTGAGCAGCAGGTCCAGAAGTGAGGCTGAACAGCGGACTCGGAGATGCAAAGACATCACGTAAACCCCGTTTCCTTAAGAAAGTGAACTACTAAGTAATTAGAGCAAACTTCTTTCCCTCACAGTCTGGAGCCCTGTTTTTCTGGGATGGCTGGACAACTCAATACAAGGATAATTATTTGAGGAGCTAATTCTATCTGACCACTGCCTGTATTGTTTCTGTGGATGTACGAGTTATTTATTTCCTCTTCTCTCTTCACACAGAATCTTTATGATGGTTTGCAGACCCATTTGGTATAACCTACCCAGGTCACTTCATAGCTGGATTTCATCAAATTCCTCAAGGTTAGATTTACAAAATTGCATTTTTGTAGCTTTTTTAGACATCCAGGTAGATATTAGGGCTTAATCTGGATTTAATGGAAAAGACAGAACTGAAACTGCAGCAAGGCTGTGCAAAGACTAAGGAAAGGCAAATGTCAGATGACAAGCTAGTGGGGAGGAGGAGGAAGAGAAGGAGGAGAAAGAGGAGGAGGAGGAGGAGGGGGAGGAAAGGGGAGCTGATCTGCAAAAAGCATGTGCAGAGGTACAGGAACAGGCAGCACTGTCCTAAAATGAACAAACCAGGCAAGTTGCCTAAGAGGCACAAGTGGGGCTTTTGGAGCACTGGTGTGCGCAGGAAGAACACCCATACTGACCACTTGCAACTTCTAGGTAAGCCCTGGGGTAGTGGTGGCCACTCTGTGTAGGAGCAGCCAGAGCCCATAAAGGCAAGTGGAAAAGGTAGAAAGAATCAAAAAAGTTGGAAAAATAGCTTAGCTGAGCTGATGGTGATGGTCAATTTAACAATGAGATGACGGGGACTGAAAAAGACACTCAGGAGGGATGACAGTCCTTGAAGAGGTAAAAATTCACTGCAAAAGGAACAAGAGGGGTAAGAGTGAAGAGCTGGGAAAAAAAGTGTGCAATAGGTTTGAGCATGTTCTTCATACTCAAGGAATAGCTTTCATTTTCAAGATGTTCAAAGAGTGGAGAAAATCAGCATTTTCATGTTAACTAAAGACTAGCTCCCAAGGAGGAAAGGAGAATACCCAGTCACAAAAGGAACCAGTCATCTGTCCTTCCCATTTGGCACAACTGAACACCTCCATGTCTCACAGCTAACAAACTATTGTCTTCTTGATGGACATGCAACTTCTCTTTGAAAATAACATGTATATAACACATTAGAGCTTTCCAAAAGCTGTGGCAAAGCAATTAGAAAGAAAATTGGCACATTATCGATTGCAAACTTGGCAAGGTCTTACGCAGTTACTTACAATGATTACACTGCTCCCTTTCTCTCCACTAATTTTCCACTTGAGTGATCAAGAAATCAGTTTGGATTAAAGACAGAGTGTTTGACAACTTTGTTACCCAGGCATTGTGCTCAGGAATTCAAATGCATCTGACGTGTCAGGGAAGACTTTTCCTGATGCTCTTTTTCTAGCAAACTTAGGTGGCTTCTTCTGACTGTTTCAGTGCTGCCTCCACAGGGCACACTGTGGTCAAGGTGATTGGCATGACAGTAAGCTGCCTTGTTCTCTTTACTTGGCAAAATTCTGTTTCTTCCCACGTTGTTTAAACAGAAAGAATGAGTAAACATTTTCCAGGCTGATTTCAGTCTTGAATGCTGTAAATGAGCATGCAATCTTCAAACAGTATAGTAGATATTACCTTTTAATTGAGTTTTCTTGTTGCTGCTAATTCTACATAACACACATACAACACATAAAATGCTACATAAAACATAAACTGTTATTACTAAAAATAAAACTATAAGCAGCATTTCTTTAGCTCAATGAGTGGAAAAAGACTGCTATATATATTTAGAAAACTTTAACAAACCTCTGCACAGCTGATGCAGTTAAAAACTTACTTCTGGACATGATTAACCCTACCAGAGTTCTTCTCATAAGAATGTGGAGACAACTAATTATAACTCCTTAGGACTGCATTTCCAGGACTCTCAGTATAACGAGGAGAGCCTTTGCCCAGCAACCTACAAGCCACTGTTCTCTGATGATTTGACAACTCTGAAATGAAAACCAGTACTGGGTTCATGCTGACAAAATAATTGTTTCACCACCCCAGAGGGACACTGGTATACCTGCTCACCATTACTTGAGGAAACAGAGACATCAACTTCTACCTAAACTGTAGAGCACAGGATAAGATTTTAAAGCAGTAAATGCTTAGACCCGAACTGCATGGGATTTTTCAACAATAGCTCATACTGCTCACCACCCCCAGAAAAAAAATGTCTAGATACTATGCTTTTGATGCTGAGACAGGAAATACTTCTGGCAGCTGCTGAAGACCTGCAATCAGTTAGTGCATCTTACCCCATCCTTGGTGGCAAGATGTTCTTCAGGAGAGAGCACCGAATGATATGTGCTTGAACACAAGGTTTTCGCAACATAAAGGTTTAAATAAGAATAAACCTTGGTTCACGGCCTTCAGCACTAACTCTGCAGTGACTTGAGGCAGCCCCAAAAGCTATACTTTGCACCCATGGGGCCTGGGAAGGGTGGGTAAACTAAATAGAAATAGATGGTCTCCGTTAGCACTTTTTTTTTCCTGATGTGTGAATCTCCTCAATGACCCTCTCTGGCTGACCCCCAAGTGCCTCAGAATACATGAGCCAGTTGTTCTCAGAGGACTCTCACCAGAAAGACACCCCAGTAGCACACCCAGCACTGCAGCCGCTCATGGGCACAGGGGCCACAGAAGAGCTGGCCCACACCAAAACCCCACCATGCCTGGTGCAGGTCTCCATTTTGCAACACCAGCTGCTTCACTCTGTTGGTGCCCACTATGAGACAAACAGATGCAACTGAAGATCCCCAGACCCTCTAGATCTTTCATGTCAGACCCTCTAGATGTGTCACGTCAGGAAGGAAGAGGATGGCCAAATGGTCAGCTGCTCTCTAGTGGTTATAGCTTCCCAACCTGTCACCCTTTACTAGGCATTAAAAACTGATGTAGCCAGTGGAGAATATAGTGAATCAGGACAAGGATGCTGTGGGTTCACATGGCTTCTTTATCGGTGTTGTTATTTGCTACTTTTACCCTGATTTATTTTAGTTTGCAGTCAGCAGAACATGCAGCACCTGCCACCGCAAGGAAAGCCACTGCCTGGAGAGTCTCTGCCTCTCCCCATCATGTCAATGACAACTACAATCAGTTCCCAGACTAGGCTATGGAAGTGCTTGGAGAGAGGCAAGGGAACGTAAATTCCTACAGGTCCACATAATGTCTGTCCCACTCCAGAAACCCCCTTTAAATAATCCTTTCCGTTCTACAGACTGATATAACAGTAGACAGAGGCTTGTAATACTGTTATTTATTCTCTCAGAGCAATGTCCACATAGAGTTTGCTTACTCAAGCATTGTTCAAGAACGGTCTTGCTCTGCCTATAATGCTGCAGCTGTAGCAAAAGAGAGGACGTACAGCTTGCTTGCCCTTTGCGTGGGACAGTGTAGCAGTGTTTGAAGAAGCCTGTGTTCTCTCTCAAATAATAGTATTAACAGTTTGTTCCAGCCAGAATCTTTGATAGAGACAGTATCAACAAACAGAGGATGTGAACCCACTAGTTCTGTGCTGGAATACAGAATTTTGCTGCGTTTGTTGGATTTTTTTCAGTTTTCTGATAGATGCTGTTCCCGCTAATGTCACCAGTGTTCCCCATGGTATTGTCAGAAGAAAAGAGGAAAGAAACAAGCAAAATAATCATGTATACAATAGGAAAAGGATAATAGCTTCCACCTGACAGTAAATACAATTCTCTGAAGCATGTGATAAGAAAAACAGGACTGAAACAAATAAAACACATTCTCTTAGAGGTGATTAAACGCTGTGCTGCAGGTAGAGTTGAGCAACAGGGGTTTCAAGCACAACTGTCAAAGCTTGAATGTCTGCTGTTCCCTAGTGCCCGCATCCTCCCACAGTACCTGCGCACTGCAGTTCACTTCAAATTAAGCTGTTTCCAAGTAGCCATGATTAGTTACTCATTGAAATCATAAACTTTATCTTTAATGGCCTTTGGTTTTCTAAGATATTGGTTTAATATTGGCATATCCTAGCAAGGATTTTATTTTGATTAAAAAGACTTGGTTCCATTGGTGAGGACTCTAAGAAAGAAACACAGTATAAGAGGAGCTGGACTCTGGTCCTGAAATGGTTGAGGCATTGCTTAACTTTGTCATGGTTAATACTTCATAACCCCTTGAGAGCTAGGTAATTCAACTGTTGTTTTAAAAAATAAAACCTAGGCATGAATGATTCATTTTTTTGTTGAAGTGATTTTACTTTTTAATAGCACCAGTGAAGACAAATACTTGCAGTCTTCTCATATGGTAGAACTATATAATGGACCTGAAATATTAATGTGAATTAATGCAGTCACTGTTACTTGCACATATTCCTTTTGGCAATACTGTGAGTTAATGATTAAGTTCTTTCTTATGATATATTCTTTTGAGCAGGAAAGCATCATTTTTGAGAATATATTTATTCAGTTTCACTGACAAAAAACATTTTTCCTAAATCTACCATAGATCTTTGACCCAGATTTGAAAAATTATTAGGTCATTTTCTCATTTCTGACAATAGTGACTCATGATATCATACCAAATATTTTGACTTGATTTTGACTAGCCTTAGCTTTACAGAATCACTGAAGTGTTGTTACTGAAATGTTCAAGTTACTCTAGGCCAAACTAGCAATGCTTCTGAGATGGATAATTTTGAAAAAACTACCAGAAATGACAAATAATTTTGTTATTTATAGTAACTATCCTTTTTATTTAATGAGTGACTAAATTGCCTTGCAATTGGTTCTCGGTTGTTATTTATCATGAATGACCTTACAGACTTTCTAATTATTTTCAGAAAATGCCAGGCTGATCAGAATAGCATAATGAAAATTATTTTGAGATTGAGACAGAAAAATTCATCCATTTTTGTGATGAAGTCACAAAAGTATTAGTTTCTTGGAATTTCTGAGGAATAATGTTTGAGCAGAAAACACTTCTCCCACCTCTAAAAATATTCTGTAGTACTAAATTCGAATTTTTTCCCTTCTAGAAAACTTCAGTCAGTAGGAAAGCTTCCCCATCTTTTCTCCATTTAAGATCTAGTACTTATTTTATACTTTTGCATTATATTTCTTACTATCCATAAGCCAAAGAAGAAGAAACAAAGACAATTTTTCATAAAGTTTTAAGTGAAATTATCATTTCAGAAGCATAAGAACTGCACTTAAGTTGAAACTTAACCTCATATTGGAAATATAATGCAAATTCTGTGAGTTGATATTAATATGTCTAAACACGTTTGAAGGGGGGAAATGAAAAGCTATCTTTTGTATACACCACAAGCCCTCAGAGAGTATTTGTTGCATTTTGTGGCTGTAGTATTGCTGTTGGAATCCAAATATGCACTATTAAAAGGGATTAGTTTTTTAAAATTTCAGATTCAGTTGTGCAAGGATACTGCATGAAACTGCTAAGCAGAGTAGCAAAAACAGAGATGTTAAATGGTTTTTTTACTCTTGTATACTTTTAATAGGGCATTGCAATCTGAGCTGTTAAAAATCAGATTGCTTCAGACATATTTATAAGAAGCGGGGGGGCAGACAGCATCTGGCAAGGGCAGAAGACAAAAGAAAAAATTAAGAAAAAATATGCCAGGCAGTACAAAGTCAAGACATTTACTTTCTTCCAATAAAATGTTGATAGAAAATAGTTTATTTGACATAAAAAATGACAGATGCTAAAAATAAACTGCACGATTACAGATATTATATCTTAGAGAAATAAGTTTCACCACCATATTTATTATTATTGTCATTTTTATGTGGGTTATACAAGCTTTAGGAGTCGAGAAATGTGTTTTGGTCTCCCAGGATCCCATGCTGAAGTAAGACTGTAGGATAAAGTCTCTCTCAAAAATTCAAGAATATGCTTTATGGTAAGAAAAATAGCACACAAAGAAATAATGCCCATATTGCAGGCAGTTAAAACATATGAAGTATTCAGTTCAATAACTCCTTCATCCCACCACTTGTGTATGCATAGTTCAGAATTAATAGTCCTATATGTTTCAGTGGAGATTATTCAATATAAATTTAGCTGAACCTTGCACTGCACTTTACCTATGAACAGTTGAACGTAACTGTAGTAGGCTAGGATATTGTTGGAAACATCTAAATCAGTGTTCTCATGATATCAGGGCTTCAGATCGAGTGGAACCAGAATATGTGAAATTAATATTCTCCAGTGTATATACAGGCTACTTGCTGTCTAAGGTGCATGGGTAGCAGATCAAATTTGGATTAAACCACAAAATACATCAACCAGCTGGAGCAGTATGCAGTGCAGAAGTCAGTGTATTGTTTTCCTTTAAAAAGAAGTTTAAGTAGGAAAGGAATTGTACAGTCCAGCCCTGCAGAAGTCTTCACAAGGCACTGTTGAAATAAAGGACCAGCAAGGTGAGCAGAGGGCAACTTGCTCTGAGACAAGGCAAGTCACAAGTGCTGCGTATGCAGTTTGGACACCTAGTTAGGCATCTTTTTAAGAGCAAAGGATTAATGGTCTGGTTGGAATGCCTATGAATGCATATTCTGAGATTCTGTTACAAAGAAACAATTCTAAGCATAAAATGTTTAAAACTAGTGTTACATGACTAGGAGACATTGCTGAAGGAATCAAAGATATTCAAGGGTTTAAACCTCACCCTTTGCATTTCAAACATGGGTTTCAGCATATTGTAGTAGGATTAGGAGCCTTCACAACTGATCCAGAAATTATGCAAGTGAGTAGAAGTCTCCTCAATAATTTAAAGAGGTTTGGATGAGACCCCGGGTCTCACAGGCAATAAGCCATGTCCAGGCTCCAAAGCAAACATGGGTTATCACGATATGTGTGTGTGAGCTGGAGGAGCAGCACACATCCAGATCCAGCTGTAACAGTCCTAGCCATACCCTGAAAACTTACTCATTTCCACAGTTTTCCTTAAAGTATGGACTACTGAAAAATTGCAGTCCCAGAGAAGCTAAACATGCTACCTCTAGCTACTGCATTTACTAACTTTAATGTAGTCTTCTGTACTTCTGTAGAAAAACAGATTTGTCTCATTCAGAAACAGAAGACACTCTTAGAAGAATATTTTTCTTTCTGCTGTTTGCAAGAATGAAATAATAGAAATGTAATGTTGGCCAAGGAGTACTGTTTCCCCTCAAAGACAAACAATTTTTCTTTGTTCATCTTCTAGCAAGCATACTGTAGCTTCCTTATCAAAGGCTCTCCATTTTCCTCCTAAAATCTTTGTTTAAAAATTTCAAAGTTTTACAGTATCTCCAAGTTATGGATGAGAAAGTGACCAGTAATGTTTTGTTAAAAGCTCCTGTTTGATCTGAATTAAAAAACAAAACAAAACAAAACAAAAACAAACAAACAAACAAACCAAAACAAAACGAAACAGCTTAAATTCAAAACCAGAGTTCTGTATGTGAGACAACAGACAGAATCCTGAAAACCACTGTTTGAAACATATGATAATGCATCCCATGTAACAAAACATAAGCTGTATGGTAAAGAGAGAGAGTACCTTTCACAAAAAGAGGTTTTTAGTGTGCCTTGTTGACTGTATCTGATGGATGATATTACACTAACGTTTTAGCTGCAGTTAATGTTAAAAAAAAATAATAATCTCACTTTACCTAATGTGTATTTTTGCCTCAGATCTTTGTTGAAATAGGTGATTTTGAACTCCATAGAATAAAGATTAATTTCATGCAGGAATATATAGAGTGAACTCAATGGATCAACTGTCTCAGAAATGTTTCAGCTCTAACTTACTTCTTCAAGTCCATGCCAGATTTCCCCATGACTTAGGGTTTCTCAGTGGGTTCTGTAAAGCTGAATTAGCGATCCCGGTTCTCAGCAAAAAAAGAAGAGAGTACACTACAGCCTGCAGCTACTTGTTGCTAAAGAAAGACCAAAGCAGCAGGGGACTGACAACCTTCCCAGCCTGAGAAAATGCCCCTGTGAAGCCAGGACCAAAAGCCTTGGATATGGCCATGTGCAGATTCCCACTTTGCGCCACCTCTGTCATTAGAACTTTTGCATTTTCCATGTCTGTAATACAACAACTTTAATGAACAAATGCATAATAAAAAGAGTACAATGCTATTGTGCATCTTAGCATTTAGCCAACACATTTTCAGAAGGAACGTTGTTCACCAAGCCAAAATGAGTTTAAATTCATGTAATCTATTTGCTTCCCTTATTCTTCTTAGTTTGTGCTACTATCAGGAGATTGAATTAAATGGCAATTTCAAATAGTATTTTGCAAATGTCTTTGTTACTAGCAACTACTTGCCAGCGTGTTTGAACAGTTTGTGGTTTAGGCTGTTTGTGTACCCTTTGCTTCAACGTTTCATTTTTCAAACATCTGCTAGGTCCCACACTATTGTTTTTCCTCTTCAAAAAGTATAGTTGCCATTTTAAAACCAAGGACTACTGAATAATGGACTTTCCCTGTAAATTTTCAACTGAAAAAACATTAGAACTGAAATCTGTGAGGTTCTCAAAATTCACAAAGATTTTTCTGAACACAGTGGGCTAAATGTGCATAGTTCAACTTCCACTCTTCTGCTGTTTTGGATCATGAAGATGTTCCTGAATCATTTTATTCCTACCAGAGCAGCTCTATCAAAAGAAAGAGAGAAACAATTGAGCAGGAAATATCCGTGTCAGTAAGTCAAAGGAGTGAAGTTGTACCACCTCAAATTTTTAAATAGTTTGACAGTCCATAGATAGAAGTAATTTAAAGTAAAGTATGTACAAGTTGCAATTGTTTTGGTGAAATCATACTGGGATGAATCACATGATTATGCTATTTACCAAGGAACAGAATCCCAGATATGAGAGAATTAGTAGTCAATATTAATCTAATAGCCTCAAAAAGGGTTATTGGATGCACACTCTGTGATTATTAGATATTCTTCCTCTTCATTTAATAAAGCTTGAATAACGCGGTCCTTCTGTGTACAGGATGATGGGCACAGGATAATACATTTTACAGCAGAACACATAATTTCCTCTTTTATTGCCTCCCGCCTTCCCAAATTCATACATTTTCGAAGGCATAAATAGAAGTTAAAATACAATTTCCAAAACAAGCCAACAGGCAACGCCTTAGTTAGGAAATCCTATAGTATCCTGCTACTTGTAAAATACTTCTGTTTAGTTATAAATTACAGTATTCATCATAACCGTTGTTAGTGCTTGATTCCACTACGTAGAATCTTGAACCCAGGTTATTTTTAACAAGGGAAAGACCACTTAAGAGCGTAACTATAAGAGAAAAAATACCCACATTTTTTAGTGGTTCACTGGTCACTCTTCTGCTGCTAGTCTAAATAAAGTTCTCGTTAATGTGATTAAGTAACAAACACAAGCTAAGCACAAAATGGTGCACATTCCAATATATCCCTAGGTTAATTGATGCCTTTGTAGACATTTGGATACTAAAATTAAAATATAAACTGGGCTTTTATATTAAAGGGCTCAAGTGTTAATTGTGCTATTTGCACTTAATGCAGCTATTTTGAAGAAAGAATAAACACACCATGATATTTCTCTTCTTAACAAAATATACCACTTTGTTCCTTCAGTGCTGTTTATCTTGTTACAAGAATTTGAAAATGTCTTCCGTTCCCTATGACTGATTCTACAAACTAGGAAATCAAACTTGACCCCGAATGTTAAATTTTATCAAGTGCTCAAAAGCAATTTATCCCCTTCCTGAATCTGTTTGAAAGCAGTGAATTTACAGCAGCATTAATCACCTCTTTAAGAGGTATACAGATTAATCTACAAAGATTTCTAGCAATTCTGTAGACTTTTATGCAGAAATTTAAAAAAAATTCCCACCAGCAGGTAAACCTGACTTTTCATGATGAGCAGAGACTGGGCAGTGCACAAGATCTGCATGATGGCTAATGAGGTGCACAAGAATTACTAGCAGAGCGTCATAAACCGTAAAAAGCTTATTAATTCAAAAAATGTCCACCTTCTGGTTGTAGGACGAATTCCAGGCACTAGTGCTCTGCAGGTGACAGTCGATGCCTACAAGAATAGAGAAAAACTCTATCAAAGAGAGGAACTGCTGATGACCTCCCTTTCCCAAATGCTGCCCCAGTAAAAGCCCATTCATGGATGAGAAAATAAAAGCAAGGAGGTGGGACAGACTTCTGTGGAATTTCATACCCTTCCCACAAAATGCTTTTTGCCTTCCTGTCTCCATGGAAACACAACAGCTAGTCATACCAAAGGGGAAAAGAGTAGTACCCCAAAGGAAGAGAATTGTAGAGGAATCGGGACTGTGTTATCACACAGAAATGTAATTAGTCCAGGAATGGTGAGGTGAAAAATTAAATGTCACCTTGGCAACCTGAGATAAACTCATGAAAAATGTAACGTGTTCCCTATGAGTGAGAAAATGACAATCAGATTAATATTGAATAAAGAAGTTTTTATTCAGATTCTCAGTGCAGGTAAACAATTCACCAAGTGATGTGCATACATAAAATATTTCTTCCTTCACTTTCTACGGTGACCTACACAATCTAACCATCACTGACATAGCAATGTCTTAAACAGGTTAGATAAATAGGCATGGGACCTGATGCAGGTTAAATTTTCTTATGGTATCTGGAAAGGAGTACTCTGGTCCTTACATATTTTATCACTGTTTAATTTCATTTCCTAATCTGATTTTATAACTGATAGAAGCAGGAGGAACACAAAAGCCTTATGGTTAATATTCAACAGAAGCTTCAGGAAGTGCTTCTCCAATTCAAGTTTTGCATTTTATTTTGTTCTTCTAAGTTGACTGTTGGTCTTTGTTCTTGACTTTTAATTTTCCTCACAGCAATTTGGTATCTTGCTGAGAAATTCACTTTTCCCTTTTGTGCACTCAATGTTAGAGTCACACATTAGGTTTTGTTTCAGTCTGAACAACAGCCCAGAAAAATATATTATTTCAGTGCCACAGTATCTGAGACTGAGGCAAAGTTACTTATCCCATTGCGATGCGGCACACCAGTTTTTGATGAATGCTGGTTCCACGCAATATCCTGGTGGTAACCAACAGATGAACTTGGTCGTGCCAAATCCCACACACAAGTTGTCAATCTATAAATTTAAAATATAGCTTCATCATTGGCATGAAAGACTTTGAAATGTAAATTACAGAAATTTCCTAAACCTTAGGCATAGCTTTTCTTTGCTTATTTCCTGACCTTTGGCTGTATTTCATTATCACTCTCCAGCGCTCATTATGCATTAACATCTGGATGTGTTGTGCATACACTGCTTTTATAAAGTCTTTATGCATTGGTGTTAACATTTTATTCTTTGAAATTCTCAGCAATTTTAAATCCCTTTGTTCCACTATAACTATTCTCCTGCTAGTTGTATAGACATTCTCTTGTATAGCTTAACTGCAGTAGGTTTTCATTTAAGTTGAACAAGAATAAATACTTGGATGAAATAAAAATAAGTGTCTAAACAAGGTACTGCACTGCAGGAAAGCAAATATTATTAATCAATGTGTATCAGGGTGTTCTTAAAGTAATTAGATAGTCAGATTTTAAAGCCACTAAAGGATCCATTTTGATGGTTTATTCTGATTCCCTTAGACAGATCATGAATTTTTGTCCAGCAGTTTCCAAACCTAGTTCAAGAACTGTAAAACCAGGTTCAAACTAGCCTGTTAGTGAGCAACCTACCATTGATATTTAAGGAAAGCTGAGAAACTATGGAAACTGCAGCACAAGGCCTTAGGTTAGAAAAAACTCACATCTACCATTTTTCACTTAAATATGTATCTGAAGTTAAAATAGATGGTGTAGACTCCAGTTCAGGAAAGTGTCTCTGTCCAGAATGGCATTTGAGCCTCTGTATAGGCTCATATAGTGATGATTTATGCCTAGTCCCTATCTTAAAAGTACCTATTTCATCCTGTTTATGTAGGGTTTCTGTTAGGATGTCCTTACATCCTCATCAGACTTGACAAATCATGAATTTTCAATGCATTAGTAGCACTCAGCACCCAGGGGAAAGCATCTGCATATGTCTTTCCTTGGGAATGGTATTTGAAGCTGGGATGTGTAACATTTAGTCTGGGCAATAGCTTTCTCAAAGACACTAATTGATTGCCACTGGCAGGAAAAAGCCGTGCTTCAAACGGGTAAATATATAATAACAGCAGTTGATCGAGATACTGGTGGATTTTCTATAACACCTAACTTGCAGTATTTTAAACAAATCACGTAGATTTTTCCAGCTTTTAAAGCAGGAGACAGCCCTGGGACTGAAGCTGCAGCTGTGCATACTGGCTTCTGCGCTAACCCTCCAGGTGCCCACCAGTGTATTTATAATTGAGCTCACTGTCGAGGCTGCTTCCAGGCAGAGAAGCACAGCTCATCTCTCCAGACACATTTGGTTTCTGTCCCCAAACCACAATGAGGAATAGTTTATTGCTCACTTCTGTGTTTGGTTCATTACAGGCTCCAGGAACTTGACTGTGTTCAGCGGCTGCTGGAGGACCTGTGTAGAGTCCACCAGTTCCCACATCCCCATGCAAAGTTGGGGTAGAGCCTGTTCTGGCTCATGTTGTACCTCTTCTCTGAGGACCAGTGTGCAAAATAGGAGAGCCAGAAACCCTGTCTTGGACTTGGAGGCTGATTTTAATTCTTTTGCATTGCATAAGCCAAATTGAGCAAGGAAACTATCCCAGAATTAGAATAAAGTAGTAGCAGGAATGATGTGTTAGAATGTTGGAAATAAGAAAAATTCTGGCTTTAACAGCATCTGACAGTCAAACTCTACTAACACATAATCATCTTTTTTGAAGTTAGTAACTACAGTTTTATCACCCACAGTGGGGCAAACTTACCTGCTTAGTTCTTCATAAATCTGAATAGTGACTTCATTTGCTTATTTAAAAATAGGTACAGAAAGTCAGATTTAATATGAGTACACATTAATGGAAATTCTTCATTATCTTACATACCCATTGCAAGAATCTCCTCCAGATTATAAATTAATGAAGAATTTAACCTGAAAAAAGCAGGGAAAAAGTGCATCATGTGTACTTAGCATTCTGTTTAATTTTTCATCTGTTCATGTCATACAGTAGAAGCCAGTTGGCAAAATATTTTGGGGGGTTTTATATGCATGGGACAGGGGATGCTATTGTAAATTTAAAAATGTCTACCAGCATCTTAAAAACTACGATGTTGCTATGCATACCTGGATTCCTGGAGTCACATTTTTTTCTTCTATTTGATGTCAAATGTTAATAGAGTTGATTTCAAATATCTACGAGCCTAATCTTAATAACAGGAGAGATTCAACTGTTCTCATAATAATTCTAATAACACTAGCACCAGCAGTTGTATACAAAAAAATAGAAAACAAGAGCATTATTTACGGTCTCCTCTTACAGTTTGCAGAAACATTTGTGGTGCATTGGAGGCTAACAACTTGAACTTGTTTTCATAAGTCATTACAATGATCCTATATGGGTTTGAAACAGAATTTTCCATTTATTCCTTGTCTCCAAGAATAAGGAATTATAAGTAGACAGACATAACAACATAGGAAAGCTTAGTGCTCTTCTGCGCCAGTATAATGAGGCATTTTAAGTGCCAGAAGACTATGTACAGAAAGATAGTAGAAGCTGTACCATTTCTTATTAGCATTGTATGAAGACGAAGAAGCCTTCTGTATTCATGATTATTCTATACAGAATAAATGATGAAGCAGGGAACATTTTATTCCTTCCTCAGCCTGACAGAAGAGGAAGGCTGAATATTGGAAATTTGTATATTTTTCATGCAATCATAACTTTCTGATAAAGTTCTAGCAATATAGATGCATGAAGGCTGGGTGTCACTCTGACCCTGCAGACAAGAAGGAATGTGACTTGGGCAGAATTATGTAGATGAAATTGCCACGCATTATGCCTATGGTAAAACTAGAAGGTGCTCTACAGTTGTCTCTGCAGTCTGGCACCAATCGCTCCCTTTCAGTAGGCTCCTGAATGCCATTTCTGGAGTAAAATCCAGAAATTCATCCTCACCAGCCTTTTACGTTCATTTCAGTCCCCAGAGCTTCCAGTCACAACCAAGACTGGGACACCATTCTTCATGGCACCTAACCCACAGTTCCTGCACTTTACCATACAGTCTACCATCATTTGTCTGCTCTGTCCATACTGCAGTATCCCACAGTCCCAAGAGACACCATCTGATTTACTCTGCTATCCAATAGCACCTCTTAAAACAGAGGAGGATAGAAACCTAGTCCAGACATCCAAGAACATCATTCTTGTTCATTGCTCTTCCAGTGCACATCACCCCATGCCGGGATAATTTTTGGAGCTGAGGCTCAAACATAATGCAGGGTGCCCTAGGGCAAGCCCTTTGCAATACTCCTACCTCCACTGCAGGTGTTTTCCAGTTAGGTTCCTAAGGCCTAGAAACACGTGGTTAGAGTCTTCTTATTTGTGTGGAGCTTGGGAGGTGAGGAGGAGGCAAGCAGGAGCCTTGGTGTGATGAGACCGTGGGCACATAGAACCATAGAATAGTTTTGGTTGGAAAAGACCTTTAAGATCATCAAGTCAAACCATTAACCTAACACTGCCAAGTCCACCACTAAACCATGTCCCTAAGTGCCACATCTACATGTCCTTTAAACACCTCCAGAGATGGTGAATCTGCCACCTCCCAGGCAGCCTGTTCCAATGCCTGACAAATCTTTCCTAATATCAAATCTAAACCTCCTCTGGTGCAACCTGAGGCCATTTCCTCTCATCCTGTTCTCAAGCAGGCAACCAACATTGAGGTGCCCAATGCTATGAGGTTGTGTCTTGCTATGTGGTGGATATTTTTATTTTCTTACTCTTGAGGGCAGACTTGCCTGCTTTGCACCAGTGATATGGCTTGTCGTTAAGCAAATTAGTATTGCCCTAACTGAGCTCATTCCTATCCTGATCTGTGAAGAAAAGTCACATAATAGCAGATTTGGTCACCAACACTTGGCTATTTGCATACAGCATCCTCTGAGGCAGTTCTACACACATCACCCTCGAAATAACTCTTCTGTTTGCGTCATCGCAGTGTGAGTCTGTGTTAGTACTCACCAGCAGCAGCCACATACAGAATCATTCTGAACCAACAAAGTTCTCGTTTTGTCTATAATTTTTCACTCAGGATCTGCTCAGGAAAATAACTGCACCAATAGCATTATACATGGCTTGTATATTGTTCCTTGCTGGATCCCAAATATGCTCACAACTTTTCTACTTGTCAACTCTACAGCTTTTCTATTTGTCAACTGTACTATGCTGTATTATTGAGCTCAAGTTTTCTGTCAAATGCATCTTGGGGCTGCCCACTCCTGATATAGAGAGCCTCTTGAAATTCCTAATAAGGGCTGAGTATTCCAGAAATTTCCTGCCAGGCATATATGCTAGACCCAAGGGCAGCCCAGACAAGATGACTTGTTGATGAGAAGGGATTTTGCTAACGTACCTTCTGCACCTCCATAGCCCATACCATGGGCTTTAGCAATAAGCCTGTTGTCTATCCTCTGAGCTGCTCCTGCATCTGACCTCACAACCCAAGTAAAAGTACTGTAGCACATCCCTTCTTTGAAAACCTCATCTTGTGTGATGCCTAACTGATTTAGAAGACCTTAAAGAAACAAAGCTCTTTAAATGGCACTGATGGAAAATCCAGGGCTATTCTCCTTTATATTCTCATTCATTCCCTTTGTGGAACAAAGACATTCAAGAAAGGTGATTCCTGCATACTTAATTTGACAATCTTCATGAGTCAAAGTGAGCTTACCCCAAGCAGTTTGGCTGCAGTTGACTGATCCTCGCCTATTCCCTCTGGTGGTCCCAGTGAAATTTATGTGATTTAAAGTAAGATGCAGCAGAAATGCAGATGTTCTCTGACAAAGTCTTCATGGAGAAAAGACTTTCGTAAGATTTTTTTGAAAGTAACATTTGTTTTGAGCAACAGTTAAAGGAGCCTGATATCCTCTGTTGTTTGAATTTCGAAGTTCCACTGCTTTAGAGACATTTGAAGCCAAGGAGTAGGAAGCCAAGTTTGATCATAAGTTATTTGGTACTTTCAACTGATCTGTGCTGTCACTTTGGATGTATACATTAATTACCCCAAAGTCTTGTTTTCTTGAGCTTTATAAGAAATTTGAAATGATCAACGTTCATATAAAATGATTTAGGCAGAACTGGAGGGGCTGGAAGTAGTTTTATGAAGTACCAAGTGTTCTTCCTTTTCTCACCACTTGTTATTTCTTCCAGCATTATTTTTTCATTATTATTTCTCTTACTCCAGGGCAACATGCTCTCCTGTGATTTATCTTTCAGCCTGCTGCTCAAAGTGGAGCCGCGCAATTTGCCTGGCTCTTTCTTCCAGCTACTTCCTGAAGTCTTCCTACTTTTCTCTGTGTACACATTCTTTAATCTATTTTGCCATTTGCTTCTCTGTAGCTGTATTTCCTTCACCCAAGGCTTTCAACAGGACTATCTTCCTCTAGCTGAAATATCCGCCAAGTATTAATATGGAGGAAGAGACCTTAGTGAGATTGTGAGGGCTCAAAACCAGAAGAGCTCTTGCAGATCAGCTCAGCTACAGTAACAAATTCTATTTAGTGCAGAAGGCAGCTGAAGGAGGATTAAGCTAAATCATACCTCATTGTTTTTGCTGAGTTAGAAGAGCATAGGGAAGTACGGCTTCTGCAGACTTATTGCAGAATTAAAATATTATGAGTTGCTATATTGAGATCGTGTGCTCAAACTTTTAAAAAGCTCCATCATTTGTTTCAACTATTGAGTAATGGCTTAATTACTGTGTCAGAACAACTTTCTGTGGAGAAACCTGTTAATAAAGGCTTCTATTATCTAGTAGAACAAGAACTGACAATGAGAAGATTTCTAACAATGCTTTTAGCCTATTATTAGGAATATTGTAAAATTGTCAATAGTGATGCAGAATAAGCAGAAGTATTTGCTAAACTTTCCTACTTGGTGGTTGATGCAATATAGATCATTAATTCCTCTCCTCTGAAGATAATGACACTAATCAAAGATTATAGTAAGCTAAACCAATAAATTTCATACTTTTAAAAATAGTAGATATTAAAAAATGCATTTATGACCTTCAAAAATGCTTAAGAACTCTCTAAATAATTAATGTTGACTTAAAATGTGTTTTAGAAATTTGAAAGATTAAATTTTTATGAAATTGGAAACAAGCAAACTGAATGACACAGTCAATTCCGGGCTTATTAATCTGACATCGATCTGGATCAGACAAAGAACATGTTAGTCTGATAATAAAACAATGAAAGAGTAGAACATATAACACAAACATCCAGAAAATACATCTCATCAGCCTACTTTGGCATCACTTTTATGTGTTCAGTAGATAACAAGTGAAACTGAGGGAATATATGTGGAACTGTATAAGGCATTTTAATAGGTACAAAATTATGTCTTGATCAGTAAAGCAATAAATACTGAAGGTGTAAAGTCAGAAGGAAATAACATGGGCACTCTTGCACAATAGGGAACACGATCTGCAGAGGCATCCTGAAATGAACCCACAGGTGATGACTGATATTTGGTTGGCAAAAAGAGTTAATGAAGTCTTCCAGTGTTTAAACAGCAAAGTATGTTTTTAGATCTTCTGTATTTATTACTGTAGTAACTGCTACTGAGACACCGCCAGTTGAAGGAATACATTGATAATGTAGGAAAGCACTGGAGAAGAATATAGGAATAGATAAGCATATGGAAAGCATGTTTTATGGAAATGTATAATACTTGATTCACTTGATGCGTACTTCTTCAGTTTAGTTTGCATATCAGAACCTAATGGCTCACATACAACTTCACCCTAACAGAAAAGACAATAATGATCAATAAGGGCAAACTATTTGGAAGTTTTAGTGAATTTTCTATCAGCAGTGTATTTCCTTTTCAAGGATGGAAGTTCTCAGCAATGTTGTACAGTTTGATGGTTTGCTGCCTATAAAAGTTGTGGTCCCCACCCATATTAAACCATGAAGAAAACATACTTGGAAAGACCTCTAAGAGGTGGGAGTACTCCTCTTACAAGCAACAAATACAACCTGGTTCAGTTCATGCAGAGCTCATAGATTTTATGCAAAGACTCTGTCTCCACAATTCCTATGTCTCCATTTCTTTCACATGGGCTCCATGTACAAAGAAATAAGACCTCATGGAGCCAAGCTGGCAGACATAACTCCTAGCACTCCTAGGTACATTCTTGCATTTTGCTAGATGAGCGTTACTGTATGTCTGCATAGAATTACTTAGTCTAAAACCTTCTGCAGGCTTCATTTCAGACCTCTGTGAAATAAGATGGCCATAATCACACGAAAAATACATGAAGGTATATTAAAAGAATAAATTCCAATCTATTTTACACTCCTAGCATATTCAAACTGATTCTCTGCAAGGTACTGAAGGGGTTTTTTCAACAAATTCAGATGAACATAGTTCAGCATTCTTAGTTTTCTTTGTGATTCTTAAATTGCATTGTTCCTAATGCAGATGGGTGAAACAAATGAGTGTAAAGTTCTACCTATGTACTACCAAAACACATTTGAAAGCATGACCTTAAAGCTCTTAGTGAGATAAAACAGCACTACAATTTAACAGGAATATAAACACCGTGTTATGTAAGAAAGTTAAAGAGGAGGGTAGGAGAAAGAGTCAATTTTTTACAAACTTAAATTATTATTCTGTTTTGAAAAGACGGCTTAGAAAACTTCGTCTTAGTAAAAGATAAAGATGTTACTTCAAGTACCCTGTGTATAGTCATTTATATAACCCAGCCTTACCTTTGATTTAATGTGCAATGCTTTCTTATTAGTTCTAGCTTCTTTCAAAGGCTTTATGGTCATACCAGTTTTTAGATCCAAAGTGCCAATATCCTAAACAGTTGCAGTCACAACTTAACTGATAGTACCGAAAGGAATATATGTAAGTATCTAAAACATGGCCCATGCTTGGACTAATCACATGAATATTGCAGGCATACATTATTCTGCTCAGGGAAACAGAAAATTTCATTCCTAATTGTTCATAAAAGGTTTATTTAACTGGAATTTACATTACTTTAAGTGACACTTCCAGACAGAAAATGTCTAAGTTCTAATTAAAGTACATTTTATTAAAAATTAGTTAGTACATATCAATTAATTTGTCAAAGACAATTTCTTTCCCTTCACTCTAACCTTTTTGTATAACAGCCTGTCTACATAAACTTGGTTTTTGTCTTCTGTACTGAAAAGTGGTTCTTAGGAGACAGGTAAAGAATAAATTATTTAAAAAATCCAGAGTATATTCACTAATGCCGAAACAACCTTGTTAATGCCAAACTGAGTAGAGAAAATCTAGCATAAAGGAATCAACTACCCTGATTTCAGATTCTGTGTAGCCTTAAATTAAAAAGCCTGAAACAAGACCATACTTCTCACTATACATTCCCACTGCAAACACAAATCAGGGAAAATGAGATCCCATTCTGAACCATTTTACATCATAGCATAACTGGTAAAGCCAAGGTGGAACAAGGTGATTTATTTCATTAAGAACTACTGCAAATCCGTTTCACAGCAAGAAGGCAGAGTTTCCCTGACCACAAGAGGTCTTTATGTTCTCAAATTGTTCCTGTGAATCGGTATCTTTATTTTTTATAATTGCAGAGAGCAATCCTGGATTCCTAACCTCCATTTTGTATAACCTGCATTTCAACTAGAGACATACATATTAATTATTAATCCAGTTATTATTTTTGCTCCTTTTATTTGTGGTGCTCCCAATGTCAGCTGCTGGGTGGCCAACCAGCTGCTTGATAGGGCAAAACAACGCACTGGGCAATCGCTGCTGCTCAGGAAAAGGCTCAAGGTTATCAGTTCACAGAGCCAGTGCATTGCGATGCTGAAGGAGCATGACCAGGCAGGGCTGGAGCAGTGTGAGAAACGGAGGTTGCTGGCAGGAAAAGAGCAGAAGGCGGAAGGAAGGGCAGGAGGGACTCCAAGAGTGGGAAGCTCGGCCATACACCTTTGGCTTGAAGGGATTTGGAGTCTATATAGTATCTATACTAAGAACAAAGACCTGGCTACCCTATAAGGGGTGATTTTCCAAGATGAGGATTTCAATGAAAAGCAGCACCATATGCAGGACAAAGGCTCTGTCCCTGAGACAGGAGTGGTGGTGTGCTGTACCTCTGGATAGAAAGCAAGAAATCTAGTTGTCTCTGAAGCATGTGGGCTGCCAGCAGTTGGAGGCAAGCCTTGAAAGGATGACATTAATATGGGTGGCCAATTCTCCAAAGATGTTTGTTTGTAAATGTCTGCTCTTGGCATACTTGACTGTGAACTTAGGAAACTTCATCATAAACTAGGCTCATATCCTACATGATTAATGTACCGAGACTCCAGAGACTGGAGTGCAAAGGGAAGAAGAAAAAGCAGTGCTGAATGAAAGTTTTTTTAACTAAAATGAAATTGGGTAGAATAGACAAACTGGAAACACTGAACACTGGAGGCCTGAGCCTTGAACGAACTATCTCTTCATCAGAAACTCAGGAAGATGTCTTTGAAAATATACAAGGCTACAAGCAAACTCCATTTTTGCCCATGCTCACCAGGCGAAACTCCTTAGAGTTCTAGCAGATGAGAGTTGAAGCCTTTTGCAGCTGGAGATCAAAGTACTGCTGGCCTTCGTCCTGGCTGCCTGTCCTGTGCAATGTGCTATGTTAGCACAAGCATGCTATACACTGGAAGTGTACAGGTAGACCTCCGTCCTGCTCCATCCCCTCCTCTGCACAGGCAGCAAGCGCTGCTGGAAGGGTGGGGAAGATGGCTGGCATGGCAGTGACTCAACCTCTCCTCACTCCTGAATGACACTGTCTATGGGGGAACACAGTATTCTTCAGTTCCTGTGACTGACTTTTCATTCCCTATATCCTTCCTGGACCTTCCTGAGAAGATCTGTTCCTAGTTTTTTAAGGTGCAGAGTTAGGCTGAGAACTGCAGGATTTGGCTAGGATGGCTGGGAATGTGATAAACTGTGTGGGAATTGGTTCTAAATTACCATTTAGTGTGATGCAAGATGGGCTTTATCTCTTTTTCCCTGCTTCTTTCCCATTTACTTATTTTTGAATGCTTGATAATTACCTAAGTGAGGGAATGCAAAATACTGATTTGTTTTTCAGTCTGCCAACATGATCAATGTTCACAGGGTTTTATTTTTAATCTTTAACAATAGAAAAACAGATGGCATGAGTTATTCTGTAGTGTCCTGTGCACTATCAGTATTCTCTAAATGGTATGTACACTAACTTTAACACAATCTCACAGCACAGCAGACAGCGGAGGGGGAACATCATGGCAGCTGTTTGGCATTTTCATTACAGAGCAGTGACCATTTCTGCATGCAAAGAATCAGACAATCAGAGGAAGACTCATCAAATTGTGTAGGCTGGAAGAGAACCATAACGCCATCTTCTCCATCCTCCCGCTCAAAGCAGGGCATGTTGGAGCAGGCCACTCAGGGCCTCATACAATCAAATCTTGAATGTCTCCAAGGAGGGAGACCCCACAGACTCTCTGAGTAATTCACTCCAGTGTTTGGCCACTCTCATAGTGAAAATATTTCCTAATATCTAACATGAATTCTCATTATTACAGCCTCTGTTTGTTCCCTCTCATCTGATCACTGTGAACCTCAAGAAGAGTCTGGCTCCATCTTTATTACAACTACCCACTACATAGTTGCAGACAGCAGTAATGTCTCCCCCAAACCTTCTCTCCTTTAGGCTGAATGAACTCATTTCTCTCAGCCCCTCATTGTATGCCACATGCTTCAGCCTTCCCTCCAACATCTTGATGGACCTCCACAGCACCTCAGGCATCTTCCAGGACTAAAATCTTCAGTGTAACTCTGCTTCATAGAACATGTGATTCCCTTGCCCACCTGATCCAGATCCTGATCACAGCCCACACAGCCAGGCAGAAAATAATGCTGAACTCTCATAAATAGGACTCACATCGTAGATGCCGATTTTTCTCAGTATTTACTCTCTACAAAAATTTTGGTTCACCTTTTGAGAAGCAGTAACACCTAGAGGCCTGAAACTTCATCTAGTTCCGAAGGAAAATAAGAGAGCCACAACATGGCTAAGGAAAAGTATCTGCTTGGCTCAAGTTACTCCTCCTTCCCAGGAGGGAAGTTTAGACAGTCTTCTCTATCTCCTGTCAACCTGGTCTCTCAGGTTCTTGTGGTTTCCAACTCCTCATACTCCCCAGACCTGATTATTGTCATTCTCTTCCTATTTGTCAACAATCTGTGTTTGTTTAAAGTGGAATAAAACTCAAAAATCTAAAGTTACTAGTTAAATCCTGTTGGACATCAACAAAACTCTAACGGTTCTTGACATGTGGCAACTCCATCTGCATGGGAGTTCAGCTGCTGCATTTATATATCACTCCTTTTTGCATGGGGCTAAGCTAATCCTTTGTGTTTTGTGCAGAAGACAACTTTAGTTTAATCAAATTGAATTTCATCTAACGTGCTTATAAGTGTTATCTGTCTTCCTTAGGGCTGCACCTTGAAAGCAGGGGCATGTGGGCTTACAAACACTGAGAACTGATTATTGTAATAGCCAACTTGAACCAGAATTACAGCCCAACAAAGGGATTTCTTTCTTTCTTTCTATGCACGGTTCATTTAGTATCTGTTTTCCATACAAATGTGATGTGAACTTGGCCATAATCAGCCACAGGCTGTATATCGTGTTTTTTCTTTTGGAAACTGCAAAACATGTTGTTCCAACTTCATGAATTTAAGTATAAATTTATTTCAGTTCAAGGGTAAAATAAATAACAAATAAAGGCGAAGTATGGCTTATACTTTGGGTCTTCTTTTTGTTTTCTTGCCTGTCACTGCATGACTACTGTTTGGTTTTTTATATAAGAGCTGTCTTATGTGAGTGCATCAGTAATCTTAAATGATTTCGCTTGCTGGGGTTTTGTACAAAACATTTAAGGATAGAGGTGGATATGCAGCATATTTGCCACTCTAGTGATTTCCATTTAAAAAGTCACATTGCCTGTAAAGCTACATTAATTTTCATTCAAAATCTCCTTTAGTAAAAGAATGTAGTTTGAATTCTTTTAACTCATGAGTACAAACAATTCATCCTTGTATTCTTACATGGCATTTCTGCTACTCGTTGCCTCTGTTTGTATTCCATAATAGCTTTTGTTTTCTCTATTGCTTCTCCCTAGCAATTTATTTCATTTATCCTTAAGTGCATCCAAATATTTGATCACAAAACTCAAATTGCAGCTCTGCCAATTAGAGGGAAACAACTTTGATGTGCCTGATTACAGATGAAACAAAAACATATGCGGGTACTTACAAGAGAGAATATCAAGCAGAAAGACAAACAGCCAAGATAAAAATCTTTTGGTTGTGAAGTCATGACAAATTTAGAGGGATGAAGAGGTTGCATCCTATGGAGGCAATGTGAAGTAAATAAATAAATATAATGAAATGGAGCAAGATTGATAGGCAGAAGAAAATATTGAAAGTAATTAGTATTTAATTCAGTAAAGTTCTTTCTAAAGGAAGTTTACATGGGGGGTTGATGTATAATGCCAAATAGTAACATCATCAGTGACAATGATAATCTGGCAAAACATGTTCAGTATGTGTCAAAATAAATTAGTTGAAAGAAAGAATTTGGAAGGAAACATTTAGATTGATAACAAAATTTAGCAACAAATTGACAGATAACATTGAATTTTTTTTTCTTTTTCTACAAAATCCTTTGATAATATTTCAAAACAAGGAAATAAAAATACATTCCTTGAATATTTTAAAGAGCAGAATAGACCCACAATAATTTCTTATCCTCAGTGTGCGACATGTAGGACATAATCTGAAAGCCATATGATGCATTATGCCAGGGAGGAGTAGTTAAATTTATACAGTCTTAAACTACATTCAGCCCTTTGAAGGCAACTGCAAGGCTGATGTGACCCCTAGTGAAAATGAGTTTGACACCCCTCTTTAGCTATTTCTCCATGGATTTTAATAGTCATGGGATTCCTAAGGTCCCATGAGCAGGCATTCCCAGTCTGCAGCACATGTTGCCAGTAGGGTAGAGAGCTTGTCCTGTTTGCTTCCTAATATTTCTAACACAGGTGATCACAGTAACAAAACATGAGAACTGCTGTCCAAGGGTCCTTACTGAGTCCTTGTTCCCTTTGCACCAAACCTAATAAGAAGTATGAGGTAAAGTCAAGGAATGAAATAAAGGTTAAAAGTTTAGGTGTGAAATAATAAGAGATTTGTGTATAAATGGATAGAAAAAGGGAGGGGAGGAAAAGCAACAGAGCAAAAATGTCGTCCAAAGTCATGGTAAGGAAAGAAGGCTACTTCATGACCATGGATATTTGTCATACTCCCAACACAACCCATTAACAGTCACTGGAAAAGTACATCCTATTTAGTGCATTGACACATCTTGACAGGAGTCAGAAATATTCTTCATCATTTGTAACAATAAATAAGTTGTCCCGATGTTCATCTAACGCCAAACAGAATTCATCTGATCTTGCAAACTAAACAGTTCTAGACACAGTTTTTGGCCAGAAGATTTCCCAGATGCCGTAAGCACAGGCCATGAATTGTGGTTGAATGCTTGGCAAATGCCAGACCACAGAAATCAAATGAATGGAAAGACTTCTTTTGGCCCAGGCACAGCTGCTGATTTGACAGACGGGAATACTTTGTTTTTAGTGGGGCCTTGTGACATATTCCGTTCTGACAACTGCCAGAGGCAGAGCCGAGTGATCTGACCCAGGCTGTCAACTTCTGGTCTTTTATGACACCACTGGGTGAAAAATGGGACATGTGAGCATAGTACAGGCATGTTGGTAGGGAAAATTTGAGGCAGACCAATTAGTGATATTATTTGAATTTGTGACTTTTCATATCTTGATATTAAGTATTTTAAAGTCATCATCTTTAGATTGCTTAAAAATATATTTCTGTCATCTGACACCCCAAGTCTTGATTTCCCAAGCTGTCAATTTGTCATGCACTTTGTGGCCACAGTGAGGATTCACAGCTTTTGGGCAGAGAGTCATTTGTTTTATGTTGGTATAAACTGGGAATCATTTGTTTGATGTCAGCAGACTGACAGCAAGGCAACACAAGTGACAGGAACCAGGTCCTCCATCTGTAAGGAGGACTTTTGACTTGATGATGGTAACCAGATAAGACATACCCACATTCCCAGAGGTATTTTTACGAACAACTTACAAATTAGTTAAAAGCAGAATCTGGAAGCTGAGATTAACAAATTGTCTCCATCCATGTTTTATTGCACAGCACATAAATATTTTAATGAAAGCCTTTAAAAGTGTGAATCCTTTTATGCAGTTAAAGAAAATTCACATTACCCATCATCATGGAGAACATTACAAACTCAAAGCACTTGGGGTTTAAGTGTTCTGTTTTTATGACTTTTACTGCACTTTATTTCTTGCGTTAGACAAACAATATTTTCTTTACAGAGGTACAGGTCACCACAAGACGATCACTGCGGAACTGTCTGTGACACTTCCACCCACTCCTCCTCCATCCACACTCACCCAGCTGCTGGCTGCTGCTCCCTAAGTTCACCCATATGAATAAGCTTTGTGACACTCCTCAAGGGATTTGTTTATGGCTGGAAGAGCTTCTTCAAAGAGCACCCAGGGGTAATATTAGGAAAGCAGCTGACTTCACATTGAAGCTGGTCAAGAGTGCTCATCTACCTTCTCCTGCTGGCTGAGATGAGGGTGGAAACTTTTTGGCTATAAAGAGGAGGTGGATTATCTTAAATTTCATGTACCGTTTTCATCTCAGTTATTTGACCAAAAGCCTTGTTTAAGTGTTTCCTCCAGACTGGAAAGCTGAAACAAGAATATCTTGCCCAAGATAGCAAGACTATTATTAGAAATGCAGATCTCTGTACTATTTCACCTGTTTCCTATCCACCAAACTGCCCCATTTCAAGTCCTTAGTGAAATGTTGCAAAACAAAAGTAAGAATGAACCCTTCATGCAAGGCTAATCATTGTCCCCTGGATTTGTGCAATAGTAAAAGACCAGCAATGTGACCTCACTTCCAGGTAGGTGGCTTTGGAGATCTGTATCTTCATATCTGTCCATTAGGAATAGCTTCACAAGCATTAGGAATAGTCTACAAAATTGACTTATTTGTTTTTCAGATCTTTCTGAAACTTACTAGTGAGTGATTAGAGGAGGAGCAGGAGTAACTAAGGGACATGAAGCTGGGCTGAGAAGATGGGAATCCAGAAGATTATGCAGAGATCTTAGCAGAGAAGAAATACAGGCAACTGTGCTTGAGAGTCATCTTTCATTTTCAAGGGTACATTTTCTTGGTATTGTAGTGGCCTGAAAGTTAGCAGCTGCAATACATTTAAACAAGAGAGCAGGGGGAAGACAGAGGTCTCAATATTTAAAACTTCTTATTAGTTGCTACTGGTTGCTTTCAGGGTAACAGCAAAACTTTGGCACTGCTGCCCCTGCAGCAGTGTGTAGAATGGGTCAGTTGGAAGGGACCTACTAAGATCATCCAGTCCAACTGCCTGACTAGTTCAGGGCTGATCAAGTGTTGTTGCGTGTTGTTAAGGGCATTGTCCAAATGTCTCTTAAACACTGACAGGCTTGGGGCGTAGAACACCTCTCTAGGAAACCTGTTCCAATGTTTGACTGCCCTCTCAGTAAAGAAATGTTTCCTAACATCCAGCCTAAACCTCTCCTAACACAGCTTTGAACCATTCCCATGCATATGTGTGTGTGTGTGTGTGTGTGTGTAAAAGGAGAGACACAGGTTCCTCTTTACAATTGGTACAGATAAAACTATTCTTGCATTGGTTTTGACTGAGCTGAAAAATACAAATATTTCCACATTATTTATCTGAAAAGAAGCTATTATGCAAAATGTCTTCCTAAAACAGAAGGACAGATTCCCTCTATATTTCACTTTGAAAGATACTCACATCCCCTGATATTTATTTAAATTCTATTATGTGTTGAAAATATAACTTAGAAAAGCATTAATGATAGTTGCATCACTCTAATAATAACTATTTTTCCATTGGTTTATTGTTTTGGGGGGATTTTGGTTGGTTGGTTGGTTGGTTTTGGTTTTTTGGTCATTTTTTAAATTCTATAACTTGATCAGTTGTGTAATATGTGAACATAAGTCCAATGTTCTGCACATATGACAATATTCTGCCCTATACTAAATTCTGTCGTACTTTTCTTTCTATGTTGCTTATAATTTTCTCATTCTTTCCCTCAAGGCAAGGCTGAGATTAAAGTCCTCTATGATTTAAGATCCAAAATCCTATTTCGTTTGAGGAGATTAAAAGCACTAACTGGGTAATGCCTCTCTTAAATTTTTACCACAGATTCACCGAATTTTAAGCCACAGTAGTAAGCCATCAAAGCCACAATACTTTGCAACATGGAGCTTACTCCATGTGTATTCATCAGCCAGCATTTTGCATAGACTCCCAACTCTGTATTCCTGTTGTCTGTAGGGGCATTTACAACCAAGTGTTAATTTTTACTTAATCACCTAGAGGACAGTGAGAGCATATTTCTAATCCAATTAAAATTACCCAAATGCACGTTTTGATAAGACTGTAATTAATGTTTATGTAATGAGGTTGTATTCTAAGTTTCAAACCAGAATGTTAATGCTCCTTTTGCACTGCTTTGAGGTAGCCAACAGATTGTATTGCCAAGCAAATCTTGTACATAAATAAGCAGCATATCTTAGAGTGTGATGGCTGGGTCCCTGTGTGACCACAGGTTCATTCTTCAGGCAGACGTCTGTGCTATTATTGCCATTTGCATGAGAAAGAATGGCCACAATGTGGGAATGCAAGAGGTATTCATAAATAAAAATTCATAAATATGTGGGTTTTTAAATTTCATTTTAAAAGCAGTTAAAAACTTTTCCTCATGGAAAGGATGTGGTGGTAATAATATCAAAGGTGCTGATCTGAATATCCTTCCCCTTTCTACCCCAGGCAGGTCCTTCCCAAATGTGAAATCCAGTCTTTGCTAAGCATCAAAATGTAACCATGGAAAAGAATAAAGTAGAGAGAATATCTTAAAATATGAGGAAGCCCAGGGACACCACTTGAGGTGATAACATATAACACTCACCACTTTGAGTGATCTCACTGTCTGCTGTGTCCCTCTCTGGTTCCTCTGCTCAGCCAGGGCAGATCAGCTCCCAGCACTCAGTTTGACCGGGAACCAAATGAACACATTGCTTAATGAATTGTTCTTACCTACTAACCCACAGCTACTCTGTGTCCACACCACCTTCTTTTATTCTTTAGCTTTCTATTTTATCTCCTGCTCTCTTCAAGTAACTAGTGTCTATATTAATCCTCTATATTCTATATCAGTTCTCTATATTCTATTCTATTCTATTCTGTTCTGTTCTATTCTATTCTGTTCTGTTCTATTCTATTCTATTCTATTCTATTCTATTCTATTCTATTCTATTCTATTCTATTCTCTATGTAACTACCATCTGTATTCTGTATTAGAAATTTGCTTTCTTATTCCCTTGTATCTTTTTAATTAGTGGATGTTTCATGTTTCATGTTCATGTTTCAATTTTCCTAGATAAAGAAGCAAATTCCCAAAACCCACTCTTTCTAAAGTAGTTTTAAGAGATTCTTCTTTAAAGTAGAAGTCTTACAATGCAAGAATGTAATCTACACCAGCCAGATATTATGGCAGAACACTCTAAGTTTCAAACTGGATGAGAGAGAAAGGGATTGTATTTTTGCACATGACATAGCTATAGCTTGAACAGAAACTGTTCAATGGGAAACGTCCTACAGAATACATTTCTGCACTGGCTAGCTTAACTGTATCTTTTTTTCAGATGAGGGGACAAGAACTGCATGCGTTATTCCAAGTATGAACACGTGGCAAATTTATTCATTGTCATCACTATATTCCTCTAGTTTTTTATTACCTTTCAAACAATTCCTAATGTTTTATATACTTTTTTTTTGATGGCTAGTAACCAGTGACAACACTTTAATAGAAAAATCTTTCAAGTTTCCTTCTCAGTAATGACAGTCAGATCATAACATATCATTGTATTACTGATGTTGAGATTTTGTTTACCACGCTTGTCACCTTACTATCTAGCCACAGTGAATTTCATTTTATCTGCCCAGTTGCTTATTGTTATAAAAAACATCTGTAATCCTGCGATCTGCCTCAGTTTACCCTGAATAATGACTTATCATTGCAGACTTTCCCACTTCACTGTATTTCCCTTTTCCAAATAATTTAAAAATATAGTGATAAATAAATAGATGTATGGGCAATGTAAAGAACAGTGGAGGCCAATTTGCACATATGGCTGTCCCTGCATAGCTGTACTAGAGGAGTTATTCCAATGATAGTATATGTGCTTCAGGAAAATAAAGAGAAAAACTGTCATATAGAGAGGCAAAAAGAACCAGAATGAAGACAAAATATTTTGATTTTTTTTTTATGATAAACCAAGGGCCTTCAGTAATCCTCAGATGGACATACAGCCATTTTGAAAGAGTCCGGGAACTTAGAGTGGGTGATAACATTTTTGTCCATGTAAGTTTTGAACCAAAACACCTGAAAGCAGAGTAATTTCTTATATATAAGATGAGGATGGAGAGGATGGATAGGAGGGTATCACTATCAATAGTATAGTTTCGTGACTGGGTCTCACAGTAGTATGCATGGTTAAATAGAACAGTAAGTAACATGCTAGGAATCAGGATGCCACAGTGAACCAGATCTCCAAGCACACCCCATACTGAGGGAGGTCAAAAGAAGAGCGATCAAAAATCAAAAGCTGTTAATCTAGGTTGGGGATTAAGGCAGAACTGTGTGAATTTGACCTCAAGAGCTTATCCTAGAGCAGCAGACAGACAAATCCAGTACTGTAAGGCTGTCAGCACTGGTCTAGGATGGATCCATGTCCCATCCCCTTCCTACCACTGTATTCCACAAGGATTTTTTTTGGTCATAAGTTTCCACAAAAACTGGCCAGCAAAGCCTGGCCTCCACCCATAACCAAACCTCCTGCATAAGCCTGGGAAATTCAGCGATTCCAAGAAGCTCCAGATTCCCTGCGAACATGCCATGGGACTGGTCCAGGGAAGCACAACCAAATATCACGCGTGTGGAAAAGCCAGGCTGCATGTTCCCAGGAAACGGGACCCCGTGGTCTGTGTGTAAAGGCATCGCACGGATGCTCCCCTGGGTGTGACTGGGGGGCTGTATTTTGGTGAAATCTGCCTTAAAGAAAAGAGTAATTTTAAATTAGCCTTTTTAATGTTAATGCTGTGAAACAGAATACACATATAATCATGAATGCAAGACACACAAAAAATCTTACAGCAAAAATATCTCACTGAAACAGCAGGCAGATTCCTTATGCAAGATCTTCACGATTCTCACACAAACAACAGTTCCTTTGTTTCCCTTTGTTTCCCTTTGTTTTACTGACTTATTGCTGGAATGTTTTAAAATCTCTTTCTTTTGTAAATAAATGATAATCTGAGGCCACCAAGCACAGCTACCTTCTACTATTTACCTGTGGTGGTGAATTCAAAATGTTGACCTTGAAAGAGAAAACAGATCAGATTTTAAGGTCAGTGGTAACATTGACAGTAATCAATATGAGATTTTTAAGCAAATTAATTGGAGAAATAGAGGTAATTACTGACAAAGGCATATATCATTGAAACTGTCTCAGTCAGTCATTTTATTGGCTTTTAAAAGACAGAGGAAGAGAAGACGGAGGCAAAATGAGGTTGCAGCATTAATAGCAAGCCAAATGCAGCTGGACTTACTAATAGAGCTGCCAGAAGCACCAGAGGCCCCCACTTTAATTGCATAAATATCCAAACAGTCATGTTTGGCAAAAAGTATTCAAGGAGTATCCTCAAAAGTCCACTTATAGAGAACAGGCACAAATTATAACTCTGGGCTTTATTCACAACAAATTAGTCATACGGGTGTTGCATAATTTTCCTTAGACAAAGAACGAGCAAATGGGGAGAGACGCTCATGCTTTGGCATTTGGATGAAGTTTGTATGCATGAAGGCGTAATTTTCTAAGTTATAGAGGAGTCAAGAACACAAAATCATAAATAAAGGGATTGGAATAACTTCAGCAATTCCCTTTTCTGGTCTGAGAAGCTACTGAGCCCATGTTGAACATGTATAGTAAAATAACACCTTTCATAGGGTAAGAAAAATTCCCCAATACAAACTCAAAGCCAAATGTGAAAGGGTAAATTTTACCCACTGAAAATTGTAGTAAAATGGTTGGTTTGGCTCAGTTAAGAAAGCAAAAGTGCAGAGAAATTATTCATTTGGAAAATATAAGGATACAGCAAGTTTCCAAGATATGCTGTCCTAGTGGTTTGCATTTCAAGCTTTCACAAAAAACATGTTAATGATGAACAAATTCCCTTTGGTGAAACTGACTTTTTGACATAAAATTAAAGATGGTTCTTTTGCTGGAAGATACATGTGAAACTGAGGAGAAAGCCACAATGGAATAAAGGGGCAAATATAGCAAGGGAAGAACTAGGGCAGTTGAGTTTTTGGAGCACTGGAAGGAAACTTAGTAAACAATGTCCTGAGAAGTTGGTCAGGCCCAAATTCTCCTTTCTGTACTCACATCTAGCAGAGAAAGGGTCTGTGGGAGTCACAAAATCACAGCTGTCAGGAAAAGCCAACAGGTTCTAAAACCCACCTAATGTAGGCTGAAGCCAACAGTACCTGGGCTAGCAGATACTGTTTATTTGTATTGGAACAACATATTTCCATATGATTCAGGGCTCTCAAGCTGCATTGGCATCTAAAACATGGCTGTAATACTTTAAGGCATCCTTTCCTCCGTTTTGTTGAATTCAGTTGATTGAAGCTGTAGACTTGAAGATTTTCAGGCCAGGAACAGCATTTGCCAATGAACATGTTTAGCAAAATACAATCTAGACCGCAGCTTTTGAAGGACTACTCATTAAAATAATGATGCAATGCAAGAAGAGTTAACAGATCTATTATCATTCCTGCCTTGCTTCTACAAGAAGTATTTTAAAATCCATTTCTATTTTTGGGGGGCACTGTTAATGAAAATTCCTAATGCATTGTTGAGCTGTGAAAACGTGAATTATGCCTTTTTGCTTCATGCAAACTTTTGCAATTTTTCTCCTGTATTACAACTTCTGATTTGTTTCAAAACTTCTCAGACTGCAGAAGAGAAGTGCAGGTAGGTTTCTTTTGACCTCAATTATCACAAAGATGCTAATATTTTGAAGTGAAATTGCAAAAGTAATTGTCCAGTTCTAATTCCTGAAAATTGCTTCCCTTTATCCCTTACTCCCCTCTTCAGCTTGCCAATATACATTAGCACTTAAAGTTGGCTGCCATGTTGAGATTTCTTGGTGTAATCATAATAAGACTTTCTGTTAGCTGGTTTAGTGAGTACTTTTATTAGATGCAATCTTTCCCTGAGATAAGATGTATCAGCCAAAAAGCTTATGAATGCTTAATGCATTAAATTTTCACCAGTAGGATTATAAGGAAGGAGAAAGTTTAATCTCAGATGAAGATTAAACATTGGAGTTTTTGAAATCCCTGTTTCTTTTTCTCAAATGCAGTGGTGCACTGCATAAACAGTAAAGCATCATTTGTTGTACCAATAAAACACCAGTTATCTTCTATGATGGCTACTGCAGGACAATAGCATTAGAGTGTCATAAGCTGATAAGTAAATAATCACTCAGAAGTTTAGTGAAAAATGTCAGAAATGTCTCATAGGTTATAGTTCTTGAGGGTGATTAACATTATACATTCATATACACACTATGCCAAAAAGATAATATTAAACAACATCTGTGAGGAAAGAAGATGCCGGATGTAGTGCAGCGTTCCGGATTTTTCATAGCTGTAGGTATAACTAATAGTTCCTTCTCTACATGTGGAAATCTGAATATCAACTAGGAAAAATAACCTTCTCTGCCTCTTCTGGGTGGATGGGGAAAGCTGTCATATTAGTTGTAGAGTTATAACACTCATGTTACAGAATTTCCTTGAGTCCTTAAGGAAAGCTAATTCTAGGTTCTCCTTAGCTCATATTTAGTGATATCAATGGACTCTCATTTTACACTTTGAACGTTAAAATACCTGAATATGCCACTTTTGGAATCTGTAATAACAAGCAAGGGAAATGACTGCATTTCAAACACTCAGACTAGGTTTCTAAGCATCCACACTCCAATAAGCAGTCCTGTCCAGACTCACCTCCTGTCTATAATTCATGCTATAAACCCCAATCTCAGCTGTGCAATTGGGCAATTTTATCATATGCACAAATAGATTTTTTTTTAGAAGAGTCCTTTTAAGACACATAAAATCAGAATTAAACAGAAGGTTTGCAGAAGTGGAAGTCATTTTTGTTTTCCATGAAATCGGTGCTGTAAATGTTGGGAGATATTTCTCGTGCACAGGATTTAGTATTTGTATGTCAGAAGTAATGCATTTTTAAAGACATCAAACTAAACCCTGGCTACTGCTAATCTGAATTGTATAAACAGGTTATATGACTTTGTCATGTCTTAGTATGAGGTAAATTGCTTTCTGTTTTTATTCCTGTACATTTTGTTTATAAAATATCTTCCCATATGAAAGCTTCTAGAGGTAATGAATGGAAAGACAAGGGGGTTTTATGCTGGGAAATGCATTGCTCTTGTAGATAAAAGGTACTACTAAAATCACCTACTGCACTTTGGTCTCATATTTCCTCCCATAAAATACAAAACTGTTTTGAAAGAGTGTATGGCTATGTTTTACGAGGAAAGGCTGGGGAAGCTGAGTCTCTTTAGCTTGAAGAAGAGGAGACTGAGGGGTGACCTCATTAATGTTTATAAATATGTAAACGGTGAGTGTCACGAGGATGGAGCCAGGCTCTTCTCGGTGACAACCAATGATAAGACATGGGGCAATGGGTGCAAACTGGAACACAAGAGGTTCCACTTAAATATGAGAAGAAACTTCTTCACAGTGAGGGTGCCAGAGCACTGGAACAGGCTGCCCAGGGGGGTTGTGGAGTCTCCTTTGCAGACATTCAAAACCCGCCTGGACGCCTTCCTGTGTAACCTCACCTAGGTGTTCCTGCTCCGGCAGGGGGATTGGACTAGATGATCTTTTGAGGTCCCTTCCAATCCCTAACATTCTGTGATCCTGTGACTAAACTGTGAGTATACTTATATGGTAAAATAACTTACTCCATGATTAATCCCCAAGATCCCACTCCCTGATTATCTACATCTCATATACTTTTAGTCATAATGGACCAAACTAGCTGCCTTTGGGATGAAACCAAGACAGCTACATGGATGATTCAACTCAGGACTGCTCCATACTGAAAACTTGTTCTGCACTGGGAGGGGATGAGTGAAAGAGACAGTACAGGGCTCTTTCTGTATCTCAATAAGAAAGGCCCAACAGCAAACAGCTTAATGTCATAATTGCTTTAATGAGACAGGATAAGAAGAGGAATATAGACAGCAACTAAATCTTACATGACTTCAGATCCTGGGCTACTTGAATTCATATAGCATTGAATGGAGCCCAGATGGATTTTCCCAGAGCATGCTGCGTAGAGCAGATCCTGTCCACATACAGAAGCTCTCCTGATTGCTCACTGCAGCTAATGAGCAAAGCTAAGTTACAGGCTAGGTTAATAACATACAGGCTTCTCAAGCCGTAAGTATGAGACCCAGTGGAGCAGACATGGTCTGCTCAAGATCACTAATTCCTTAAATACCTCTTCCACAATGCTCCCAATACACACGTCCAGTCCAGGCTGGGTTCCTTCAAGCCCTCACAGTCCTCCAGCACCCCTTCCACAGCCATTGCCTTCTTGCATCCTATAACACTATGGCTCAGACCATGAAACACTGCCTTGACATAACTCTATAAAAGCACCGAGTACTCTAGCATTCTGTGATACAGCCCTCATGTGCATTCAGGTTGTGCCTTGACCAAAAAACACATGCACAAAATAATCACCATGTCTTGAGCTACAGGGGCAGCCCTCAGGCCCATCATGGACCCATACCAAGCACTATGTGAAAGGAAAGACTGGTGCTCTCCAGGAGAAGTCACACTGACTTGTTTGGGGTTGAATGACTTGCTAGGACTTGTCACTAGGCAATTTTTCCTGGGGCAGCAGCCCCTGGTGGTACAAGCAGTGATAAGGACAGCATGGACTCTTTTTTCATCATTACTTTATTGGAGCTGGTAAAGTATACTCAGTAATAGCTGCGTAATCAGTTCTGTGCCTTTAGGTATTCAGTGGCTATTGTAAATATGTAGTCCAGAAAATAGAAGTACCTTCTGCTTACAAGGAGTGGGCAAACTTGCCAAAAATGCCTGAAATAGCCAGAACTTTCCAGAAATAAGAAATCCTTTGATTTATATGATGACTTTGTTGTATATCCTAGAGCAAAAACCTTAGGCAGTTCTCTATGCTGCAGCAGAGTTTGCTCAAATTAATAATGGAAAACATGATTAAATTCTTTGATTTATATTGTATAAACTATTAACTATTACAAAATTAACAGTTAATAATGTCAACAACAGTCAGAGAGAGCCCTGGTCTCTGGACAGCTAAGACAGATGCTTAAGTCTAGAAAGAAGAGGGATATCAGACACACTTCTGTTTTCAGTGTCTTTCCCTTGAGTGCCTTCTAAATTTTTAAATTTTTTTAATCATTTTCCTTACTTAGCTCTTCTCGTTTAGCAGATAGACTGCCAAACTGGGGTTTTAATTCAGTATCAATGGTCACAAATACGATTTGCAACACCTAATCTGTAAACCCAGAAGTCTTCCTCTGGAGCTACTTTGAAAACAGCCCAAAGTCAGTTACATCTCTGACTTCTGACTTCACTCCTTTGACTCATCCCTCCTTCTTCTCCAAAGTGCATTGTGGATACCTACATGACATTTTTTTTTTTCAATTCCTCCCTCGAATCAGAAAAGGATTGTCAGTGTCTGTCAAAAGAGCAAGCTGACACAATTTCTTTCCTGACCCTACAGGAAATTTATATAACTTCAATCTAAAGTCACCTCTGGTTTTGGTAAGAAATGCCTCCTAATATCTAATGCATTGTCATGATTTCATTTCTTGGTGTAACCCTTCAAATGATTTGAAGGCTGGAGGACTCTTTCGCATTATAAACACAAAATAATAAAGTCTGTTTTTTACCTCAAAATGTCTTTTATGTATGCCTATCAAGCCTAGTAAAATATCTGACTCACATATGCTTTTCTGTTGCAGAGACACCTATTAGTCAGATGAAATACATCTAGGAGTTTTCCCTTACTTAAAGATCTCAGACCAAATGAAGAATATGTTGGAGTAATTAAAATGACACCAATATGTGAAAAGAGCATTTAAATCTACCCTTCAAGGAAGCACAAAGTGGAACCCATTTTATAAAGTGTCTTTCACAAGAAGAACAAAATAGTTCACTGCCCTCAATTAGACCAGCTGAAAGGCTGAAGAGAAAAGAGAAATATCTTTCCAACTTGCTGTGTATGCAGGAAGGACTGGCTAAATTTGCAGGCGCACTCATTTGGTGAGCGGCCGGAAGGCATCACGGCATTTCGAGACTTCTTTGTTCAAATTCCGTCTCAAATTAGAGGAAGAAATGAGATAATCTCCCTGCTAAATTGTCCTTGCCAGACATAACTTCTTTTCTCTGAACTGCATTTTTTCCTTTAAAAATGGACAAGATTGCACCAAATAGCAGGTATTTTCAAGAGTACTGGGAAGAAAACTTGAGGAGAGGTTTTTCACCTTTCAGCCTCTATTATCAAGCCATATGCCATCTGTACTGTCACCCACCTTATTGTTGAAGAAAAGAACAAAATATAAACCCAAACAACTCTGCATGTTAGACAAATAGCACTTCTTTCCTCCTTGATTATAGTCAAGGGAAAGTTATTTTTATTCAAACAGTCCATTTTCACAATCTTTCACTCTTCATCTCCAAGCACCTACTGTTACCTATGGTTCAAACAGTTGTTGTGGCAGACCATTGTTAAAGACCTAAGAGCACGTCATTGAAACTCCACAATCCAATGGATAGAATGGTGAAGACTTTACAGTGTGTTACCTGCCAGTCACATCCAATCTTCACAACAGTTAAGTTAGAATAGAATAAAACCTTAAGGAATTCAAAATCACTGAAAACAGACTGAAGGAGTCATGTTCTCTATGTAAAGTATGACTCTCAGTTGTGTTTTAACATTAGGTAGCATGTATCACTTCTCAGAGCTAGCATTGTTTTCAACCCATTTGAGCAAAATTGAATTATTTGTTTGCTGTCCAAAGCCTACCATGTTCTCTTACATTGTCCCATACACATGTTGACTTCTAATAAATCTTTTTTTTCTCAATCAGATATTTCCAAAATGCTCTGAGCTAAATGTCTCTTTCTTCTGCTAGAGCCATCGGAGACCTGTCAAAAATCTTATCTTCAACCACAGATGGCATTTTCTCTCCTTTTTCCCATCCTGTCACTTACTTTCTGTTCCTTTTCTTTTATTTATTCTTCTCTTTCATACATTTGTCCTTCTAGATGTTTGTCTTAGAATTTAAATGAGCTTAATCTAGTTAATGGTTGCTCATTTATCATGGATTACAATTGCATTTCATTATCAAGGTCCATTAAGGCAGCTCTAACATGAGTTTATGTCTATCACAGCTATGCTCTTTACAAGGCTGTGTTGAGTAAATAGCTTTACACAGCAGGTCCTTCATCTATTAGTTTAGGTAACATCACTAAAAACAAAGGAATCAACCAGTGAAAATAAATAGTAAGTAGAATTATATTTCCATAGTCTTGACCCCTTCCACAGCCAAAGTCAATAACACACTTCAAGTATACACCTGTGGAAAATATTAAAACATCATAGACTGAAGGAGGCCCAGATAAAATGGAATTTGATTTCTGAAATTGTTGTATAAAACTGACATATTACATAAACATCCATACGTGTTCTGAAACTCTAGCTCTTGATTCTGAAAATGATGGCTCTTCAACTCATTATTTATCTTAATCAGTTTATATAATGAGATTTATTTTTTTTTAGAAAAAGGAGGAGGGCAGGGGCATGAAATATCTTACCAGATTTTGCTATCCTTAAACTTTCCACCCACTGTCGAAGTTGCAGTGTCACAACCTCAGAAGCCCTTGGGGGTGCCTGGGTGAGACCGCAGCCCTGGAGCACTCTTGGCTCCTCTCTGCATCACAACAGGCAAGGGCAACGGCAGGTCAAGGGTACTTGTCTACTGAAATGATCAGCTGCCCTGGAGCTAGCACATAATTCAGTTTTAGTGACCAAAGCTTACAAAAGTATCCATGCTGCTGATGAGCTTACTGATATTGATCACCATAATGAACTGAGTTTTCTAAGTCCCAGTCACTAAATCAGGGTTATACGCTAGTTGCTGAGCAGCTGGTTCCACTGAGGAGTAAGTAATACAATAATTTCTACTGGATACTTCTAGGACTCTCATCTGAAAAACACTACTCAAACAACTGTTAAATATTGTAACACAGTCTGAATTTTACCTGTGACATACTTCATCCTGAAAGTAGGTTTCTGAAGAGCAGATTTAAAAGTTCTTTTGCATATTGATCTGAATATTTTAGTGAAATCTTTGTATTATAATTCAAAATGGAATTTCATTCCATGAAACTTAACAAAAAAAAAAAAAAAAAAAAAAAAAAGCCAGTCTTCTAATCAATCTGAAAGCAGAAAGATCATATCGCTGTAACTGATCTGTGAGCACGAAAGCATTGCTGGGACAGATGTTTCTTGAAACAAATTGAACTCAGTTAAGTTTTAAATATTAATAAGTAAAATTTGAATTATGATAAAATAAACTATTTAGCTAGTAAGTAGGACTCCTTTTTTACTTTCAGAAATTTGTGGGTTTGTGAACCTATTCCAGTCCTGCTCAAACATTTTTCCTATATGAGCAAGCTTATGGAACCAGAAGCCTTCAATCAGCTTCAGAGATTAAACTCCTTCACAATGCATCTTCATACTTAGACTTTCTCTGTATTAAAACCTGATTTTAAAAATTGATAAAGTAAACTCTGTAGTTGTCATAAGAGAGGCCCTGGAACACTAATGCACAGGATAACAAGGGCTCTACCAAAATTTATGCTTAGAAAACCACTGTGTCAAACGTAAGGCTAAGAGTGAATGTTATGTTTTTTTCAAATGAGTCAAGGCACATTCCAAGTGGCTGAGTAAAGCACAGCCTTGTGACAGTGACTGCTCACAAAATTAATCCATGCTTCCACTTCTTAGTAGTCATTCTCTGCTAAAGACATTTGAATAGTAAAGCACAATATTAGTACTACATTATTTAAAAAGCAAATATCAAGGCCCAGTAAAGCAAAAGCATGAAGTACATATTCTGTGTCTTCAGCCACTGAGTTATAACCTTCATGATATTTTCAAATCATAATCAAAACTAGTTCTTTAGTCATTTAATTTTGTAGTGCAGTATTATACACCCTGATCATTTGTTTGGAGGGAAAGAGGCTGCACGTCAGGTCTAAAGACTTCCATCCAAGCAGTAGCGAAGCTTGATATCCAGGGCTTTTCTGAATCGGAGCTGCAGTCAGTACAGAAAACATTTCCCATGTGAGAAGGTCCACAGAGATTGCTTCAGCCTTTGTGCTCTTAGTGCTCCCGCAGGTATGACAGGGATGCTCCAGTCCCACCGCTTGCACACTCAGCCAGGGGGGAGTTTCCTTGAACACAAACGAAATCCAAGCACAGATAAATGAAGAATTAATTGAAGTAAAAATGTGATGTATTTAGTTACTCACTGGAGGAAAAAGATAAGAGCTCTTATTTATAATAGAGCTCTTATTTATAAGGAAAGCTGAACCATTGTAACAGAAAAGCAGAAACACGGCAACATGAAAAGGCTCTGCACTAAGAGCACTAAAACATTATTTTGTTTTCAGCCTTGAGGTAGATTTCATCACATATGCACTGAACTTTCACGTATACCGATAGCTAAGCCTTTCAGAAGGACACCTGCTTGATTCAAATGGTAAAAACACTAGTGAAGTCAGTGGGGTTGGAACACACGATATACAAAAATGTAAAGACATAAAAAGATTGAATTTGGCTTTTTAAAACTTGTATTTACACCCCCATCTTCAAATACCAGGGATCCTTAGAAAAATACAGTTAGCAATCTTATACTGCTAACTGTAGGTACATCTTTACTTCCCTCCTTTCCAGTTGTCATTTCCTCTCTGCTCTCATCCATTTAAGGGCATATACATGAACTTACAAGATCTCTCTGAATCTCAGTCGCATAAACATGCATTAGTGCCTAATACCAAGACGAGGATTCTGTGCCACTGTGCACTTCATTCTTCATTCTATGTTTGCATAAACTTCTCTTTACGTGATGTACTGTTTACTTAAGTTTGGTATGATTGTGCTTTAAGAATTTATTCATCTAAATAACAAACTAAATAAACAAACAAATCAAAGACAACAAAAACAACAACAAAACTCGTCAGATATTTTACTGATTTGAGGTAAAAAAATTTTCATTTGCAAAGGAATTAAACACTGTGGTTTGCCAAACTGGCATCTGGGATGGGGACTGAGGGGCTGATCTAACTTTGCCAACAGAAATATTAACAAGGAGCTGGGCAATGGGAAAAGTCCCCAGAGAGCTACATGAGCTGAGTGATCATTTCCTCTTGAACTTGCTCAAGGCGACAATTTAAGCAGCTGAATCTCACTGACTCCAAAGTTCATGAAAGTCTCCTGCAACAGTTCTCATGCAAAATTTAGTTTCAGCGGTATCTGCAGCTGCCAGGGTTGTTACTCATAGCAGAGACAGTTCTAAGGAACCTATGGGAAAGAGCTCAGCTATTCTATGCTAAAATTTTTATTTGTATTATCCTGCTCACCTCTCCATCTGTTTGTGTCTTTTTCTCATCTTTCTGTTTAGTTTTACAGCTTCTGAGGCTTAGTTCTATAAATATATGTTCATACTGTGCTTGGTATCAGGGAAATCACTCTTTTTTCTTGTGATCATACTGCTAATAGTACAAATTAATCTAAAATATGAAAAACTCAACCTATCTAGATGAGTTTGAGTATCAAGTATTTGTACTCAGCAAAAACTTCTTCAATTCAGTACATGGGGAAAGGGAGAATACACAAGCAAATTACTACCTTAACATGAGTAGATCACTGTATACATACACTGGAAAAATAGGCTGAATTAACTAAATATATTTCTCGTTAAATTATTGATTAAGGTTTAACAGAATTAGTGTGAATTTTGTGTATGTTCCTGTTTAAAAAATGCTGCGATTTCCCTTTTCCAATTGAACACACTTCATCAAATAATAAAAGAATCAGCAGAGTAAAGCAGCTTAGAGCTGTGTTCTTTAAGAAAAGGCTGATGTATAGTTGGCCAAACAATATTCAGATCAAGCTAAATTTACATGTCAGCCATATACAAATAGGGCATAACTCCTTAGATTTCACTCAGATCTCATACATGGTGAGATACTAACCCAAATGTTAGTATTCTAGAGTTCCCACATTATCTAAAAATGGTAAAGGTAAGGATTGAATAGGCAGTGTATTTTTGTTGTTGTTGTTGTTGTTGTTCAGTCCATGTTTTTTACAACAAATAGTTACAGATCTTTTCCCTGTGTTCTTTTCTGATTATCAAATTTTTCATTTCTTCTGTAAAATTATTTTGAATAAAAATTTAGTAGTCACTCTTTCAGACATTCTTGCAAGATACTGTGTTTCTCTTCATTATCTCCATATCTAAGCACACTTGACAATGTGTTTGCTGCTGTATGAAACACAGGAGTTTGAACTCTTTACAGTGGCAGCATGAAACATGCTATGCATAAAAAGCGAAGGAAATTCCATAACATACCACCTTTAATGCAACTCTGTCTATTTAGTTATCACTCTGTATCATATTCTAGGCCAAATACTTTATAGTCTTGAAGATACAGTTTTCGATTTAAAGAAATTCTGTATTCATGGAGTGAGACTGGAACTGATGTGATCAGACTTGTATTCTTGGCTTTATCATCAGCTTTCTTTTTCTGTTCCTCAGCAGAGATTGATACAGTCACTGTCTGATCAAGAGAGGTTAAGCGGTTTCATAGATCCTTTATTCCTAGGACTTTGTGTGATGCATTTGACAATGCTAAACAGAGTGCTCTTGCTCCCTTAGTCAGCTTGTCCTACCCATGCTTTTCTCCAGTAAATCCACATCTGAGCAATGAGGAGATCCACTCAGCTGTGGGTAGGCTGCTACAGACACATTGAGGTCCAAGGCCAGGAGCAGGCTCAGGACTTCGTGTCAGTACAACTATATTGCTGTGACAGTAGCCATGTCTATGAGCTATGTGTCTCAGCATGATCAAGTAGCTGAAGCACTGTCCTGACACACCTCTACTTGCCCTGAGTTTAGGCCAGTTCCTCCACTGCGCTGGATCCTCTTCACCCTGTAAACCTGCTTTGACAATGAGCAGTGGAAGAAAAGCCTCAATCTGTTGTAGCCATCTGAGAACCAAATGTCCTTTCCTCATCGCTGAAACAGATGGAAGCCTTTCCTCAAGCGCTTTGACTAAAAACGCCCAGCGTAAATTCTTAGTGTCATTATATTTCAAACTTGGCAGGAGTGGAGGTAGATGTCATTACCACACAGTCACAACACATCTCCTCCATCATACCATATCTTCCAACCACTTTCCAAGCCATGTTTGCTTAGGCTGCCCCCTTATTCACCTTGTACCCACTATGCATTCCTGTCAGCTCACCCTCGGTTGAGGTGTTTTCCGTTGCCAATGCCATTTCTATACAGTTGCTACTAATAAAGCAAGAAAGAATTAATACCAGAGTAAACTGACTTCTCAAGAACATTGATTATTACATACAGAAAGGATAACATTCAAGTAATCTGAAACAAATACCTCTTTTTTGCAGGAAAGAATATCAGTGAAGGATAATATGTATGTAAATATTGGTTCGGAGAATTAAGCTTGTGTGTAAAATCTTCTAAATTTTTATATATTAAGTTTATACAATCCATAAATTGCAAACACTCCTTTAGAGATTTCAGAACAGTTTTCATTTTTTTTAAGAATCTAGAATATTTGGGATCATTCATATCTGTTAAAAGGATCTTCAGTATGATATTTCACAATAAATTGAACTACATAATATGATTCATTAAGATGTTCCTGTGCACAGAACTATTAAAATGGGTAGTCAGCTTTTTAAAATTAATGGTTTAACTTTAACCTACTTAAGCAAAGTGTCTCAGCATTATTATCCAACTGATCTTAAAAGAACCTCTTTAACCTGAAAATACTTCTGACTCTTTTCTTTAGAATGAATAAGCTGTGCACATTTTGTTTAGTGCTTGGGGTTTAACTACATGAAAATACACAGGTAAGGTAATCTCTAGTCATTAAACACCATTAAATCTCTCTATGAACACTCTCATTCTGAATTCAAGTTGCATTGTTCCAGCTAACTTATCTCACTTCCAAAATAAACTGAAACAAAATAAATTAACACAATTAAAAAGAATCCAAAATTAAGGCACTTTATTGCTGTATGTAGAGAGATATGTACAACTATGTGATTTAGGATACTGACTGAAACGTTAATTTGAATACATTTCTCTAAGTGTCTGCCCACCTTACTTCCCTTCAAATTCACTTGTTAACCTGGAGTCGTAAAAGTTTTCAGCATTCACAGATGTCTTAAAATAGCGACCTGAAGTAACTGGCTGGCAGGGTGCAAAGCAGCAGTTCAAGGCAGAGATGGTTTTTGCAGGGCAAGCTGGTGGGCAGGACGCTGCCTGGAGGACAGAAGGAGCCTTGAGGGTGACGCGTCACTCAGGTGATGCAGCCAACCCGCGCAGGGCAGCCACCCTTCTCCACATGCAACTCATGAGGCTGGACACCACCACGGAGGCTTCGGGCCACAGCCCGGGCTACTGGTGCTCCTCACTGGGCCAGTAAAGGTGAGGATGGTCTCAGGTGTCGGAGGGGAGCTCTGCTCGGTGACCTGCAGCATCTGGTGTGGGAGCTGCAGGAAGGGGGAAACAGCTTCCCTCCCTCAGGGAGGATGATGGACAAGCAATTGGGAGGACCCTCACTAGATCCTCTGCAAAAGCAAAAGCCCAATCTGCGAAAGAGCGAGGAGAGTGGTATGAAGTAGCTATGGAAGCAAAGGAGGAACATCATAAGGATGCAGAGCCCCCAGGAGGGAGGAAGCTGAAGGCATGTGGTTTGGGGCAGCTGGCTTCCTTCTCTCTGCAGCTCTTCAGCTAGGGAGTTGGGTCAGAGCTTCAGTCACAGAGAAGGAACATCTACCATCAGGGCTAGAAATCTCAGGTCTTCCAATTAGGACTATCACTGAAAAGAAGAAGAGATAGGGAAGAGAAACTTACTGAGCAAAACAAATGGCAGTTTTGGCAGAAGCCCTGCCTTGCTAAGGAGCTTCTCTATAAGTAAAATACAAAAAAACCTACTATACAGGAATATATTTTTACCTCAGGATTCACAAACAAGGCCTGCTTCTTGATGTCTGCATATACCTGTTCAGTTAGGAAAGTCTATGGGAAATCACAAGTTACAGGCAACTTGCATGAATGATGTATTCAGATCCATGGCATTATATAGGATTTACCCACGAGCGTTAAATAAATGACCACTGTGATTGAAGTGCTACTCTCTGTAGCTGGTTTTTTTGTTTTATTTTTTGGGCTTTTTTAAGTGGCACTAACAGCAGTCACTGACCACTGTGGAAGGCTAACTAAACACACATCTTTAAAAAATATGGAAAAAGAACCTGAGGAAGTGTCAGGTGCTCAGCCTCACCTCACTCACTAGGAGAACACTGAAGCACATCCTCTCCGAACCAATTTCCAGGCACACAAAGGACAAAAAGGCACAGAATGGCTGAAGCTGGAGGCTGACCCTGGAGATCTTGCTCTGGAGCAGGTTGGCTAGGACCACGTGGGCACACATTGAGTATCTCCAATGATGGTCACAGCCTCTTTGGCAGCTTTTTCCAGTGTTTGGTCATGCTTATAGTAAAAGTCTGTTCTGACGTTTACATGAAAATAACTATATTTCAAATGATGCCCATTGCCTCTTGTCCTGTTACTGAATACCACTGAGAAAAGCCCAGTTTGACTTCTTTAGTCCCCTCCATCAGTATTTATATACATTGATGAGATCCCTTCTGAGCCTTCTCTTCTCCAGGCTGAACAGTCCCAGCTCTCTCAGCCTTTCCTCATATGACCATCTTTGTTGCCTGTCAGTGGACTCTCTCCGCTATGACCATGTCTCTCTTGTACTTAGAAAGCAACACCCCAGATGTGTCTCCTGTTGGCCTATTTCTCCAGCCTGTAGAGATCCCTCTGGTATGTCAGCCAGTCCTTCCATGATAATAGCAGTCATCAGTTTAATAACCAGTAACATAGTCAATATGGACATCTTTAAGTATAATCTTCAGAAGCCAAGTCTCTATGCAAAACTGATGTTTTGATTCCATCTTGACCAAAGCCCTCCTCCTATTCAGTGTCCATACTGACTCTATCCTGCATGCAATTCATAGGATCACTATCAGCTTCGTTTTGGGGGGAAAAAAAAATCTATGAGAGTCAGAAAGTGATGCATATTTTGTTTACTATCTACAAATCCTACAATAATAATATAAAAATAATGATTCAGAGAGAAAAAGGTCAGTTAGAATATAGATATGCAAAATATCATAGAAAACAGACCGCACGCATTTTTTGCTAATGGGGAAGGGTGGAATTCTGATGTGTTAAATTAGATCCCTCCTAACAGAAATTAGAATTGATACATCCTCTTCATTTTATTTTTATTCCCTAATATCTTTTCACATCTTGCTGCAAGAATCTCAAAGTTTCAAACTTGTTTCAATGTGCTAAAATTCATCAGACATTTTCTAGAAAAGCTGAGAGAATTTGAAGGCAGCAAGTGTACTCAAAAATGAAAGCTCAAATCTCTCTCCATTCTCTATAGAGAATTAAGAAATTTCACAAGGTTCTTTAGAGCACATGACTAGCATCAGTATAGATACGACTAAGCCAAGAAAAACTGATTTAAGTAAGGCTTACACCATCCTTATGGGTAGAATTGAAATGGACACTGGTACTACTTGTAACTCATTTTCTGGGTCAGAGATGATCCTAAATGCTAATAAGGATCAAGGAATTCAAACCTGAATGCTCAGAGTAAATATTTTCACACGCTAGGAGGAACGCATTAGAAACAAAGAGTATGTGTTAGGAAATTATTGTGTCTCATATTCTATTTTATTAGTTTCCTATACTACGTTTTCATTTATACCTATTCCTTTATATTTCCATAGTTAAGGGTTGCAGTTTTTTCCTAGATTACAGCAGATAATATCTATCTTTATCCTTCAACTTTGTCTAGAGTAAATAACTTGCTAAGTCAGTGTTGCACCTCTTCATTTGGCTCTAATTATACCTTCAAAATGAAAGGAGAGGTGACGTGGGGGGATGGAAGAAAACCAAGGGAAAAGATTTGTATATTAACTACAGTACAGCTCAAAATGTCATTTTATTGACAGATGGACAAATGTAATTGTAGGTCCCAAGGGCTGCAATTCAAATTAGATTTAACATTATAGAAGATGACAAGGAATTAGTCTTATCAGCACACGTGCCTGTGCCGTGTTTGCTGTTACATATGCCTCCTTTCAGCTGGCTGGCTTTTAAATAAATGAAGTTGCAAGAACATTTGCAGTAAAACTGGTGACAGCACCAAAAAAAAAAAAAATTAAAAGTAGGACATAAAGGAACAAAATGAACGTTTGTCTTGTACATGGAGAGATTGTTCCAGGAGCCCAGACAGAGACAAAAAGTCATCTGTGGGTGAAGCAGGCAAAAGGCATCCTTAGAGAGCACCCAGCACACTGCGAAAAGCTGGAAAGGCAATGTGCTTGGCGTTACACTTTGGTGACTCCTGGAAGACAGGCACAAGCCTGAATATAACAGTTTGGTGATGAAACAGAAGGTAATGTCTGGGGACATGTGCGGGGGAGGAGACATTAGAGAGATGCCAGTTGTTCAGAAGGAAGGAAAAAAGCAGCCCAGTGGGGAGAGGGCATTAAGCTCTCAAGTCTTGCTGATGGGAAGGTCCAACCAAGATGTGTTTCCTAGATTGTCACTTCTTTGTGGGTTTAGGAATCACTTCTATTTTATCACTGCAAGTTGAGACCTTTAACATTTACAAACTGGGTATGCAGGTGGGGAAAGGCAGGGATGAAGTGAAGAGGTCAGACACACATAGTGTGTAGACAGCCAATAAAAGACCTCACATGAGTAGATGGAGTCATTAAGAAAAATGGGTCAAGATCAACAACCTGAGGTTTGGAACAAGTCATACTGAAACTGTGAGATACAAATCTATTGCATTAATGGACTGAGATATAAGTTCTATATAAAACAGTGTAAGTGCATATTAAATATCCTGCAATTACCATGAATATCAAGAAATTGCTCATCTGTTAAAATCAGAAAATACTGTAAAATAAACTAATTCAAAACTTTCTAAAAGCTTTTCTAAGATGTATATGCAGATTTGTGTGTCATCAAATCTCTTCATGCAAACATAATATTGAAATTTCATACCAGCTGGTGCCTTTATGTCTGAGGAGGGGGTTTTGCGGGGTTTGGGTGAGAGATTTTTTTGTCACATATGTCACTGGTTTTACAATGGTTTTTTTTTTCAGAATGGACGGGTAATTGGAGGTACGTTAATCTAGAATTCCCAAACTGAGATATATGTGAACTGTAATTGTGGGAAGTGTTGAGTGAGTGGTTGCCTCTGAAATACACCCCTGCTAAGGTGTATCAAGCAAGGATCTCAAAAGTTGACTCATTTCCAAAACTCTTGTCCAAAGAGTTTCATCTGTTTCAAAGTGGGGTCTAGAGGAAGGTCTGTAAATGAGGACAGGAAAACAGAGATCTAAATATCAGTGCTTGTAAGACTGAGGGATTGTTTTCTTGTCTACGAGATAGCCATAAATGAATGGCAATCCACAAATAGCTGCATTACTTTCCACTGGTTTCCCTTGCCTTAGGCTGTGGATTTCTCTTTCATCCCTTCACTCACTTCCTATTCCTTTTACACATCATTTTGCATGATTGTGTTATGGAACAAGTCCTAACCCTTAGATGGTTTCAATGCCTTTATCTGGTTATAGTATGAAGTACTAAGAAGGAGATGAGATTTGATGAAGAATTTTGACTCCAGAAGGCTTGTAAATACCTCATGGAGGCAATTTACACAACTATACCCTACAGTGCTACACATGTTCACATCCCTCAAACAAGATGAAGTGAATTTAGATGTGGAAAAGCCTTAAACAATGGACCTTAAAGCTTTCTTAATCCAAAGAATACTTTATCCTGCCCATGCTCACTTGATATACATGAAGAAATGTTTTTGTAAAAGAAGGAACTCTGGGAGTCACATGTAAAATTTCCATATTGACTAAATCCTTCCACCTTACCAACTTTTTTGTTCTCAAACCTTCCCCTCTTGCAAACCTCCTGTATGTTGCTTTTTAAGGAAAAGAAAAACTGTTGTTCAAAGCAAGCCATTTCACCGTTGTTTTGTTCACCTCTGAAACATTTTTCCTTCTGAAAAGAACATAGTACTTCAGCCCTCAAGAATCTAGTCAGGCCATTTCATCTGTCTGAAACAGTGCTAACACCTTGCTGTGTGATGCATTTCTCTTCCCATTAAATTTCCACTGCGTCAAGACTGTCATCTTGCTATACAGGCACAGAAGAAGCCCAGCTGTAGCTAATAGTGCCATCCTCAGTCAGACCCCTAGTAATTCTGTAGTATCTTCTGCAGATTGGTTCTCCCTTGCTTTTAAGATACTTCTGCATTAAAAACACATTTCTCCTATGCTTTGTATGATGTGATAATGTTTTGAAGCAAATAATGTAGGAAAAGCTCTGAGGTCTTTACAATACAGCCTGTACAGCTACACTATCTCATGCTTATTTCTCTCACTTAAAGGTCTTTCAAGAATCTGTGGCTAATGGTATGAAATCCCTTATTACCATTGCAAAGTGGGTGTTTGGCACACTGTGGTGGAGTGCATCTCATTTGTATTGTTCTTGGAGAACAAGACTACAAACCTTTCCAGACAGCTTCTTTATTATTTTACATTTTTAGCTTGCTTTTCAACTCCTGTAACAAGCTGTCCTGATGCAAACTATATGTCAGTTTATGTATGGAAATAAAAATAAGTTCAAATATTGAATAAGATATAACCATTATTTTAATTATTTTTTTTACTCCAAAGTAGATTACATATGACAGTATTTAGTGTGAAACATTGTAGAGGTAAGAATCATGACACCCACATGTAGACAGAAGCCCAAATGTTCACTTAGAGTTAGCTGACATTCTGCATTGACTCAAACTAACAGATTTCTGTGTTGTCTGATTTTTGCTAGTTTGCTTCCATGAGAAATGGAGCCAAGTCTGGAGGCAGTCTATTCCTTCTGATCTATGTAATGCAGAGACTGTTCATTCAGCAGAGGAAGATTTGATGAAAAGAAGCACTAATTGAGAATTATTGAGTTTTGTGCGGTGTCTGAGCTCTGAACACGCTTATATAGCTGCCTGGAGCTTTAATAGTTTGAGCAACGGACAGTCACAGACTGTCACTCAAGTCTAGAATGAGTGAGGAAGGTTTGGGCAAGAGAAACAGTGCCAACACATTGTTTGACATTTGTCCCTTTCTCAACAGGGGCCTGACTTTCGGCCGGCTGAAATCAGTGAGGGGTTCCCATGCTGTATAACAAAGTGAATGTTACTGTTCCCCAGTGCTACTGCTACAAAGGTAGCATGGATGAGAGATTCCCTGATTCCTGAAGCAAAAGACAAGAACTTGCACAGAGGAACAGGGAAAGAACGAACTTCCTGGAGGAACAGGGAAATGAAGAAAAATGTCCTCTCTAGGCACCACAGCCCATGGGCTCTTGTATCAGTGGAAAGGACGTTCAGCTCTTCATCTCCCTGTGAAGGACAATGTTTTATTCTGTGACTGCTGCTAAAAGAAAAAGATCATTGAGAAAGTGAAGATTTTCCCCTTCATGGCAGTCCTTCCTTGTGGGAAACTGTGCAGTGAGAGGAGACCGAGGGAAAGAAAAGCTACAAGAGCAGAAAGAGGCAAGCTAGAATCAAGAAAACAGAAATTAAGTCAGAAAGACAAGAAATATGGAGAGAACAAAAGGCAACAAAATATAACATGAGAATGAAAGACAAACGTTAGAACAAACTGAAAATTCTGGGCCAAATTATTTTCAAAAAAAACATATTCAAACCAAGGGAGAGAGATACAGATGATGAAAAGAGAGAATGATGGGAATAAAAAAGCAAAATTTGCGTAAAATTTGCTTGCAACACATTCATGGCTGTCACCTGTCCTGGTGTCTTCACATCAGGAGGGTCCACAGAGAAGGGGCTGTACCTTTCAGCCCTCCCCTGCAGCTGCCCGAAGGTTAGTGCTTTAGCTCTATTGATGCATTACTGAAAATGATGTGACTTTGTGCTGGACCCCCCCTCCAGCAAAGAGAATGCAAGTAAAAATCAACAGCAGAAGCAAAAACTGTATTTCAATCTTTGACATCCTTTTCTGACCTCTCAATTGAATTCACTTTCAGAATGAGCGGTGGGACTGGAGCTCACCCACAGCTACCGCAACAACAGCTCATCTCAATAAATAAATCTCTTCTCCCCACTGCCCTGAAGTGCCTCTGTCTCACACAAAGGATTGTCAGTCTTGGAATTATCTTTAGAATGACTCTTTACAGCTAACAGGCTAATGCAATAGTATTAAGGCTTTTCATTTTCAGGATATTTTCCCCTGTTTTTCTGTCTATTTAATTTTTAAAATGAAATATAAAATATGTTCAGCATTGACTGTGGTGGCAGACCAAATCAATTTGAAGTCTTATTACTCAAATTAACTGTCGATTGCCCATTGGTAGGATCTCATTAAGACTATGATACTTGGGCTCCACATATTTCACCCAAATCAATGCAAGAGGCCATGTAGTCAGAAAACTCACCCTTTTTCCTGCCTTGCAAAAGATCTTGCATGCATTTACCCCCTCAAGTGAGCAAGACAGTGCTCTGCAGAGGCCCTGGCATGCTTTAGATAGGGCCGTGACTCCCGATGCCACCACGGTGTCCCTGCTTGCACTGGCCCACCCTGGCTGCCAGCTCCCCCCCATAGAGAGCATCCAAAGCACAAGCCAGTTCTTTCCTCCAGACTAGATAAAGGCACATTTCTTTTCTCCAGGGTGTTTTGTTCCAAGTAAACACTATCCCCAGAGTATTGTAACAGTGACAAAAAAAATCTCTGAATGCTGAGTTTTGTAGAGGGCATTCACAGACATGTGAGATTTAAGCGCTCAAAACAATTCAAATCCTGGCACATTTAGTTGGAGCACACAAGAGCAAAATAACTTGCCAGTCCATTATTTTGCAAAAACTTTGAAGACCCAAACAAGGCCTGGAAAACCCAGAGGCAAAGAATTTCATTATGGAATGTGTAGAGATGCTTTCAAGATTCACTGATTACCATAAATACAGCAGGTAAATAAATAAACTAGGCACTTCGCCTGAGGGCTAAAGAAAATATGCAGCCACTTTTGTGAGTTCATTGAATGTGCTAATCTTGCCTGATATACCACTGAGCTATTATAAAAGGCACTAAAATACATAATTTAGATTAAATATTTTCTTTGTCTATGAAGAGAGGTTTTTCTAAGAGGAAGTATTGCAACAAGAGCAATCCAATTACCTATGCTGTGGGCTTTAGAGTGATCAGTGGAAAAGGTGGCAAAGTTTTTCACTCAGCAGCATTGACCCAGTCGATAAAAAAGAAAAAAACAAGAGTGAATTCTCTTTTGAGTTTGCAACAACAATATACAAGAGGAGAACATTCTGCTCTTCATTTAAGTGTCCACTTCTTTGCCTCCCAACATGCCCTGGTTCTCAGGCACTGGCTTAATGCAACGCAGGTGGGATGCTTGAGCCTGAAGAAGTCCATCAAGTACTACTGATTTGGTTTGTGGTTTTTTTTGGTAAGTGGGCCTGCACGGCTCCTTACATTGCACTTACCAAGTATTTTGGGAGAGCTTAGATACATGCAGTCAGTGAATGTGGGCTAAAATCTTTGGAGTTCACTTAGTTTAGCAAAAAAAATAATTGAATTACAATAGTCAAAAATAATTCTGTAGAAAAGGGAAAAAGCACTCTAAAGATCTTACAGATGCAATGAAACTCAAAAGTGATGTTCCTATTGCTAGGCAATCATTTGCAAGCCTGTAGTCATGAAGTTTTTGCCAACTTTAATCTTACTTGCAATACGATTATTCATGTTTCACAGCTGATCTTTTCTGCAGGTTTTAGAACCTGATTTCTGTGGTCACTTTTCAAACAGAGGCTGTCTATTGCACGCAATATTAATAGGAAACAATTGTTCATATATATTTCATAAAATTTCATAACATTTCATAAATGTTCATAAATTTAACTGAACATTTCCTAAATGTGCCAACATTAATACCTTTCTAGAAGACTAAGATTAAAGAAATAAATTGAAAAAAAAATAAAACTAAGTTGCAATAATAGAGTCACTTTTATATTTTGTTTTCTTTTCTAAATGTTTATCTTATGTGTTACTTCATGCTGAATGAATTAGGCTATGCTTCAGTGGGGCTTTATGATCTACCCTGCTTACTCTAATTCGTTGCTCAGAAAGTTGTACCATGACCTTATAATGGGCAGCAAAATGTTACATTTCTAATTACGGGTCTACATTTTTCCCCTGTTACAGAAGACAGAACTCCAAGAAGAAAGCAGTAAGCAGAATCAGACCTGACAAAAAAATTACTGTATGGTGGCAGTGAGACCATATGAACTCTAAAGCAATTAGGAGATCTCTATTTCTGTGCTTGCTCCATAATGGCAGCTGTAGAATGAGTTTATAAAGGGTGGTGGAAGTGTATTGTGTAAGACACTGTGCAAACATAGAATAAGGACAGTCCTTGTCTTGGAGAGATAGCCTTGGAAATAAACAGGGAAACAATGTTTTATAAAAACAATATCTGGAAAGAGAAGTAATCTTCATTAAGCCTTATTATCTTCACCCTTTGTTGTTTGCCGCGGGATTGCTTTGCTACAGGGGGAAGTCAAGAGCACATTTCCTTCATCATTTTTTTAGTCTTTTCTTTCACTTCTCCCAAGCCAAAACCAATGCTGTTGAAAATGCTTCTAGTTTTAGGAGGCACATTATCCTTCATCCACCGACAGACTTGTGACTCAATTGCTGTCCAAATTCAAGTGAGTTGTTTCAGAGACCAGTAACCATTGCAAGAACGCTGCTCATTCAGCACAAAGTGGGCAAATAGATTTACCCACTTGGGTTGCAAGATATCATTATTATTATTAATAATAATAATAACCATCATCATCATCTTAGCATTCAAGATATTAAGGTATTGAAAAGGATACAACAAGGGAAATTGGAAGTTAGGAGGAGCATGGTCTTAGGGTACTGCTCAGGTGAACAGTATGTCTCATAGGATTACATCTCACAGGATTCCCCATGGGTAATGCCAGGCTATTGTTTAACTGGAATGACTGGAATAAACCTTATCTGTTTTCATCTGCCTTTCAGGAGCACTGCAGCTCCTACAAGCGGCAGCTAACTGGGGGAGCCTTTGAGCATGCCTATTTTAACAGCATTTCTATGCTGATATTTTCAATGGCAAGCCCTCAGACTTTGATTTCTCTTTACATGGTTAAAGTAGTCAGAGTAGAGGAAGAGAATAGGAAGCAATTTCCCAAGTCCCTGCACAAACTACACTCAGAAAATGTCAGAACAAGCATTGCTGATTAGTGCTCCAGATTGGAATCAGATATACCTAAAGACTTGATGTTGCTCAGTAGGAAAACAGCAGAACAGGGCATGTGGCGGGGGGAGAATAAGTAAATAAAACAAAACTAAAGAGCAATCCTTCATGTGACCACTCAAGTGCTTGTGGGCAAAAAGGACAAAATAATCATGAGTCTAACACCACTTCTGCTAACATACCTCAAATTGGATTGTGTAGGAAACTATTTGTATGCACAGGGAACAATTTGATCTATTAGAAGACTGCAGGACACCTCAGATGGCACAAAGAGGGACATCCTTCCATGCAAGAGCTGCAGTGTGTCTACACTCCCATCCCACAAGGTAGCCATGCCTCTATGTGATGTCTGCTCCAGACTCCAAGTTCATAGCCATCACTGATGGAAACAAAAAAAAAAAAAAAAGGAAACCTTCCAGAGTGCTTAATAGTGGCTAAGTGTCCATACTGGTATGAAAAACTAAGTACAATTTCTCATTTGAAATAACACAAGTTATCTGATTTGGGGGATAAAACTCAAAATATGTAACAGGAAATAAGCCACTATTAACACCTTGGAAAAATTCATATTACTTTGCTCAAAAGAACCACTTTTTAGGTGATGATTGCTCAAAGCACCACTCTATCAACATGACAAATAGAGGTAAATACTCCTGCTATAGGTCATATTTTCATTTACTGAATGAGCAAGGCACTTAACAAAGTCTTACATCCTGGTTTTTGGGTAGCTGTCAATAAACTCCACAGAAATAATCAGCTTCACAGTCTTAGGTTCTCCCTATTAATTCAAGTCACAGTTTCACAACATGCTGATATGAAATGTGCCAAATCTGTGTGAAGCAAGTTAACCTCACCATAAAGAGTCACCAGCTGCTGCCTGCTCCCAACAGCGCATTGCAGTATGTGAGACAGAGGGTCACAGAGAGAAGAGCTGACCTTTGCTATGAGGTATTATTTGGTTTATAAAGTCTATATGGCTAAAAACATACTCGGTTCCTGGCAGTATCATCTCCACCACTTTAAAGAGGACACTATGGTATTTTGTATCAAACTGAACTATATTTTCTGATAGTTTTCTGTGAAAAAATGAAGGTGTCCACATGCCTTCTGCTGTGTGCTTTGGAAGACTATAAAGCCATACAAATATAAATAAATTATATTCTTTATTTACAGTAATTAGTTCAGACTTCTCTAAAATATTTAATTTTAATAAACATATACCTGTAAATTGTCAACCTGGAACATAGGAAACTATTAATAATATTAAATTATTATACTTGCCATGAAGTGTAACCTGTCATTTGACAGAAAATAATGGGTATTCAGAATCACATCTAGAACTGGACTTTGCTCTGTTCTGGGATTACTAGCAGTACTCTGAAATATTTTCACATTCAAAATAGAGGCATAGAGCCAGCGTCTCAAAAAGTTATTACATATGAACATAATAAATAAATACATGTGTAATAAATAAATTGCATATGAATGCAAGTAAATAAATAAATAAATAAATATTTTAAACTGTTTACAATTTTTAAAACTTTTCAATATCAATGATCCTGTAATCATTTCAGTAAAAATTGTGTCTAATAAACAATTCTGGTTTTATGAAAGAGGCTTTAAAAACAAAACCAAAACCAAAAAACCACCAACAACAAAAAACGTAAAGTCCTGATGGGCTCTTGCACCAATCCTCACTCTTATACAGTTGCATTTTATAAATGAGAGTCATTATCTCCTGGCTTTAATGTTTTAGAGCTACCCTTTACTGTCTTTAAAACAGCTGGTTTTCTTATTTTGTTTCCTTTTCATGAACTATTGCATGGTGTTCAGCATGTTATGTGTATGTTTATGCAATATTAGCTGAAGCCTGTTACTACTGATTTGCACAGCAAGTGGTCCAGCTACTCATTTCACTGAAGTAACTCTTTAATTTCTGCACGTCATGAGTTTGGGAAGATGGATTATTCTTTTGTATGAAAAACATTATTTGAGTCCTGAGGGAAGGCAGTAAATTACTAGCTGATTACTTTAATGACATATTATGGGCTCAGAGGTTTTTGTGTATAGTAATATTTTTCATAGTTCAAAGACACTTTCATTAATACCATAGGGGCAACTGCTTTATTCCAATGATCTTTGTAATGGGTCACTTCTCTTGAATTTGCTACAGTTGCCAGTGTGAGAAAGTACTGGATTTTTTTCTACCTAACATTTCTTTGAGTGATGTGGCATAGGGGAAAGAACTGTTCATGGTTGACTTCTTCAGACAGATTCAGAAAAGACATCTAAAAAGATATACTGTTTGTCCTACTACATCACTGTGGTTGAAATTTAATTTTGCGCATCATTTTTTCCAGTAGTTGAGGCAAATTTAAATCTAACATTAGCTGGGGTAAGTTTGCCATCAATAACTTGCAATGGAGTTGTATCTGATTATGCCCTGACCTTCGATCTCATGGTTTGAAAATTATGAGATTTTCAGGTTAGACTTACTTACTGAAAGCTTTGCACTGCTAGGAGTAGTACAGACTTTGGAACAGGCTGCCCAGTGAAGTGGTGCAGTCACCATCCCTAGAGGTGTTTAAAAGGTGTTTAGATGAGGTTCAGTTCGACTCGATGATCCTGAGGGTCTCTTCCAACCAAAATGATTCTATGATTCTACGATTCTATGACTACTGGCCCAAAAGAGCAGATCAAGCTCAGGACAACATAAACTTCTAAACTGCCTTTGACAGATGTGAGGAGCATCTGCAGTTACTGCTTCAATCTACTGACCCACTCCATTAACCACTGTTGCAGACATAGCCCTATGGATAAGTCTTATTTATGATACATCACCAAGATATTAAGTGCAAACTACACAGACTGTATTATGTTATGGTGGTCCTCTGGCATGAGAAGCAGCTTTGAGCTGGTGGGTCTCACTTTATTCCAGCAGCATTTAACGCAAGGCATCTCCAGACCTACCTTCATGTAACCAGTGCTGTAATCTACCCTTTTGTCACACTTCCATTTTTTCAGTCTGAGTTTTTTTCTTTCAGTAAGAGAAACCTTTGAGTATTTCCATTTGTTTCAGGTTATGAGATCCAAAAGAGACTGTCTGGGTCGATTTGATGTGGCTGCTGGGTTAAACAAAAATGTGACGACACTATTCTAAGGGTAATGTCTTTTTCAGCTAGGACTTAATATCTTAAATCACTTAGGCATTTTTAAGGCATTTAATCAGACAACTAGAAGCATCCTGCGGTAAGTTTGCATAAACATTTAACGTTTGTGTAGCTTGAAGCACTATTCTCTGAATAAATTAATTTAAATTCAAGCCCATTACCATGGCAATGGAAGTGTTACCTTTGATTTTAGAAGGGCAAGGATTTTACTCAAGATACAGAGGTTTTTCAAATCATTAAGGTATAATAGTCATTCATAACAAGATCATTTGGATGCTTTTAAATGCTTCTCTTGGTATTTCATTTTGCGTTTAATTACTGCAAACATTCGCATATGCCAGGACAAATTAGATGAAGATTTTCCAATTTTATAAATAATTCACTATTGTTATTTAGATAAACTATGAATGAGAGGAGATGATGTGATCAAAATAATGATTAGTTGAAGTAATGTTGCTAAAGTGAAGTTATTGGCTAGATACACCTTCCTTTCTGCAAAACTTCTAAGTGGAGTAAAACTGGCAGTGAGTTGTACAAGTTTTGTCAGGTATAAAATGTTAATTTACCCTTTTCCTTCTTTTTTTAATTATCCACCAAAAATATGTTTTACGCAGGTTTTGGTGTATCTGCTATGTACAAGAAGCTTGTGGTAAGTCACACTGTACAATAAATTACTTGAAATTAGATTGACATCTGAATAGGTTAAAGGAAGAAATATTGAACGAGCAAATGACTGAAAATAAAAAGGTGGTGGTTGTGTGACAGAGTCTGAGCAAAACCCCTGAGGAAAAAGTGCCAGGCTTCCACGAGGCTATAGCCAGGGATGGAACTGGGTCACCAATTTTCAGATCTGCGCCATTGTGTCAGTGGGTCTTTTGGAGAAGTCATGTCTGGCACATGAAGAGAGCAGGAAGAAATTGAATGCAAGGCAAAAACGTGCTTCAGAAGAATTTCTACCCCTGAAAGAGCTTACCCGGACAAGCAGATCTGCATATTTACCAAAAGCAATATTAGGTGCTAAGTATATTTGGTTGACTGAACACATTGATTCAGACACCAACAGTTTGCTTACCCTACTATTTCATTTATATGTTCTTTCTAGAGCAGTGTTACTCTCTCATTTCTTTTTGTCTCTGGATTGCACAGTAACTGGAGAAACATGAATATAGAATCAGTGACTTGTCATGTCATGGCTGATACAAAATATGCTCTGTTCCCTGTGTTGTGCAGTTGGTGTTTATGGTCTTGGAAATTCCTGGGGAATTCATGAGGTGGCTCAGCAGCTACTGAATGGGCGTGTAGCCCTGTTTTCTGTTCACTGAAACTGAAGCCATTTTATTGGCGCTCCTTACTCTTCACGAGCATGAAGGGTACCAAAAAATAACGGAAAACCTGACCTGAAGTTTTTTCCCTAACATCCTTCATCAATCATTTAATCTGATTTTAGATTTCCCTTTTCTGTTGTGTTCAGTTTGCAGCTTTACTAGTCCTTTGAAGTTTGAAGCAGTTCTGCAGTCATTTTATCATTGTATTTATGGGGAACAAAACTGCATCTTTTTATGGAAGTAGTATAGTGCCTTCTCCTGAACCTCTTTGTATTTTTTAAAACAGCGCTAGTCTTCTGCATGAGAGTAGTCCTTCATGCTAAATAAGTTTGAGCTGATCAGTCTCCAGGCTTGTTTTGAATAGGCCCATCAGAAGTATCTGTCCCTCCTGCCACCTGATCACTTTAACAGGATTCTCAGTACTGTACTTGGGGCTGATCTCCAGACTAGTCCATTTGATTAAAAATAATTAGCACTTGAATATTGTCTGTTTAAAATGTCAATCAGCTGTGATATTTTGCACCCTGGCCATGACTGCGGCAGCCTGCATACTTCACTTTTCGGTTCACAGATACATGGCACAAAAAGAAAGAGCTCAGCTTGTCTGGAGATTTCTGCTTAGAGAGTTTCTCTTGCAGGAAAATGATCTTTCTGCAAAGCAGCTGAAAGATCTCTGCTGTTCTTGCTCGACAAAAACATTAAAGGAAGGAAATATAATTGGTGCCAGCCAGCATGGTCTTACAGAAAACAGGTTTTGTCAAACATACTTGATTTAATTCCTTGAGGAGACTACGAGTTTGGTCAATAAAGGCAACTGTAAATGTGATAGACATTGTAAGCTATTTGCGTTGGAGCCACATACATTCTGATAACATCAAATTAGAGTGGGACCAGCAAAGTATATTTCACGTATATTGAGTCACCTACTAGACAGATCTTTTAAGTAATCATCAATCATTTCACAGCCTTCATTACAGAAGGATTGTCCTGGGAGTGAGATTAATCCTGAGGCTACTCAAAATTATTTGTTGTGATCTGGATAGAAATACACTTACAATTTCCAAGATATAAAATGGGGGGGGTGTTAAAAATTGGCTGAATTAAGATTAGAAAACTGTACAGCACAATCTAGATTCCCTTTTAAAATGAAGTTGGTTCAAAGTGTATTTTTGTACCATTTAAGGCAAAATGATGTTTAGAAGTAATGTATAAAGGGCAGTACTATAGAGTGGGAACTGTGTTTTGCAAAGCAGGGACTGCAGGGTAATAGTGGATAAGCAATTTAATATAAGCTCCTTGAATGATGCTAAAGACCCTATCGGTAACCCTCATATCAATTAAACACAACCCATATCTCCTTTTTACTTTCTCCTCTCTAATTTTTCTTCTGAGTTCTGGCCTCTACACTTAGTTTGGATATAGAAGCAAGAGCTAAAAAAAAATCTTAGGGATGAGCAAGTTTTTCACTTCTAGTACACTGGTGACAATTTGGGGCTAAGTAGCACTCCCACCCTAAACCCTGTGGGATATATAGTAGTTTACTTGCAACAGACCCGTGATTTATGACACGTCCACATTACACTGAATTTACAGACAAAATTGCTATAGGAATCCTTTTCCACAAATGCCCCAACAACCTCGAAATGAGCATTCAAAACCAATCTTTTTTAACTGCTCAGCCCACAAGAAATAATCACACAATTCCTTCTGGTTGCCAAAGCACACTGGACTATTAAAACCTATGTATTGCAACATGAATAGATTAGCCTTTAGGACATATTAGCATTAAATTTCACATGATATTAACTAATAATTTAGTCTAGTAAAAGAGTTCAAATTCTAATTACCAGATAGTCGTTGTATATGTCCAGTTACTCATATCAGGGAGGGCTGGAGGAAAGCGGCGGGGGGGCGGTGATTAACTTGTCAGAGAAATGCAGCTGTGAAAGCAACACTCACTATCTTACAGCATTTCAGCTTCTAACTCTAAGACATCAAACTCATCCACCAGCCCCAAACAAATCAAAAACCTGTTGTATTACACAAAATGTGTACAGATGGCTGGAGAAAATCAGTACCCAGAGTTTCTGCAGCGTTAGTGTAAGAACTATTTCATCCGCTGTTTTAAACATCATAGCACCAATGTATTTAATGGTCACAGCTAAGGAGATTGGTAGTATGCCCCAAAAGTCAGGCTCTCTCTGTGGTATGTTGTATACAACTGTTTATGTGTGCATTCATGTATATACATATATATGTATAATGTATGACAGCGAAGTTAATAAAAAATTACTTCATATGTGTTGAAAAGGACCACTTCTGTGTAATGCATTTTACTGCAAATGAAACAACACATGAGCATGTAATACCTGTCACTCCAAACCCCAAACATATGTGTTATTGACATAACTGTGATTATCAGCAAACTTAGAACATCACCCACTGATGGAAAATGTTGCTTCGTGGTGTACATAAAGGAAGATGGCCCTCACAATGCTTCTGCTTTGCCACACAGCTTGAAAGCATGCCAGTAGGCAAGCCTGAGTCACTTCAAAGAGGTAGAATAAGTTTAAAATTATGTTTTATCTCCATTCACTATTCATCATTGATGCAAATAGGGTTTGCTTCTTCTGAATACTAGACAGAGACTAAGAAGTGGCAAGACAAAAACAGGCATCTCCAGAGACATATTTATGTTAATTGATTTACGGCGCTGCAGAACCCTTGAGTGGAAATCTTTAGAATACCTTCCCTCCAATAGTCACCTCAGGTCAAAAGAATCTATTCTTCACTTGAAAAATCAACATAAATTAAAAAAAAATGCTCCTGATGGTATCCCTTGAATGCAAGGTTGCTTAGACACCAAGCAAAAAGGCAACTAAGCCATAAGAAAGTGTTTCTTTGTTATCCCCACACTGTTCCTTTTGTCCTTTGTGTCATCAGGAGTGGGCTGGGGGTAATTTTTTTTTGATTGGCTTGTTTCTGTTGATCAGCTAATCAAAGTCCCTGAGCATCCTCTGTCATTTCTTCTTGTCAAAGGAAACTAAGAAGATGCTATCTAATTCACTGCTGAGAATTTCATCAAAGACTCAGCTTTGCTCATCCTGATTAGGAGCAATCAAAATTTAACATTGATGGCTGGCTGAAGTTCAACATAAGCATTTCTGGGTTTTGCATATTATATCATATTAGATTTCAAGACAGCAGCAAACATAGAGATTTTTCTTACTCTGCTTGCCTTCATAGAGTTACCTCCATCTCAGAAAGAAGAAAAAGAGAGAGACTGTCTGATTGCTGTCAATATACTGAAGATATGGTATGATTTAGTAATTTCTTCTTCTTGCATCCAAAATAAGAAGAGAAAGATGATGCTTTTGTCACAAAACATTTATATTTTCACTATTAACACCTTTTCTTAAGTTTGGGATCTACCGAACAACGCTCTTGCCTTAATAACCCTCAGAAAAGACTTGACTTCATCCTGAAAATACATAAGTGTCACTGTGCTTTGTCTCGGTCTCTACAATATTCTCATTTCTACAGCTAAATCAATACACTTTTGTGTTGAAACATAATACTAAATCTAAGTTTCATTACATGTAGAACCACAATCCACCAGGCAGAAGGGAGAGTTAACCTGTGGATGTGTTATTTCTTGCCTTACAGTGCAATGCCAGAGCAACTGTTGGCATGTTCAGTTAATTGGACGAATAGGAGATGGCTTCAGTTATTAGTCCCAGTGGTCTCTGATACTTCCAATGGAAACAGGTATGATGAAGGTACTATAGACATTAATTCTGCCTTACTTATTAAATTACAAACCACAGCAGAAGCTTGGAAAATGTCAAAATCTGTAGCAAGTCAAGATATAATGATCCTAAATCAGGATTTTCTTTAGTATAATAAAACCACTGTCCAAAATGTGGCGAAGTTTTGTTTGAAGACTGGATTCCAACCACCAAGCTATGCAAGTGTCCTCAGGGGTCACTAGCTGGGCAAAACAGAGCTGGGGACTGCCAAATAGAAAACTATAAGGTCTATATTCCTATATTCCTCTGTACTTCTTCGTAAATTTAGTGTTGTACTGTTAGCATGTAAATTCTTCCTTCATTTTTGATTTCTGCCTGCCTTTAATTAAAGGTTACTTCACGATGACTGGGTGTGATTCTCCTTAACGCAAATAAATATCAGTGGTCAAAATGGAATAAGAATACTCAAGATTACCTAAAACATAGACAGTGTTCAGCTGCTGAACTTGAGAATGGAAATGTCAGCATGATTGAAGTGTCTTTCAGCAACTGGTTTTAGACAGGAAAATACTCTGGAATCCTTGCAAGTAAAGGCCTTATGTGTGTAAGAAGTAGGGCAGAAACTGCTTTATGTTCAATGTCTCTTTAAAAAATGTGGAAAATACAACATAAAGCATTAAAAGCGAAAAATACAACATAAAGCATTAAAAAGGCAGGCAAAAAGGTTAGAGTATTCTAATCCTTTGTCTTAATTCCTTCAATTTGAAAAGAGCCTTTTATCATTTGACATAATCCTCTGACTAACAATAAACCTTCTAGGTGCTCTTCCTGACAAATCAATAGAGACATCATGTATGAGTAAAATATAAAAGAATTTTCTCACTGTTCTGTCTTTTTTTTTAAGTCAGTCTGAAATCTCTTTAATATTCAGTGCAGAAGACAGCTACTAGAAAACAGACAGTAATTATGACAATTTTATTGATTTTGACTTGCAAAGAAATCTGAAATGGGACTAACAAGTAATTTCTTCTTCAGTAAAATCTGTGTACCAAATAAGCTGTCAAAAAAAAGAAAAGGCATCTGTGGTGCCGTATCTAGTACTTTTTTTGTATTAATTATGTCCTATCTATCGTAAACCTTAGGACCACATACATGTCTTCTTTACTTGTTGATTTACGTATAGGCAGACCTTTGAACTAATTTAAATCAATTCAGTTTCTGCTATTGTCACCAGAATACAAAAAGTTATAGATTTTGTTTTCCTCTAAATTGAGATTCTAATCAAAGACTTGAAATTTATTCTGTACTTTTTCATATAGCTCAGTCTTCTATACAGAAATCTTGTTCACAATGGTGCAGAGATGGGAATGATTTGTATTTAACTAGTTTTATTGGTCGTAGACAAATGCTCACACTGTCATTTGGAGAAGACAATTTTTTGATGCAAAATACTACACAGCATAAAAATGTCTGTTATATATTCACAGAAAATGTTTTCCAGTGGGACTTACAGTAAAATTAGTATTTCCTCAGGCTTCTTCTAGGCTGGTATGCTGTACTACTCATTCTTTGGAACAATACTAAGCTGAACATTCACCACTAGAACAAATGTTACATGGTGTGAGATGATCCCAGTGGATGGATGGTTGTTATTTCTGCAGTACTTAGAGCAGAGTGTCTTTCTAAAACACCCAAAGCACAGCAAATTATATTTTCTAGAAATTTCTCCTACTTCCTATCTTCACTTCAGTGACTATTTGGACTAGAAGACCAAAAACATACACGACTTTTCAAAGTACTCTCTCTTCTTCTAAAGGTTCTGTCTCAGACTTCGCATAATACATATTCAGAATGCTTCCATCATGTTCTAAATCAGATGCCACTGAAAATGACCTTTTATAAATTTCTATTTCAACACGGATAATGATAACCAATTACATTCCCTTTAATTTAGTAGATCACAAAACTGATAAAAGACAGATAAAAGAAGCCCCATAAACTTTGTGGAGAAAAAATAATAATTAAAAAAAAAATTACCTAGCACAAGCAATCAATGTGTTTGAACTGAAGTCTCAGGATAGCTGGAAAAGCTCAACCTACCAATACTCTCAATGGTTTTGGTCTCAACTGAGTAGAAACACCGGCACCTTTATTAACCCTCAGAGGCCTCCTCAAAAACTAAAATAAAGCTTGCATGGATTTTAAGGATTCCACAGACTTTTGCCCTTGCCCATAGGGATTAAATTGACTTAAATGTTAAGCCTATTTTGAAAAGGTACTTGGACTTTTTTTTAATACTCTTTCTCAGAAATGTGTATTGTATATGGACAATTTTTTGCGCTTAGGTGGGTTACAAAAATACATTTCTATTTCCTGCTATCTCTATGAAAACACTCAACCAGCACACTTAACAGATTTTGCCTTATCAATAAACCACAAACATAAGTTATACAACAGTCTCTAAGTTAATTTTGTAACACAAGACTGAAAGCAGTGAATACAGCTACACCTTAATGTTCCAGTGCATAGTCTTCAGTAGTTTATTTCTGAGTATGAACTTGCTGTGTTTTTAAACCCACCTGCTTTAGAAATTATTTTTTGCTTATCCAATGAATTAATTCTTCCTTTTGAGCAATATCAGTGGTTTCTATCACAGGACTAAGAAAGAACAGTATATAAAAGATAATATACTTTTCTGTTATTTGGATAGGAAAAAAATATATATATACAGGTACACATTGCACAGTCAGAGCCTTTGTTCATTTAAGGCTTTCTGGAACATTTAATGGACCATTTAGATATTTTTCTTCACTCCTGCTTCTGCTTCTCAGGAGCCATTTGTAGCCCAGCAGCCAGACAGTCATTTTTTCTTTCAAGGTGATGGAGAAGAAAACATTACAGCTTCTCTTTTCTGCAGGCAAGGCAGTCTCTAAAACAGCAAATAGGTATTTGAGGTCAACAAATAGTTCAATATTGTAACTTTTTCCTTCTCATTTTTCCTCCCAAAGCTACACTCTCCTATTTTACTCCCATTTCCTAACAATTCTCCCATCCATTTGCTCTGTGTCTCTAAAAAATGAGATTTATAAGGAGTTATCATACCACAGCTTACTGTCCTAAAAGACCAGTCTGCCAATCAAACGCATGTTTGCTCAGCAACTCTTCCCCTGTCAAACTTGAATCCTTGCATAAAGCCCTAACAGAAAAATAACTGAAGCAAATTCAGTCTGGAAGTTGCTGGAAAAAGACTTCATAAGAGACTGACAACACCACACAGTCAGTACTCTGAGTAAAACTGCACTTGTAAGTAAAAGCTTTTTCTTCCTCGGGAGCAACTAAAGATGAAGCTCTGTGTGTGCCACCTTGCTGCACTCCTTTCTCTATGTGGAATGGCAAAGCCCAGGGGCAATTACATCTGCCTTACAGGACAAGGCAATTAATCTCATTTATATGTCCTAAGTGCATGACCAGAGAATTGGCTTTCCTGCCAAAATGACTGCAGATTAATGGTAGCTCTAAATTACTTACATTTGGAAAGGAAGGTATTAATAGCTCTAATCAGCATGCATTATTATTCAAGAAAAGGACTTGTTTGGTTTGTTGTTTTTTTAAAAAAAAAGCTTCTAATTCTACAACCCACAGAGGTGAAAAAAGAAAAAATGTTTCTGTTCTTTTCCTCTCTAAAGCAATGTAGAAAACAAATATCACATGGCCAGGTGCTTAACTAATGAGGTATAAAATTTTCCCCTAGGAATCTATGCACCAGGTTAACAGACAACAGAACTTAAGAGTGAAATTAAAAAATGATATTTAAGAAGGTAAATAAATTTTCAGATATGTGCATTGAATAGCAAAATCATAATTTCTATGTATCATTTTATTTCTTTGCAAAATTAAATATTGTCTTTATAAGTTCAAGGATTATTCTAGCAAATGGTTTGATTATGGTTATACTAACAGTGAGCTAAGGCTACCGTGTACCTGCGTGGAGAATTGTAATCATGCAGACACCCTCACTCAACTTTTCTGTGCCATCTTCTGATGACACATGGCTTTAAAACCATTAGGTGTTTTTAACTAGTTTTCATTTCATCAGATTGACAGTCTGAAACAGAAGTGTGTTTTCCATTTGGTTTCTCAATTATTGTACCGTTATATGCCTTCAGCAACACTAACCTTTAAATTGCATCTTTTCCAAAGAAGATCCAACAATAAGGAAAAGGCTGAAAATCCTAATAAATCACATGGCACAACAGCTGCAAAAGAATACAGTGTGAAAAAGGTAAACCATCAATAACAAAGGTTTTTTTAACTATCAGTTTTCTATTTTTTTTTTACTTCTTTTGTTCTTTCAGTAACAAAGGACTGTGAATCATGAATCCTGTCTCAGGCTGTCTAAGACACTGTGGAAATAAAATGAAATCTGGTGTAACATCTCAATCTGCAGGGCTGCCTTTTTCTTTGAAGGCACTGATGTTAAGGCAAGGTCCATCTGGGCATAATAAACCTTTCCTGTTAGAAGTTGAAGGAACAATTTGGGATGATCCTGGAGGGATTTATCATTCCTTTTGAAGGATTTCATCTGTTCTTCCCTCTCTCTTCAGGGAACAGTGTCGTCCTCACAGTTTCTCCACATTTTCCTTTGTATCTCCTCACCAACAGGCATTGCAGGGGAAGGACCTCATAGGTGGGTCTCCATTTGGGGGGAAAAAATCTCCAAGCTCACTCCTTGAAGGAACCCAGGGGCACTCTAAAACTTATGCAGTCAAAACCCAGGTGGTGTTCTTTTTGGGGACCATTCCCACGATTTTGATGCCTTCTGCTTTTTAAACTCTGGGGTGCTTTCTGAACACATGCTCACTGCAAGGGCAACAGGTAAGGTGTGTTCTTTACAAAATATGTCTTAATGGAGCTGCAGTTCTGAGTAATTAACATTCCTCCCATGGCTCCTCACTTCTCTGGGATGTTGTACTGGAAGGGGTCTCAATCTGGTTCATTACTCACTATGGAAGGAATTTTCTTGCAGACTAAACACTGGCTGTGCAAGGGCTTTCCCAACTGTGCTTGCCCGGTACAGGCTTTCCTTAAACTCTCATTACTGCCTTTGTCTCCATTTCATGAGAGTTAAATTCGTCCACTTAAAATGGAACAAATTAAGAAATTATCTTTACCTTTAAAAACTTTTCTTTGGTAACACTATCAGGCTAAGTCAAGTGTGGCAGAATGGAAATCAAGTGCATTTACTTAAGTCTTATTGTTACAGATGCTTGAAAGGATATTGCAAGTGTGACACTTTCTTGGGATCACCATCCTTATAGACACCAAATAGCTGAAAGAACTGTAAATTCAGTTCTTGATGTTGCATGTCATTTCACAGGAGTTGTTCCAGGTAGGAAAGACTCAGCTTAGCTAAGAAAAATAAGATTCTCAAGTGTTTAATGGGATGAGAATTGCTGTGAATGAAGAAAGACATTAATCAGCAAGTTCAGAAAAACTATTGTTAACTCTGCAAGACTGCTTTTGCATTTCACAGGAAGCCTTAGGATACTTTTAGGGAGTTCATCTTCAGAACTGCCCTTCTATGAAGGACAATTTTTTTTATGAGAATCTGTGATATATTAGAGTTGTTCTTTCTCGGAATACATGGGAGACAGAGGATCCGTAAGTAGCACAGAATAAGTGCTGGCTAAAAGATAAATCTGGGGACCCGGTGAATTGGAGTGGAATTATTCTATACCTTGTATAGAAAGCACTGGTTTCTGCCTAACTGTATGTCATGTTTATAACATTATGTTGCAGAATATTAACTAAACAATTGAGTTTCACAGGTGCATGGCAGTACTTATTCATTTCCTAGCAACTTTTTTTAAACATTTTTAAAGTTGATTACCTCACTGCATTTTCCATGACTGTAAAACTCTTGTTTACTTGGAGTTAGTTTGAAATTGTTATCAGAAAAAAAGTATCATTTGTTAAGTGCTCCAAACCTCTGTGTTTGCAGAATTTATCTTATACACATGTCAGAGATCAGCCTGTAGAGTGGTTACCAGCTGCACTGGGCCAGTTATCCCTTGGGATAATCCTGATTGTACAACCCAGGAAGGTTCTGCTTAAATTTCGTTTGTGCCCTCAAACCTTGACTTAAACTGGGACGTGGAAATTTGGGTCAATTTTGGAGCTTAGCTGTGCTTGCATTGCAGAGTTCATGGAAAGGTCAGAAAGTGCATTTCCACAATCTGCCTTGTTCTCCAGATCATTTAGCCAACATATGGCATTTCACTAGGTCCCTCAGAGGTCAGTTGTTTGGTTTTGGTTTTGTTTGTTGTTGTTGTTGTTGTTTTTCCCAGAGTGCCTAATGAAGATGGAAAATATCAGAGCAGTGTATTATTCCAGCAGACCGCTGCTTTCTGTGCTTCTCTCTCCAGCAGGCCAGGGACAGGCAATGAGCGGTGGCTGCTATTTGCCATTTTCCTCACAGGTGACCTAGTCCAGCTTGGGGGTTTGCTCAATTGCTTGTTCTTTCAAAAGAAATGCTCTCTGAGTCATGACTCAGCCAGTGTGACTATTTTATTTGCAGGAAAACATCCTCCAGGTTTCATTTTTGCTGTTTGCTAGCAAAGGAAGGGACAGAACAATGAAAGAGGTGACCAGAGGACACAAAGATATTGAGCCTGCCACGTCAGAGCAGAAGCTCAAATTACCAATGCAAAGCTGGGATTGATGCAAGGACCAATCTACTTGAGACATGCACTTGTAGCCATTGCCCCAGAATTACAATGATGTGGGAGAAGAGTTTTCCTAGGTACTAAATATCTTCATTTGATTTGAGTTGTCACAATTCTCCCTATTTGAGGAAAAACTATCCCAACCAGTCTCAGTGTTTCAATGTTAGGATGTAACTTACAGTCTCCTCCTTCTGTCCCAGTTCTCTCTTTCTTATTTTGTCATTTCAGCCAGTGACTGAAATATAAAGTGTATTACCTGTTGTCACAAAACATGCTTTTTGTTTTTTCTTCCTTTGTAAAGATTCAAGTGCAGCATCAGCAACCTTCTGGTGTGTTGGAGTTTTTTACCCAGCCATTCCAGTAACCAGCTCCATCTATCCAGTCAGAGTATTTGGACAGACAGAGAAGAATGCTTTACTGTTTGGTGCTTACGGCAACTTACAGCAACTTCGTTTGAGTAGTCTCTGGATGTTTGATGATTGATGCTTGAAAGAAACAAAGGACTCTGTGAAGGAAGCTCAAACATCTGGTAGAATCAAGTAGTCACGTTTAGCTCTTCCCTACAGTTTTGCCTCTTGTATTTCTCTTCTGCTCTGCTCCAAATAAAGCAGAACTTCGAGTGGCTTTTTTTTTAAGATACTGTTTGCCTCAGACCTAGCACAATGCAAAAGCTCTGCTCCTCTTTCCTGCTCTGTGGCCCCAAGACAAGAGTAATGCATTTCAGGGGAAAAAAAAAAGAAAAAAAGAAAAAAAAAAAAGTGTTTATCTGTAAGACGTAACTCCAACTGATTTTAAATGTATTATTTTGTTTTGACTTGCTTGCCATAGTGAAGACCCGCCTATCCCTGATTTCTGAACTTCAGCTTTGAAGAGCGAATTCACTTCTCTGCTTCTTCATCTCCTGAATGTGGTCCTTTAATATCCAAGCTGCAGAATATCACTCAGCCAAAGAACTTAGAAAGGCTCAAAATGAATTAGATGTGTAATAAACTCATCTACAGGGATAGGCTTCAAGATTGTAAAGAATATAAAGTTTTGTGTTTCTAGATAAAAGTCAGTTGCCAAATAATGGGAGCTGAAGAAAAACTTCCCTCATAAAACAGTGGCGAGAGCCAGCCAGAGCACAGCAATTCTGCTGGGAGATTTTGGAATTCAAATTCATCCTTCAATGGAACGAAAATGAATCCTCTCCTATATTTTTACAAAAAAAGCACGTTGTGCTAGTCCCAAAAGCTCTTTTTTTTTAATTCAAATCCTTCACTCCAGTAATGACCAGAAAGGCTGCCTTGAATCTTAGAAACCAGAAAATGTTGCCGAAGTCTTTAAGCCTCTCAGCAACACAGCACTTTCACACACGTATACACAAAAACACATGCCAAACAGCGAAACAGAGGAGCGGCAGCCTTCCCCAGCCAGAGTAACACTATCTAGTTGTTGTGAGGCACTTTGTCTCTTACAGCAAGGTGTCAGATGCTGGCTGTGTTCTGGAAATGAATCCAAGGCTGCACCCGGTAAGAGTAAATTCTTGGTCCCTAAACACCCGAGCAGTTAAAGACCCGTAAGAAAATTCCTAATGCTGGGGTGTTTTGTTTCTCTCATATGCTCCATGTGCCCATGGATGGATGCAGCCCCACAGGAGTGTGCAGGGGACAGCGAAGTGGCACTGAACAGCCACACATGCTCCTCCAGGTGACACAGCGCACTTGGACTTGGAGCAATAAGCACCTCGTTGCTTTTGCTTTGCTTTGCTCTAGCTGAACATCCAGCACTGAACAGCAGCCCCAGCTTCAGCACATCCAGAGTTCAGATATCTCCTGTCACGTGAAACAAGGTCGGCTGTGACACTTCATTAGCAACTTTAAAAGAGTATATCTCTTTATCTCTCTCTTTTTGGTTTTGTTTCCTCATTTACTTGTTTGCCTTTGTTTGTGTTGTTAGGATTTCTTTCTTTTTTTTCCCCATGATATTTAACATGACCACTGCTTTGGCTCCATGACTGACAGCAGCAGCATAAAGGAGACAAGGGACCAGCTCTGGAAAGGATTAAACAGCATGAAGCCCACAGCAGCTGCTTTTCCAAGAGGCCTTCTCTGCCCAAGTGCTCCCCACTGCTGCTGCCACCAGTGGCGAGGAACAAAAGGATCTGACAACAGCGAGAAAATTTAGGGATGAGGGAGCAGGGAGAGGAGACATTTGTGCAGCCAGAGCCTTTGTGAAAGCAGAGAGAGCACATACACAGCACAGATCTGGAAGGGCATGGGAGCCAGCAAAGTCATTGTGGAGACCTGCTTTAGGTTGCCCTGTTTTGCAACTGAGTCATAAAACTGGCCCCCTCAGCCTCTGCACAAAACACCTTTCTACTCCCACCATCACCAGACTCCTGAAACAAAAATTATTTCAAAAAGTTTAACACCCACCCCTTTAAAAAACAAGGTTTCTATTTTGGGTGAGCAATGTTCAGCCTCTCTGAAAATCAGAATTATGGCGTCTTTCTCCTTATTGTTTAATGGCCTCATTGTGCATATTTTTGTGTTACTATTTTGAGGTAGCTTTAAAAAGCAATATTTCATACAAAATGGTGGAGACCACAGTGTGAAATTCAGGGAACAGCTGGATTTTGTTAAATTGGCTTTTATACCACTATTGTTGTGTCATTTTTCCACCCAGCTCTTCTCAGAAACACTGAATGAAATTGTATGAGGAACTTAATGTAATGGTCAGTCTAATTCAGACTATCTCAATAGATAAAATAGAAATTATGACATTGTTTGCTTGGGACAGACTGTACATTCAGGAAGAGAGGGGACAGATTAGAACAATATGACTATAAAAAGATGCAACTTGGCAAGCAATAAAGTTTTAATTAATTGTCTTACATTTTGCTGCAAATCAGGGAAAGAGTGGGTAGGAGACAGAGGTCTCTGTTTGGCAGCTCTGTGTCTCTGCACACCCTGAAGGGGCAGGATCCCTCAGCCAAACGGTCCTAGAAACATCCAGAAATAAGGTGTTTCAGTGTTTCTGAAATGAAGTAGGAAGGTTTCCTTATGAAAGAAGACCTACAATTAGAAGAGGGCCTAGAGATGTTTCTAGGAAATGGCCTCAAGTTGTGCCAGGGGAGGTTTGATTGGATATTAGGAAAAATTTCTTCACATAAGGGGTTGTCAGACACTGGAACAGGCTGCCTGGGGAAGTGGTTGAGTCCCCATCCCTGGAATCATTTCAAAGACACGTAGGTGAGATGCTTCGGGACATGGTTTAGTGGTGGACTTGGCAGTGTTACCTTAATGGTTGGACTTGATGATCTTAAAGGTCTTTTCCAACCTAAATGATTCTAAGATTCCAATCCAGAAACAGTCCAAAACCCAATCACTTAGCAGGGAGAGGAAAGGTTTGCAGCCTCCCAGGAGGTGGTGACAGCTCTGCAAACATGGTGAACAGCCCACATCAAGCCTGGGGGAGTCTCTGGAGGGAGACTGGGACAGCACAGTCTTTGGAGTTTTGTATTTAGCTGGTAGCAACCTTCTTCAAACAGGGGTTTTCTTGTAGAAAGGGAAAAAGTTGGCAGCTGAATGCAATTAATATTTCTTAAAGAAAATGTAGTCATTACAAATAACTAGCTATTGTTCTGTATGTGATAAATGTTATGATAGCACATGTAATCTAGAGTGAGGCTCATTTTTCTGGAGGAATGGCAAATTCAATGAAAAATCAATATTTCAGGGAAAAAAAAAAGTATTTCAAATGTCTTTAAAACTTTCAGCCAATTAAATTAAGTTCTAACATTTTGCTTCGAGCTGTTTTGAGTATTTCACATAAAAACTTTTAAGCATTTAATGTCTATGTTATCTTATTTTACTTTTTCATTTTGAACAGTTCTTTTCATTAAAAATATTGTAAGGCTTTAAAATGAGAAGCCTTTCTGTGTTTGGATTCTGGCAATTTATTCAACCTGCATACAGGGATCTCTCCAGCAAACTGGTGAAATCCTGGAATGAATTTTGCTTTATCTGTTATTAAAATTCAGGGATCAAGAACAGTCTTAATCCTTGCAGTACATCAGTATATATCCTCTAGAAGATATCCAGATGCTTTCAGAAAAATATCACTTTCAATATCAAAACTGACAGTACTTTAAGCACATGTAATAATTAAGACTTAGTATACGACAGCTAAAAAGATGTAGCTGGGATTATTAGGTTATATGATAAAAGCTCCTCTGCATGCCCATACAGGGGCAGAGAGAGACGTCTGGGGGGAACCCAAATAATACCTTTCTAGGCTACTCCCATGCACATCACTGGAGCCATCAGTCCATCATCTCCACAAGTGCAGAGGAGCACAATGGCAGGTGAAAACCCAAATTGAAGACTCAGAAGAAGGGACATCCTGCCCAAACTCTGCCAGGGCTGTCTCAGGAGACCCTCAGCCCCAGCATCCAGGCATGAAACCCATCATGAAGAGCCAACGCCAGATCACCTTTCAGATTGCTGGGGTTTGCTGCCGAGGGGTGCCAGACACAATATGGGACACAGGGGAGGAATGCTTCAGGATTGCACAGGATTTACTATGGGATGTTTAGGAAAAGAACAAAAGGTGGGGAAAGGGCTAGATCTAGGTGACTTGGGGAGGAAGAAGTGTGGGAAAATAGAGGGATCGGGGCATCAAAAGGGCCAGTTGCTCATCAGAGAGAGCAAAATCAAGTGCCAGTCACAGGAATAGAACGAGAGCTTAGAGGCCTGTGCATCCACGGTGCCACCAAGCTGAAGAGACTCAGATTCAGGGGCAGCTGCTGGTCAGACTTGAACCCAGCTGCTGGAGGCACCCTCACTGCATATATATATATATATATATATATATATATATATATATATATATGCCTACATTCTCACTTGCAGAGCTCCATCCTGCTTAGCCAGAGAGAAGTGCAGGATGAGGCTGCTGGTCCCATCTGTTTTCATATGAGTCTTCTCTGTATCTGTCAGTATTGATTTTTATGACCAGCCATGTACATACATATTTATGTGCTGTATATGTGCATATGTGCTTACTGGGAACATATGCTCAGCCTTGTTTCTGGACCTGGGGGCATGAAGGTGTGGCAGCCTCATCTCCATTTGGCTGTTAGATTTGTCCCAGCTTTCCTATAGGGGATGATTTGGCAAAAAGCTGTAGTAACAGAATATTACAAAAGCTGAAATCTGTGCTGATAGTTTTCCCATGTTTTCAAATTCATATTAAATATATTATTTATATTTGGCATCACAGATGTTTCATCCCAAAGAGACACCTTCCAGGTTCTTGGAAATAATAATCATTAAACATTATCCAGCATTGTGAAGCTATTCCCCAAACTATTACTTCTCTGTCTAGATATAGACAGCGAAAAACTTCAGAAAAAAGATCAGTCTGAAAGTCATTTAATTTTATTTTCCCTCCTCCCCTTAGATTTTATTCCAACCTTCACTGAAATATTTTCTCTCAAATTGGACCTGTTACCAAACCAGTTTTGTAAAAGTGCAGTAGCATTTGGCACTGCTGCAAAGGTCTATGATCCAGCCACATAGACATCAGAACTGGAGGCATCTAGCCATCTAGCTTTATAACATGACTTTTTCCCCCAGGAAAGCCAATTGCTCTGTTATGTGTTCAGAAATAGGAACTGAGTTCACCGTGTCTTTGTGGAATGTGCTCGGTACTCTTTATCAGTTTAATCCCCACTGGGCTGTACCCTATGAGCAATAGAGTTACATGATTGCTGGGGAAAAAAAACAGGGCTTCAGGTAATGAAATGATGTTTCCTCTCTTGCCTGCTCCAGGAGCGCTTCGAGAAAGCATCAACCTGTGAAGTGTTTGAGCTCTGCCCAGGTGATTGATGAATAGGAGTTTTCTGGCTGCTGCGTTGATGTTCACCAGGCTTTCATCAGCACAATTCAAAAATAAAAGGGGAGGTAAAAGAGATTTTCATCCTCTGCTAGGGAAGTTGCCTGGTTTGCACCTGCAGTACTCTTTTCAAATGCTTAGGACAAAAGCAAAACAACAATTTTTACTGGAGAACAGTCAGTTCCTGAATTTGCATGAGAGGATTTTGTTCTTAATTAGATTCATCCTTTTCCTAAAGGAGATATCCACAGACTTTCCCTCCCTTCCATCCAGTGTTCCAGAAAGGGAGATTAGCGGTGAGTTTTTAGCCACAACGTAAGGATGTGTAATTCGTCTGTCCTGAAGAAAAAGGAAATCATTTTCAACTGTCCGCGTATTTTCGTTCTAATTTTTAATCCACCAAGTTGATGGGCTTACCTAGACTTTCATTTTTCAGTTACAAACACCCCTCCCAAGTATGATTTGCCCATTTATTCAGAAATCAAAATAAAACGTGAGTACCGTATACCAAAGTTACAGATGTGGGCTGATGTAACTGAAAAATGTGTGTACTTATTACAGCCACAGTAAAGAAAAGTATGAACAGGAAGATTATATTTTGCTCACAACATGAAAAAGGGAAAGTGCTGGAAGCTTTGGCATAACCTGGTGTGAGCAATGAGGGTTTCTTGGTGGTTGTATGAGGCCCAAAACTCCCAGGCATGACTTGTGCCAATGATGGTACAGGTCAGGAACAGAGTTTCAAGGTCAGAGTCAGCAGCCCACCTCCACAACGGCTGATCCCAAGAGTCAGCTGTGAGGCTAAAAATTTTTCCATTACAAGGTCAGCATTTTCCATTATTATACAGTGTGATGGTGTCTGAGACTTTGTGTGCATCATTTATGTTGTGCATACAGAGTTACAATATGTTGTGAGCAAATAGGTCTGGACAGATGAATGTTTCATCGTCCCATGGGAGATTTTGAGGTTTAGATGATTTTTCTAAGCCTATTTTAGAAGGAAAATTTATTTCAAAGATTTTCATCCACAGTCAATAAAAAGGAAAAATATTGTCTCTGCTCACTAAAAATTTTATTTGTTTTACCTTTTTACTATTTTTACCTTTCCAGAGGTAAACCATAACTAACATTTTGAAACAAAGAAACAAAGTCTTTACAAAAAAAAAAAAAAGGAAGAAAAAAAAAGAAAAAAGGAAAAAAAAAGGAGCCTCCTGACTCTAAGACATTAAAATGGCTGGTTTGGTAACTACAGTTTTTCATTTTTATTCTTTACGTAAGAGGTTAATTAATACCAGCTTTAAAAAAAAAAAAAAAAGAAAGAAAAAGAACAACTTAATTTTATTAATGCATATCTGTTGCATAAGCATCAGTATATACAACCAAATGATCACAGAGGCATCTGAGTCAGATGTTTCATAAATGAGAACCGTTGATATTGACAACAGACTTTTATGTGACTTCGTGATTTCCATCTTCTCTAACATGGAGGAGCAACAGTCAGCATGAAGCTCTTCTCTCCACATGTATTTCCTAAGTGCACATTGGCTTCACAATTACATATATCACTGATGAATTTGAAACTGTAGACTCTTTAGGATAAAGGCAGGATGGTAAAAGGTGCCAACAGCACCACAAACACTTCTAGATTGACTTACTGAAAACTGAGCAAGTAACAGTCTCTTTAAGATTTTCATCTTCACAACTGACTCTATTTCTGAAATTGTCTTACTTTTATGCCATATCTTTGTCTCTCATCTTTTAGAGACCATAATAGTTTTCTTTGATGTCCAATTTTCAGAGTCCTCAGCCACTATTGCCTGCTCTTTCTAGGCTTCAACTAACCATTTATTGAATCGATGAAGAAAATCAGTGCAGAATCGTCTTTCTCCCTCCTTATGAGAGATTAATCTTATTCATACAGCCTAATACGCCATATTAATTCTTCTCCCCTTCCATCCACGCAGAGTGACTTAAATGAGAAAATGTTAGAAAAATGCATAGTTGCTTTCCCTGAGGAAGCTGTACTAGAACCACCTATTTAGCAGATCTGAAATGCAACAGCCTTAACTTATGTACATGCCATCCCAAATATCCATGAGATTAGAAACATGACCTTATCACAAAAATGGATTAATGTTCTATCTTTTTTCCCCATGTTTTTATTTCAGAACAGATTCATCTGCTCTCAAATTTTGATACAATGTCTGAAGACTGAAGCCTGAATAAATGAAGTAGAGCACTACATTGCAATAAGCCATTCTTGTGAGAAACACTTTTGCTTTGAATAGAGATCAAAGCGGGGTGTTTATCCTTTATGGAAACAATCTTATCTTGAAATGAACACAAAAGGTGATGCAGCTATCATTTCTTATGACAAAGACTAGCTGAGAAAGAGAAATTATATTCAATCCACTTTGTTTCATGATAGTTTAAAAGAGCATACAGTCATATTTTCCCCCTATATTCCTTAGTATTTGTAAGTGAAGGCGAAGCACAGTGGGATTAGAGTCTATACACAGGAAACTTCCTGCAAATTATGCTCTTAAAGCAACAAGTGCAGCAGGTTTTTATACTCAGCTGTGAATTACTGAGATCGCACACCCACTGTTGCTCTTTGCCCCGGTAGTTCTGAGTTGAACCACTGCTGTTGTAGTGCCAGACAGGAATGCCCCTGTATGAGCGTCAGAGGTGCCCATCTCAGTTGATTCCAGTGTCACCAAGTGGTCTCAATGGATTTTATTTATTAGTATCAGTATGGGATAGCTTGTTTCAGCATGAGACAGCGCTTACTGAGGTCAGAACCTGTCTCTCCAGTATCATCTATTTCATCATCTATCTTAAAACATCGACCAGCACCATCACACATGCAACTTACTCAGTAGCTTGACATGGTCTTCAGTGAGACCTTCCTTGACACCTGCTGATCCATCTGCTATATGTCCATTGATTTTGTGTTATGTTTTCACCTTAGCTAAGCAAAAGGACAACTTAATTTTCCACCTCTCAGTATTTGATTTCTCTGTGCTTTTCTTTCTTATCCTTTCTCTCCTTTTGTAGGTGTTTGAATTTTTACAGGTGGCTTGGTGACTCGCAGGAGCCATCTGGCAGCTCTGTGGTGTGCCACAGCTCATGCTGTACAGTGCTGTTCTGTTAAGACTCAGCTGCCAAAAGAGGCAGACCTCTGTCAGGTTCTTCACCTTCAAGTAAATGCATCGTGTGGGGTACAATGAACTAAGAAAATAAAACACATGAACTACAGAGTATTTGAAAGACCCAGCAGAGCTGAAACTTTCAGAAAACTTCAAGGAAGCATAAATATTTTATGATAATGCTTAAGCCACCGTCACCACACCTTTCTGAATGGACAAAGAAACGCCTTTGTAATGGTGAGCAGTACAAGGAAAACGGTACTTGCTTCTGCTGACTGAAGCAAGAACCTGAAGCCCCTTCCTGTAACAAAGGGGTGGATGTGGGATACAAAGCTTAATACAGAACTTGGGAAAATGAAAGAGGTAACTTAGGGGCCCTCTTCCAAGATACAATGGCAGCAAAAGAGAAGTAAATTTTCTGGAGAAGTCTCCAGGATGGCTGTTGGCATAGTTGCCAGATGATGATGTAGTCAGAGCTCAAAATCATCAGTTTGTATTGCAATCACACTAAAAAACCTGACTATGATCTGTTCAGAAAGGTAAGGAGGGTTTGACACAAGAAAAGATCTGACACTACCATTTTTTAAAGTACAAGACCGAGCTTAACTTTCCTTCACATGAATGCTGCGTTTGCTTCCATTTAACCTGAGGTATAGGTAACCCTGACAATAAGGAATATTGAAGAAATATCTCACTAAACCTCCATAAGTTATTTCAGTGTTGTGAGTGCTTGCCAGGTATTCAACTTAATGCCAGAAAAAAAAAAAAAGACAGTCATTATTGAACACTACAGATTAAATCAGCTCCATGAAATTTAACAGTATTCCAGGCTGTGTTAACCCTCCTTAAATCACACTTCTGCAACAGAGAGGGAGGATGCCCATTTTCTTCTCTTTCTACTACAACGCCAGATCCACAGGGGACTTTCAACATTGTAAAGGAACAAAAGGAAACCAAAGGCCAGGAGGAGAGCTATATGCAAACCTTATCCTTTGCAAAAGTGTTGCAGGGATACACACTAAGTACAACCCTCTCAAAAGCAAGAAAACATTTATTTTAATGGAATTTGTGCTGCTTTAGAGGGATTAAAGTAACTTCTACTGTAACCATTATGCACTCTATGATGATTTTAACAACCTCTTTTCATAACTCAGTTCTCAGACTTAGTATTATTCAAAAATGAAATGTTCCATTTACATTTGTTGTCAAAACACAACCATCTGCTAAAGGAGGAACCTTAGCCATGTGAACATTGAGAAGAGATACGATGTTCTAGCAGTGTGTGAAAAGAGGACAGGGCCCAATAGAACGAAAGATGACTTTTTTTATTTCTTCATGAAGGCTCTATTCCTTCTTTGAATGTAGAACTGGAAGGCCCAAACTCAGCCTTTATCAGTTAATTACAGATTTTTGAATTTAATTCTTTTTTTTTCTTCCTTTGTCAAATTAAAGCTACATATAATGCCTAATAAATCTGGCAAATTACCTGCAAAGCTGATTAAAGATCAAACAGATCCAGAATTCATAGCAGTATTTTCATGTTATAAAAAGTGGAAAGAGTAATGTACTCAATAAAATAAGTTATATGAAATAAAGCCTTTTAGCAGCACTGCTTTGATCTGTTTCTATCCAAGCCCACTCACAGCAACTTTTCTTGAGAATTAAGTTAATTTTATATCAAAGAATGAAATATTCTTGAAAACGGTAAAAAAAATCTTGACAAAAGTACAACTTAGAGGAAAAAAATTGTCCTAAATAGGTGCAAGTAAAATATTAATGTGCTTTAAGTTGATGAAATGTTATGGAACTTTATTTACTTATTGAAATATGAAAGAGAAAAAGAAAAGAATAGAAGATGACATCATTCATTCTTTTTAAAATGGCTTTCATTTAAAAAAATATACTTGGAACACCATGATTTTTTCAAGCTGTGCAATTGTTACATAACCTTTTTTTTTGTAAACTGCATCCTTTTATTGTCATCTCAGATGAGATCAGAAATTCCTCAGCTCACTCTGTGAGCTGTTACAGCACTCAGCAATGGGAAAGTAGGTTGCCAGCGTTGCTCTCAATCTGAGGTCTATAGATAATGTCATAGGAATATCAATAGTATTTAACATCATAGGTTGTATGCAACAGGCTTAAAATTATTTTCTAAAATAATGTTGGTTGAATCCTCTTAGAAGAGTTTTTGAGATACAAACACTTTTTTAGTAAAGTAATAATGCTTATGGCTACAGAGCTCTCTAGGATAGGCTGATGACTGATTTATGGCCCAGAAACCAAGTATTACAGCATAGCTCAAGTCCTTACAGCTACGTTTTCATCCACCATCTTCAGATTATTTGAAATGGCTGCTTATGCAAGTTGGTCCCCAATCTTTCCTGGCTGTTGCTTGGAAGAACATTAGGGTACGTGGGCAAAAATCTCCAGTACTAACAATATAAAAACAGAAACCCAAGCCCCAGGTTCTGATTAGTTTGTTTATACAGAGATAGCCTATATTGAACACCTAGCCCATCATCTAGTGTTCTGCTGACTCCTGAAAACAAAGCCCATAAATAAAAAGAAGTCTACTTTTGCCTTTGATGTGTTATAGAATTTATTGACCTGAAAAGAAGTGCCTCAGGACACCAGGTGGTACGTTAAAAAGCCAGTAGACCAATGAGACTTAACAAGTTGAAATTTCTCTTGGTGTTGTCAATAATGCTTCCTACCCTACTGTGAGAGGTTTGTAGGATCTACCAGAGATGCTGTGGTGTGAGAGGAGCTGCTCCCATATGCTTGCATACTGACATTGCTCAATACCTATCAAAACTAGAGAACAAACAGCCCTTTCTATCCTACTATAACCAACCATTTTGAAGTTCCCCTTCTAGTCTGGCAACAGTCTCTGAACCCCAGTCAGCTGCATTCAGGCTGTTTCAAGTAGCTGAATACAAGCATTGAACTGCAGCTAACTGGTATTTTTGTGGCAGTCATTAAATGTCATTTGCAAGCACGATGTTCTCTGTTCCTGATCTTGTTGGTCAAGTCTTAAAATCATAACACATATTAATATAATATAAATAATACAAAGGAACAAACCCACTTGTCCATTTTGTTTTGGCAAATAATGCATAAAACCTTAAACTTTTACAGCTACAAAGTGTTTTCACCATTTGGCCTCAGAACAGTTTATAAAGGATGGAAATACCATCACTGCCATCACTGGCCATGAACCTGAATAAAGGGATGTCTCCAGCATCTTTCCAGGGAAATTAACTGAAAGCCATTGGCTTCACATTTGTGCTGGTTTTGTCTGGGATAGAGTTAATTTTCTTCATAGTAGCTAGTATGGAGCTGTGTTTTGGATTTGTGCTGAAAACAGCATTAATAATACAGAGAATGTTTTCATTTCTGCTGAGCAGCCTTACACGGAGTCAAGATCTTTTCTGCTTCTCACCCCACAACCACCAGTGAGTGGGCTGGGGATGCACAAGAAGTTGGGAGGGGACACAGCTGGGACAGCTGATCCCAACTGACCAAAGGGATATTCCATACCATATGACATCATGCTCCGCATATAAATTTGGGAGAATGAAGAAAGAAAGGGGAGGTTGTTTGTAGTGATGGTGTTTGCCTTCCCAAGTAACTGTTACGCATGATGGAGCCTGTGTTTCCTGGACATGGCTGAACACCTGCCTACCCATGGGAAGTCATGAAATTAATTCCTTGTTTTGCTTTGCTCACTTGCGCAGCTTTTGCTTTGCCTTTTAAACTGTCTTTATCTCAACTAACGAGTTTTCTCACTTTTACTCTTCCAATACTCTCCTTATCTCACTGTGGCAGGCGGGGCAGGGGCGGAGTGAGTGAGCAGCCGTGTGGGGCTAAGCTGCTGGCTGGGGTTAAACCATTACAACATTCTATACATAAGACTGTATCAGCTATGGCAGGTGATAATAGAAGTGCCATAAAACTTGTATGTTTTTCATATAAACAACAGCTTTTATCTGCAGATATCGGAAGTGCTTGAGAGACCATCTACAAGAACAATTAATACTAGACTCCTTAGGCAATGTCTGACTAGATCAAATTTCTGTCAATATTAAACACCTGTGCTGTTGAGCATGCAGGAGACATCCACACCAGTCTGCAATCAGTCAGCATAGTTCCTAAGGCAACTTCTTCACAAATTCAGAAGACAGGAGTCAATGTAACCTCCAGAGGTACAACATGCCGCTTCCCATCTCTGTGCCAGGACGCTGCACAAGTGCAGCTACAGCTACTGCCAGTTTCCCTAAACTGGATTGAGGTTAATCCTAAATGTTGGCAAAGTGTCAGTGTTCCTTCTTTCACAGTAGAGGCTGCCAAAGCAAAATCACTGGATTAATATCCAACAGAGGTGCTTGACCCAATAGTTTTTCTTTTGATAGAAGTTCATAGAAACACAAGCAAAAGACAACAGCATCCAAGGCCCTAATGCATTCTGAAAATGCAGGTATTTCAGACTATCTATAGCAGTTAAGTCAATTACTGAAGCATTAAACATACACTTTCTGACATAGGTTATCTTGTGATGCTCTTTGCTCTTCTTCACAATCCATGACGGTGCCTGGTCAGACCATAAACAAGGACGCATTCATCAGGACACGATTTGAAGGTGATCAAAATATAATTCATTCTTGGCCCCTTTTTATTCCCTTCAGGTTTGGTACACTGTAAATCTTCCCAAAGGGGATACCAGTGCATCTCTGTGCACATAAATGCCTGTACTTCTGTTCTTCTCAGTCAGCTTGAACGAAGGTCACACAATTAAACAGGCAATCTTAAGGAATCGGTCATTATTCTAGTATTGGAAGCCATCTCAGGATAGGAACTTCACCTTCACAGACTGACTCAGCATCTGCTCCAATTAGATATTGTGTGTGTATGTACGTGTGTTCATTTATATTCAGTTGCATGTTCAGTCCAAGATGAAGAAACACCTGGCTTTATACACATAGATTAAGAGTCATCTCCATTTGAACATGTAGCGCATGGGAAAAGATTAGCTTTCATACTTTAAAAAAATTGTATTAATATTTAATAAACTGAATAAGCAGTTGAAAGGAAAGAAACAAAAATGTGCAGAAGCCATCTCTTCTATTGACAACTATAAAGCTGACAACTGCCATTCCAGCACTTTTACGCCAATGCCATTCTCTTATTGTGCCACATTTTAACCATGCACACAAGTCCTGCTGAGGACCACGCTTTCATCATACAATTATCTAAGTTCTAAAATGGCAATAGAAAAAAGCAGCAGACAACAAACAACTGGAGTGTTTTCATCACCCTAGGGAATATGAAAATGACAATGTGAACTCAACAAGTCACTTGGACACTCCAGGATGCTGGCAGGGGTGTGGAAAACAGCAACGTCTCCCTCTCTCATTCCCTCCTGCAGTCAAGGAAGGAGCAGGAAGACAGCTGCTCTCCATCCCTGGGCAGCCTGAGCCATTCCTGGGACTGCACAGACACGTTTTACCTCCCTGAGCACTAGGGCAAGCTGCAAATGAGCTGAAATCTAAACGTATTGCTGAAGGCTGAGAATAAATCTTTATTACAAAGCCTGTGAAAATATTTCAGTTCTTTGAACTATATGGAAATGATACAGAAATAATCTTTAATGAAGAGAGATGCTGACTTCATTGAAGGATAATTCATGCAGCAGTTAGTGGAGAAAAGTCTGATGTTCATGAAAGCAAATAGCTACTTGGAAGCACTGATTTAAGTGCTCCGGTTTCAATCTCCAGGAGGAAAATGATATCAAGAGTCCTCCCAACAGTTTCACCTCTCCAAACTGGCTGGATGTCAAAACAACAATAGCATTTTTTTACAGTTGGGTACAGTTAGTTTAGCCAGAAATAGACAATTAAATAAGCAAATCAATAAACTTCGGAAACTGGATGAAAAATATCTGTTCAGATCACCATAGATATGCTAGGCGTAAATGAAGTTAAACTGTACCCTAGCTTAAACTGATGGAAAATTTATAAAATTATCTTCTAGGCAATTTCTTCCATTTTTCCTCTGTTACTAATCAATGTACTCTCTGCAAGAAGATACATGATTTGGCTTGTAATTTTGGTATCGATCTTCTTATTCCCATCTATTTATCTTTACAATGACAGCAAAATTCTACAGGCCTTAGTAAATTGTCCGTGGTAAATACACCATATTGAAAGTACTTACCCAGAAACAAGACTAATCTTTTTTTGTTTGTTTAAAAGGAATCCAAGTCATCTAGCTATCTACCAGGTCATGGAGTAGTACCAACAAAAGCATAGTTGGTTATTCTTCAAGGGAGATTTAGCCTCTGACCTTAGATAGAAAGACATTAACATTTCTCCTTCAGAAAGAAACACTTAACTGATAAAGAATTCTGTCTTTGGGCAGTCCCTGTGGTAGAACAGGAGAAGTTACACGTCCCACATCCTCTCCTCCCAAAACAGGTGATTCTGGTAGTGGTGATGGTGAGTGCTTCCATCCTGAGGCAAGTGAAATGTCCGTCTGGGGGCTGGATCAGAATCCCACCTTGTGTCCTGCCTCCCAAGTTGCTCAATGGGAGGGAAGAGGTGCTCAGGTGGTCAAGCTTCACCCAGCTGGCTGAGCATGCTGGGCATTGCTTGTTCTGCTGCAAGCTGACAGACTTGCCGGTCTCACCAGAACAAGTGGATGTGGGTCTTTCTTCTCAGGAAGCTTTGCTTCTTCAAATATCGGAAGAGGTTCATGAGAGGTTGGTTGAGGACAGACTGTTTCGCTAAGCTAGTGAGGGGAGATTTAAACAAGAGTCATGCGAAAAGGACAAAAGGCCAATGAGTATGTGTAAGAACAGCTCAAACTGGACAGGGAACGTGTGGCTGGGAGGCAGGGCTCCTCAGAAGAGAGTTGAAGGATGGAGAAGAAAGTGTGTCAGTCCACAGAAAACTGGGGGCGTTGTAAGGTTTTAGCCAGAACAAAGATTTAATTGGTGTAACAGGATGTGGCAGGATAACACACATGACTAATAAATCAGTATAAATGGATACAAATTAATATAAATGTCCTGTTCTGGAAAAACAGGCAAGGCAATAGAGAGGAAATGCTGGATAAATCGAAAAAAAGGAGTACTCAGACTGCCTTGGTAGGCAAAATGTAGGCAAACCAGCACACCAGGCAGGGCAGAATCCTCCAGAGCACAAAATGTGGTCCCCCCTGAGGATTTCAGCTGATCAAATGCCAGATGGAAAAGGAACACAGTAGGTCACAGTCTTTCAGGATCATGACACCCACCATGAACTCTTTCTGCATGGAAGCCAGTAAAAAATCCAACCACGTCTGAATCCAGATGATTTGCAAAAAATTCAACAGTAAAACAGTTGTGACCACCTGTTCAACTTGTGACTGGATATTGAATATTTTGACAGATTTTACTTTTTTTAAATGTCCGATAGTTCTTTAAACATTCATCCTGACATTCAATATTTTCCATGAAAATCTATAATTTTGTAAAATGAGTATGTGGAATGTGGAAAGGAAATGAGAACAAAAAGTGGGGTTTTTCTTAACAGAACGTAAAACTGATAATTATTGTTAATATTCATTTTTGATGCGTATCACACTGAGCTGCTAAAGAAAATTCTTGCTGCCCTGCAATGTTGAAATGATTTCCACCAAGATCTGAGTAATTTTGCTTGTCAAGAAAACAGTGTGCTTTATTCCATAGAGTGGTTCCACCATCATGTCTCATTCTTCTTCAAGTGGCAGAATGTGCTCTCTACTTAACTTCCCCATAAATACCTGCTTATCTTCTAAATACCACATATTGTCACTGCGTGCAACTAACAGTCTTTGGCTAAGCAAGGAACCTTATGCACATTTTAGACAGACTGACGGGTGACAGATTTACTTCCCACATTCATACATTGTTATGAAGCACAATTCTCCCACTGAAAACTGACAACTGCCTGCATTTACAAAGCCAAAGATCTGCTCAGACTGATTTGTACCAATACACTAGCCAAGACTGGGAAAATGTTCATATTGATTCTTTCACCCACACTGTAGATAATAAAACCAGTTAGGTGATCAGATTTTTCATGATGCCGTAAGCAATTGTCTGATTTAACATCCAGAGCTCCTAGATCAATTCGCTGTTATTTCTGTAGGCTGTTTTGTACTTTTTCCCTGCAAAAGCTTCACTAAGTACAATAGGCTGCACATCGAATGGCTTCACACTCCTTCTAACCATTTGTGACACAGAATTAAAGGTTTATCTCATAGACAGCAGAGTATGTAATAGGCTTTTGTAGTTGCATGGCTATTTCAGCAGAGGTCAGTTCATCTAAAAGATTTTCTAAGAAACTGTGTACTTCTCCTCGTGTATGAACACTTTCCACGCGATTGAGCTAACTGAGCCACAAGACTAGGTTGTGAGCTGCTTACTAAGAGGGTATGGGGATGGTTGCTATCTGGATGCTAATCAAACAGCTTCGCTTCAATAAATGAAGCAGTGAAGTGGCATACAATCTGCCTGTCTGTGCTTATATACACAGCAGGAACATTTTTGAGGGAAAATCCCAAGAATTATTATACCAGTGGGATTTGCAATTTCTTGAGAAAACAGAAGAACTGTTGAGGAAATAGGCCCACTCAGATCAGCTAATCTGTGCCCACGATCTATTAGGCAACATCGTTTCTTGTTTTGACAGAACTTGATTTCAATTAAACCGTGAAATGAATGCAGAGCCTTATGTTCCATTATCACTGAGTAAATCCACAGCAAATATTTTTAATTAAATTATAAGGAGATTAAAATACCTTAGAGATGGTATAATTATGGCTCAGTGTTTGGTGTGTGGACATGGGGATTTAAGAAAATGCCGAAAAAAAAATACAGAAACCTTTTTGATCTGTGATGAAAAAGAATATACTCTTGAAGGCAGATGATGAAGACCCAAAAACTATTAGACAAATCAGACTGTGAAAATTAAAATTCACAGAGATTCTGCAATAAAGCTGAAAAAAATAAAATCAGACTAAAGTGCTTGCTTTCTAGCAACAGTTTCCATTTTTACCATTTAAATTATATCATTACATCAAGGTCCTCCTCATTATGAAGAAAACTTTCAAAAACATCTGAGCACAAGTTTCTGAATTCCCAGCTATTTATACAAATCTATACTGATAATATACGGTCTCGTTACATGTAATACCTTTATCAGAATGGTCTAACCCAACTCCCATCAATGTGGAAGGTGAGCACAAGGGGAGCTGACCTGGTTGCTTAAGACAGGGCTTTGATATCCTGTAAGAGGAGCTATATGAACTGTAGCAAACTTCAGCATGCTCAGACATCCAGAAATTTGAAACTCTGAATTTTCTAGCGGGCCAAGAAGGAAGACCAAGGACAGACCCTAGGGAGTGCGTGTCTTTAGTTGGGCTTTAGTTAAGAGCTTTCCCTTTGGAAAAGGTCTGTTGCTGTTATGCCTAAGCCTGCTGCCTAAACATTCTGGAAGATAGGCTCCAATCATCAACGGCATATTTTTTTCTTTAGTGGACCTCTATTTGATTTAGTCCTGAATGCTGTTCCCAGAAAGAATAATTAATTTAGGCTAGGAGGGGCACATTTGGTGATCACAGCTTGCAAAACATTTCTTGATCTTATCTTAGCCTGCAGGCCCAGGGAGCCCAGATCTGATTCCCTGCCCTGAGGGTGTGCACGTTCAGAGTCAGCCAAATGAGGTGCAGGCCCTTTTCCCCAGCCTTTGGGGTCCCTTCTAGAAGACCCCATGAATCAGCACCACCCCAGCATGGTGTGTAAGGTGCTGGCTGCAAAGTCCAAGGTCAATGAGGTTGGCAAAAGTGTCATCCATTGAACAACACTGAGCTTTTTAGCTCTTGTCAGGAGCAAAGTGTATGTTGGAATAAACTATCTATCTTGTCTCCATAAGCACACAGAAACCCAAGAAACTGCTCATTTTTGCCAATCCTTAGACAAAGGCTGCATCCCTACTGGCTGGTGGGCTCTGTCAGTGCTGGGGCCAGCTTCTCAGCACCTTCAGCAATGGGGCAACCCAGCCCTTGGTTACATGCCAGAGGGACAATGAAGGCCATCATGACACACGTCAGCTCTGCAGCTTTCGTGAGAAGGGCACCCTGCACCATCGCTGAGCTGCCAGGAGCTGGTGGGACAAGCCAGTGCTGTACAGGCTGCCCAGCATAGGCTCAGGTAGGTACCACTGGAGTTCCAGGAACAGCTGATAACCTAGAGCAGGGGTGCCAAACACGTTTTCACCAGGGGCCACATCAACCTTGCAGTTGCCTTGAAAGGGCCAAATGTAATTTTAGGACTGTATAAATGTAGGAGTAGTTAGTAGTAGTAGTTAGTAGAGGATCTTCCTTCATTTATCCCCACTGTCCTCCACTCATCTGTTGGCAGATGCTTACAAAAAACAGTGAGTTCCCTTACTATGGGGTATTTCAGTGGAGTCCTGGGCTGCGCAAACAGGAGGATGGGGGGCCAGGAGTTACCCTGGAAGTCTCTTATGGGGACACAAGTGGAGCCTGACAGCTTGCACTGCCTTCTTTGAGGGTTCTTGTTTAACACAATCTCACCAGCCAGAGATGAATGCTGAGACTTACTCTGAAGACCATGAGTAGCAAAAGCCAGTGCAGCACGTTTACTGGGAGAGGGAGAAAGAGCACAGCTCAGGAGTGCCACAACCAACACCTGTGTTCAGAGTTCATCCACAGATTTTAAGACTACAAGTGTTTCATTAGACAACGAGAAATAACCTAAACAGGATATTATCACTGGCAAACTGTTAAGACATTCTTATATTGCATAACTAAATTGCTATTCATAAGCAGCAGGAATCATTAAAGGTCTCTGCATGCAGCCCTCTGACATATGACTGCTTTGCTCTCGCCAGTATCATATTTTAAATGTTCATTTCACTGATATTCCTTCTGAAGGTAGACAAAATATAATACTCATCAAAGGTTCCCTTATCATTACCAAGGCATAGACACAGCATCAGCTCTATTTTTGCTAAGCTGAAATTTAACATAAAATTATCATCTGCAATGATACTTAGTGATTAATTGTCTTAATACATCCCTAGCCAAAACCCCTGTGGTCAAACTTATTATGAAATGAGTACCAATAGCTATTAGTACTGCTTTGAAATTATAATCAGTAACTGATGGCTCAAAAGATAACATAAACTCTCCCTGTAGAAGTACTTCAGAATATATTTTGTAGAGGGGAAAATTATCATTTTCAGCTGACATTGAAACATGGGAACTTCTAAAAAAATGTGCCACATTCATTCTCTTTGGTCTGGAAACTTATTTCTGCATCCTCTATCCATTTCAAACAGGACTGAAATAAATTACCTTACAATTTGAAACTCTTCATGAAGGGCAGCATCAGATGAACATTGGTCTTTCTGGAAAAATCAGAATGTGTGTGATCCAAGCAGCAAAGGTACATATACATTTGTTAATATGAAGATTTATTGAAAATATCTGCTGGGACTGCAAATGAAGGGATGTCAGAAGAGCTGCTCTAGGAAACAACCTCAAATAAGCAGTGGCCCACATGATCAGTGCTGCTTTTAGACCACAGAAAACACCAGAGCTATAACAGTAGCTGTAAGACAGTGAGATGATTTTCTTGCGTCCGTGCTAACTCCTAGTAACAGGAGCTAAAGAGAGTCTATGTTAACAGAATAATTCCCCACAGAGACAGCTGTGCCCTTTATTAGCATTCATGTCGTGTTTGTGCCTCTACTAATAAATATGAATAAATATCAGAAATATTACTGCATATTTTCTTAAGTTGCTGTTTAGTGATTGTAAAAGGATTGACCAGAGTAGCACAACTAGAAGAGCTTACACTTTGTTCGCGATGTGCTTAGTATAAAGCTTTCTGAAAACAATACAAGTTTTCTATCATCTTTGGTGGATTTGATTTCAGACTCCCTCAGGGCTAGGTAATGTACGAGTTACCTAATACAGTTGAAAAAAGAGAAAATTAAAGTGCATTACCAGAAAGCTTGAATCACCAATTCTTTGATTACCGCTGAAAAGTAACAATTTTGTTCATAGCAGAAAATGTTCATTTCAGTTGCAGAGTATTGCTAGCCATCGGCAAATTTTTTGTTGAATTTTATAAATATGGGAATACTATGAGCTTCACAATAGTGTATAGTTTCATCAAGAATAGTAAATTAAAATGATTTTAAGATTCTGATGTTGGAAGTCTAAAAATACAACTTTTTTTTGCATTACAGGTAAAGAAATTAAATGTCAAAGAATTATGCCCATCTTGAATTAAACAAAAGTCAAAATTCGAAGAAAGCTTATAAAAATGATCTTTTAAAAACAAACAAACAAACAAACAAACATGATTTTTTTAGTTTGAAACAAAAATATCTGGTTTAAATAACTTTAAAATAGTTTATTTTGAGTGTGTCCTTTAAAGATTTATCTTACTATTAACTGAACTTTAAAGACAAAAATATAGTTTCAATAAAACAGAAAATTTCTCATTTTGAAAACATCTGAGAAGGATTATCTGGTTATTTTGAAAAATCTCACGAGTGTGAAATACATAAATAGTGATATTTCCTTATGGAGCATTATGAATTAAATGAAATTATGTTTTACAGTAAATGAAACGTTTCAGAAAAGTCCTGAGGGCAGATGGAAATGTAGTGGTGTAGGGCAAGGGGAGGAAGTCGGGGGGCAAGAAAAATCACTTTTCCAGAAAGCTTTATTTGAAATCAGTATTTAAGGTCTCTTAGGGCTATTAAACTGTGTATTTATCATACTTTCAATCCATGTCCATGAGAGAATTGGTTCTATACTGTCACATAATCAGATAAGGAGCGGACCCTTTATTTTATTTATTTCTGAGTCCCAGGTCTGCCTTCGTAGGTAAGGCAATGCCTGCTGCTCAGGCTTCCCCAGTGCTGGGGTGAAAGGTACCTGTAAGTGTTCTTGAGATCCTAATGACAAACCTCTGGGTGGAATCCAAGTACCTTCAGCGTGTGCTCACTCAGAGCTGGATATGACCCCATCCTCCCACAGGGAGACTGAAGGGGAGGATGCAGAAATCAGATGAGCACAGTGGCACTTCAGGCAATGGCACTGGGTGACCCAAGTGGCTGGGGTGGCAAGCGGCAGCAAGATCAAGAGCCCAAAATCAACTCCACTCTCGCTGCTGGAGCGAGTCTCACCTCATTGCAGGTGCATGCAGAGCCCTCAGCACCAGCTCCCCTGTCCTCTGCACCCCCTGTGGAGTCTACACTGACCCCGGGGAGGTGACAGGGGGTTCATCTGGCCCCAAACACAAGGGCAGACCCCCTCAGGGATCCCTGTTCTCACATCTCTCATTGCCCTGTTCAGAAGAAGACACAAACTCAAGGTCCTGCCTGTGTGTGGGAACAGCCCACATAAGTAAACATAAACTCCAAATTTTCTGGTTATGAAACCTAAGAAGTGTCAACCACTTCCAAGTGCTGCAGGAGAACTGGACCAATGGGATTAGCACTGGTCTAAGAAAAAAATTGTAGAACAAGTTCCTTCAGCTTGTCAGTCTCTCTTAATTTAATAATTTCCCTATTTATTTCAACATCTGCAGAACCGTTATCCAGCTGAACATCAAGATCACAGCCATTTGACTGACTGTTTATCTTCTACAGTCAAACACAGCTTTTATTTTTACCCAAGATAAACCATGATAATCCACATTAAAGATGGATTTGCGACATTAGCAGTCAGATTTGATAACTGTTTACTGTTCCAGATGGGCAATTAAGCAGTGTTAATTTTTGGGACTCCACTTCACTCAATAATATAACAGGCACTTTCCTGATTAATAAGAAATTAGACTAACCATAAATTCTCTGTTGGATGCTAAAAGCTTTGTTGTGACAAAAGTCTTTCACTGTGTGGCAATTAAGGCATGCATCTAGCTTCCTAGTTTCCAAATCTTCCATGCACTGTTATGCTTCTTTGTCATCATTACGTCTGCAGAAAATGCATAATATCTTCTCATAGACATCTGTTCAGTCTGGCTCAAAAAAAGGCTACATGACAAGTGGTGTTACTCAAACTCTGTTTCTGAAATATTAAAGATTTAAAAAACAATTTAACCATAATAAAGGAGATAATTTATTTTGCTGAGAAAAAGCCATCCATAACTACAAGACCGATATATGAGACAGGATGTTCTACACCAATATCTAGGCTGCAGCAGTCACTGCTGCAGCCTCTCTCTTGCATCAGCTGATCTTGGTTTTAACTGGGTTTGGTCCTCATATCTTACATGACCTTACTCCTTACATGACTTACTCCTATATGCAGTCAGTGCTGAACATCTACAGAAAGAAGCCATTAGGAAGTGACGATATCCCACCATTTTGCATGCCCAGCCATGGCCGAACTGAGTTTTGCCCCGAGTTTAGAGGAGGGGCTAAAACGTAGAGCTGATTTTTCATAAACTAGTGACTCAAGCCCACATGCTAGGAAGGTACAAACTGCTCTAGTTCTTCTTTTGAAAAACAGTCTTTGTTATTTAGCTCGGAGTCCCTTCCTTAGAGCAATGAAATCTGAACATGTATTTCCCTTTTCTTACATCTCAAGAAGAGTGAGAGAAAAGATATATGGAAAAAATGTAGGTATTTCAAAACTATTAGGAAATCAACATTCAGAAACAAATAATAATTTTTCCCTAAATTAAAATGATTTTTTTTGTTGTTGAACATTCTCTTTAAAAACTGTTGGCTGTATACTTTCTTAAGCTCCCCAAAGAAGTGAAGTAAAAAATCGCCTCAAGAAAGAGGACAGCATAATACTCGATTCTCACAGTTATGAATTTTCAGGTTCTTTATGGCTTAATTAAGATTCTCCTAAATTAGTCAACAAAACTTTTGCCACAGGGATATGGATTCACATCCCAAGCAAAGATTCAAGCACTCCAAATATAAAGAGCTTGCAATGAAATCCATATTTTGAATCAAGAATTCTGTGAATCTTTTTTCACATCTCAGATACTTTGTTAATGAAAAATAGCATAGTATGGTCTTTTTATTAGAATTTTTAGTGTATTAAATTAAACTCAAAAATTCTAAAAATCCTCGTATAAGTTTAAAACAAAAATCGCCAGCATCAGCATGATCATAGGACCCACAAGGTTGTTCAGGTTTTGTGAATAACGTCATCTATCAGTAATGATCCATCTGTTGTATCTTGAGATCCCATTAAGTAGGTCAGTAATTTTTATATCTGTGCCAGTTTAAAAGTCCTATGGATGGTCCTGTCCCTGTTCCTATTGGTCTTTCCCACTATGGTGTAAGAGCCACATAGGCGAGACACACAATCAGAAGGAAATTGTGAGATAATATTTGTTAATACTTTATTAAAATAGTAGGTATCACTTGACAGAAAAAAATGCATTTCAATACACTAAATTCTAGGTTTTCAAATGCTATTAGTTGTCTGATGTTTCCTTAATTATCTGCATTACAAGCATCCAAGTTCATCATACACCACTGTTGCTGCTGTTAAAAAAGAAAGTATCAGATATATATATTAAATTATATATATATTAAATTACAGTAAAGACTGAGGCAAGTACACTCACAGTAATTTTAATGCAACATTTGTGAGCAAATTGGTAGTGAAGAAACAGTGACACATGCTTTAGTACAAGATTGCAACCTTGGTTCTTACCTTACCTTACCTTACCTTACCTTACCTTACCTTACCTTACATTACCTTACTTCTTTTTCAAGGGAAAAAGGCTGTTGAGTATGGCCCAACACAAGGTCTCATACAGAGCACAGACTTGAAGCTCCCTGTGGTCCCTCAGCTGGGCAGACGTGGAAGGTTGATCTTTTAAAAAGTTTGTCTATTTGTTTTGTGACTGCAAAGTAAAAACTTTTTTTTCCCATAATAATAGGGTCAAAGAATTTCCTTTCTCCCCAGCTAGGAACAAAAACAATAATGGAAGCTCTTCAAATTAATGTTCAAAAGAGGGAAAGAGATCCACCAGATTATTAACTTCTCAGTAGGGAAGACATTATTACAGTCAAAAGACTTCAAAGTCCCTTTTCTTATGCGATTTATTAACAGACTTTCAGACCTCTTTGTCCTCAAAAGAAGAGTGTATGTATTTCTTCAGTGGTGTGTCTTTTGGGGAGTTGAGAACAACACTGCAAAGCCTGTTGTCCAATTATTTGTTTCAAATACGGCACTTTTGTAAATGTCAGTGCTCAATGGGTATTAAAGTCATCCATCTGTGCACGGTCTCTGAGCTTTGCTAAACAATAAGAGAAAATTATATCACTGCACTCTGGAAAAAAAATTATTTTTAAAATCTTTGATATTTCCTCACTACCCAGCACATTAAGCAAATACGTAATGCAGATTCTACATACTAACGTGACTTCTAATACTTAGTTAATGGGAAATTTGAAAATGGGGAAAAAATCCATCTCCTTTCTACCATAAAATAAACTCTCTTGGAAATTATATGGTAGTTTCCATTGTAAAGCATTTTGGGTTTTTGTATGTATTTTATTTTCAGATAAAAATATGAGTTCAAGACCAAACTTAGATTGTAAACACTTCATAACACTACCTGAATTTGTTTATCAGGCAGTAGTAAGCCAATCTTTGTCACTTAATTAAGGTATCTTATTGTCATCTTTAATAACTCTATGTTATAACAGGAATGAGTATTCTAAAAAAAATCTACTAGCAAGTATTCATGGAATTCATTTTCTGAGGCAACAAATATCTGCCCAATATTTGCAGAAAGCTCAGGCTAAAATCTATTAAGATCCTTACTAGGACTTTACTATAAGTTACACTGGTCCAAAAAGAAAAAAATGTTTAAAATGTGCTGTAAATACAATCCAGATATACATTTCAAATATGAACACATATAATGCACAAGGGTGAAGACAGTATCATTAACATATTCAAAGAAAACGGGATGTGACTAAAATTGCACAGAAACGCTCATTACATTCACACAAATCAATATAAACATTTGTTGTATTTGTGGTATACTTGAAGATAGAATATTGATTATCTCAAACACAAAAATGATAAAAATGTATCCTCTAGAGCTGACTCATTCTTTAAACCGTTAATAGCATAATTGCTTGCCTGACACTGTATAAACTGACTAAGAAGACATTTAAAATATGTGGGTGTTTTACCCTCTCTCCCCCCCAAAAAAAAGATGATTAAAGTAGCAAATAAGTGAAATTTGAGTGAGTGTACAGTACAAATAAATCATTCTTCCTGCCACCCCATGTAGTATACAATGACAGTACATTCTGCAGTGCTCAGATGTGTCCTCTGGTTTTGTTTCACGCAAATAGACAATTCCTCCCAGAAACTGTGTCCAGTATATAATTTATAATACTCAAATTTTTTAAAAAATCAGTGTATAAACTGAAATCATAGACAAATGTCTTTATCAATTCAAAATATATAATGTCACATTAAGCATATAAACAGAATTTGTTTTAAAAGTGTTAATTTAACTTTAATGACATCACAGAACAAGAACTTTGCAATGCACACAAACTTTTTAAAAATGATGCCATGTACAGTATTTTGTTTAAACTAACTATGTGGCAGACCGATATTTGAGTGACCATAATAAGCCCATTACATTTTTGTGATGGTGCACAAAGCTGAACTTCTTTGGTTTATACCATCTCTGTAAATATTTTTTAAACCTTTGAAGTTTATAATACAGAAAAAAAAAATCTGCAATGCTTTGAAGAAACTTCCTTTCACTGAGAATCTTGAAATTTCTGAGCTGCAGCTAAATACAAAAGCTTAAACCTTTTCACAGGAAAATTTTAGAGGCAAAGGTTAACTTCTGATCAATGGAAATATTTTCTTTTCTTTTTCTTTTTATTTCGACTCCTTAACTTTTTATATAATATATTTAAATTGACTCGAGCAATTATTTCAAAGATTGAAATGTTTTATTCAAAAAATTACTACTTTGAAGATGTTATCATTCTTGGAAATTTTCCACAAGCTTTTCTTTTAAACAGATCTTCAGTGAAATCCAGAATTCATTAAAAAAGAAACTTTTCAAGAGCTCCATTCAATGACAGAAAACAGGCTCATTAGATGTTTTTTAATTTCTAACTGTAACCTATCACATATAAAAGCTTTTGGTCTGCAGCCCATCTCTGTTGCATCCTGTAACAAGTCTTCTTTATGAGCTATGAAATTTAACGGCTATCTAAATAACTATTCTTGGAATAAAAGAATGCTTATCAGCATGTACATATACACTGTTATCTGCCCTTCATCCAAAAGGTCAATTTAGTAGAAGCATAAAACATTTTCCTCATTCACTTCTTGCTTAGAAATTACAATACCTGCAGAGCAACTATGACACAAGGGTACGTTCAGATCCTCTTTTGTACCAAAGTGGATTGAGGAGACACATTCGTTACCCCCCACAATCATGTATTCTTGAATATAGCTAGGCTTATGCTCAGCTACGGTTATTCTTACTCCTCATCTTTCCCTAGTTGCAATGCATACCCTGCCCAAAGCCAAACCCATCAGCCAGACCTGTCCCAAAGCTTAGTTTTGCCTCGAGGCTTGCCTGGCTTTTAGCTTGTTCCCTGCTTTTTCTGTCCTGTGTGAAATATCCCATTTGAGACTGAAGTCATGAAAAGAGCAACAGTTGTGCCATTTATTCTCTGAGTCCAGAATTTCAGTCCTTGTGTTTCAAAACAGGCATATATTGCCATCATTTTGTTCCCAAACATGGGATGACTGCACTAAATATCTGACATCAGCTGCTGGCTGATGAAGGAGTCACAGGCAAACAAGGCAGTTTGAAGAGATGGTTTTCTGCCTGTCTGCCCGTGTATTTTCCCTTACCACATGATGCACATTATGACTACATAGAAATCCAGATGCAAAATAAAAAAATTACTTGATATCTGTTTTTCATTTCTCTTGAAAAACAAATTAAATGGTCTCAATTTTTAGAAATCTGCGGTGAAAATGAAGTGGGTCTGTATGAGGCATTTTCCTGAAGCTGCTAATCAAACATTACACAAGTGTTTGGGAAATCACAAAAGCAGAAGAATGTTACTTTCTAATAGATAGATAGATAGATAGATAGATAGATAGATAGATAGATAGATAGACAGATAGATAGACAGATAGAATCATAGCAATGGACCCTAAAATGCCAAATATTGCATGCTCCCTCTGGGCAAACAAGCTGCAGGGTTTGCTGCCAGAGTGGTCATTTATGGGAAGAAACAAGGCTAGAATTTATGAGTCTCCATGCTGACCAATCCTTTCCCTTCTCCTTTAGTCATTGCTGGATCTTCTTTGGCACAGACAGACAAGACACTCTCGCGTGACACGTGGCACATGGAGCCACAGAATGAGCAGGGAGAGGGAACCCTCCTGCTCTGCACCACAGTGCTCCTTCAGGGACCTATTTCCATGGAATTAGAAGAGCACTGTAAAAAAAGACAAAAAGACTCTGTTAAATAAGTCACCAGAAATGTCTTGTAAGTAGTCGCAAACTATAGGTTGCCCTGTGTGGGAGAAGATTTCCTCAGACAAGGGAGTTAAGAGGGCTGCCACAGGCATCTGTCTCAGAGATATATGTGTTCATATTATGTGATAAGACTATGGACATGCGGCTGCAGACATCCCCTGCCATTAGTCTAGGTCTATATCACACCCAACGTAATAAAGAGATGCAAAAGAGCGTCAGAAAATGGAAGATTTCATTGTAAGGGAGGCAATGATACAGCCTCAGCACTATTAAATGGTTGATCTTGTTATAGTTTAGAGGTTTTAATAACTCATCACACTTCAGCCTGAATTCCTAATCCCATTAATGTATTCACACACACAATACATTAAATTAATTTCTAGTACAGTCTTGAGTTTTCCCATGTCTGTGCTAACAGGACATTGCATGGGACAGTGGCAAACTAAGACACATTCTGTAAGAAGACTTTCCTAACCGCCTCTGAGCTGAGAGAAGTAAACTGGGCCTCTTGGAAGAAAAAGCAGTAGAGACAATAATCATGCATCCAGCTGAGCTCTGGAAGGAATGAAAGATGCTTTGGGCTAGTGATGGAAAAAAATAGTCTGAATATTATAGGAAAATTATACCTAAATCAATACCTAAAGCAAGTTGGGTTTTTTTCAATCTCATGGCCGCCTTTTCTTACAGTAACAAAATGGTAGTAAAAATTCCCATCGCTCTTCTATTAAATGTGTTGATGTGCTCTCAACTAAGTCGAAAGGTCCCAGATGTCCGACTGGGTGGGGATGCTGTCCTTGACCCTTGATAGCAGCTGCCTCTTGCTAATAACACTGTCCAGGCTGGATCCAGCTGGGTTGGATTTGTAGGGAAGAAAAGGAGAGCTGTGGTATGGATGGTGGACCACTAGACCATGGTGCCTTCTTCCAGGTCCCTTCTCAATTATTTCCACACTTGGCTGTGTCAGCAGTTTTGCTACATATGCTCCACAGAAACCATTATAAGCAGAGGTGACAGACACACATCAGCACAGGATTTCTCCCAGCAGAGTGCTACCCTGCTGCAGAAGACTGAAGCAGACACACTGCAACACATTTAGATTAGGACGCAGCAAGTTAATTTTGTAAAGTTCAGGGGACCTGACTGTGGCACTCTCACATTGAGAAATTATAAATGAAAGTGCAAAATATTATGAAGTACAGACATTACACAAGCAAATGCACATGAAGATTATGTACATTCACATTGTCCAAAAAATGAAAGAGTAACTAAAATCTGTAAAACAGCAGTTATCACCAGATATAGAGACTGTGTCTTCAGTTGTTCGTGGAAGCTTGTAAGAGGAGGTAAAAATCTACCATCCAATAATTATCATAATAATAAACAATAATTTCTAACAACTCTCACAGAAAACTGGAGAATGTGTGGGCCTTACCTAACAAAGGCACTTAGAGGACACTCACAACGAAAATGCAAACTTGTGGGCCTATTTCATATTTGCACTCAGGCTAAGTATAAAGGAGCAAGTAAATTTACATATACAAGATATAAAATGTGGGTGAAATTAAAAGTAAGAGATTTAAAGAGAGGCACAGGAGGTACACCAGAAAAAAAAATGAAGAATCATTGGGGCATTACGTTTTATTTTCCTATTTTAATCATAATCATGCAATAAAGGAAAGCTTGAAAAATACAGAGTAAAATCAATCTTAATGTGGTAGTAAATGTAAGAGAATCTTTATGGTTTATCAAAAGGACCTTCAAGGTGAAAAAGAGCAAACTACCAACCTCCTGTCCACTTTGAAACACCCCCTCTCACTTCTAATATCAATATTCATTATTAAAATTTTTGCTCCCCAAATCCAGGGATTGAAACTGTTGTGATATCCTTGTATTTGTTCAGTCTGTCAGCTTCCTCTGTCTAAATCTGTTTTTATGGGCTGACAAAGCACTGAAATTGGTAAGAAAACTGTTTTCAGGGTGTCTTACATAGTGTCAAAGCTGACATGGACAGTGAGGGATGCTACACAGCAACATATGGTCACAGCATGCCTAGGGGCTTGAGGTTGTGGCTGATGCTTCATCCCCCTGAACGGGTGAAAGATAGAGAGAATACAGAAGATTTTTAACCCAAAGTTCATCAAGTAGAGATTGTACATGTGGGTCCATCAGCCCTTCTACTGACAACACGAAAGTTTCCAAAATCATGACTCAGGCTCCGTGAGTCAGGATGTCATAAAACACCGTTCCACAAGCAGCATATTAATGTAACTAATGATCTTTGCTTCCTCTGGCTGGTTGCTCTTTGTCCTCTAAACACCATTGCAAAAATCCTCCACTACCCACATGTGCTCCAGTACTTCATCTCCGGAGCAGTGCTCACGCTGGTGGCCAGGGGTGACTGACAGCTGGCTGATAATAACCAGAGTTTTAACTGCTGCCCCTATTTTTTTTTCTCCTTTTTTTTTTTTTTAAATCTCACTCTCTTTTTGTTAAGCATTCACCAGCCTACACAGAACTAGTGAAGGTTTAAACAGTGTACACATGGTTTGCAAACTTACACAACACAAGTAAATTATCAACTTGTGCTTCCTTTACTTCAGAAATGAAGCTAAGACTGGTAGAAGTGAAATTCTTTTTATTCTCCTCTCGTTGAGGATGTTCTGACATTTACTTTTCAGGTTCTTCTCTTTGTCACTAAGCTAGAAGAATACACTCCTTTCTGTTACAGGTAAGTTGGAAGACTCATTTGTACACGTCTGCCACAAGCCTGAGCTTTTGCAAATAACACTATGTGATTGGTGTTGGAATTGCAGAGATTGGCAACACTGTTGTGCTGCAGCCTCACAGCTCACCTGCTAAAAAGTACTTTCACAGAGAAACAATATTGTAATGATGCCAGAGACTGTGAAGAGTAGAAAACATAAGTGCACGATGCATGGAATGAGTTATGGGGGGAAACTGAATATGCCTTTATGTAAGCAGTTGTTAAAGTATTTTATGCAAATAAATGCAAACTATGGAGCAGGGGCAGAATGTGACATAAATGGAGGAGAGAGGGAGTGGAAAGATCTCAAACTAGAAAAACTGAGAACTGTGGAACAGAGCACAGAGCTGGCAACCTCCACCATGCAAGGCTCAGCTTGGAAACGCAGCTGGTGCTCTGCAACAGCAGCTGCCCTGGCAAGTGGTCAGCGACCCACGGGTGAAAGACCAAACAGCATAGGAGCCTTTGGTGCTTCCACTTACTTATGTCATCACTCACGTGACAGGTAACATTGGGAATGTGTGAAAGAAAGTGGGCTCACAAAACAGAAACTTGAGTATGGTCCACTGGAAGATAGTCAATGGTACCTGAAAATATGACTCTGCGCTTATCTTTTCCTCTTGGTAGGTCATGTCTGTCTTCATATTGCTACTCAGTGAACAATCTGGGGAAATGTGCACAGGGGTGATTCAAATAAATTTTATTTGTGTCTTCTGAAACAATTTTATAGCCTACCCCCTGTCCTTGCCCTCCAACTGACTAGTATGATACATGACACCATTACTGTTAACAGAGCCTCTCATCTCCATGTATCTTCAAATAATACTATAACCAAAGATGCTGCTTCATTCAAGAAATGTTTCATAAAAAGGATTAAAACACTGTTAGAAACAAAGATCACAGAACAGAGCAGCTTTAGGGGATTCCTTCATTTCTGAATCCATCCTACAAGTAGTTAAAATTTATCTGGGTATTTTCTCCTCTCTATTGAAAAAAAGTTCTATTTCGTGCGACATCATTAGTACTAAAAAGATCCAGAGGGAATTCTACAGCAGAGCATCATCTTATTTCAATTTTTAAGGCAAAATATGAAAAATCGTTACTTTGCCTCAAGTATGCTTAGAGAGATTTGGCAATGCTATGAAGAGCAGGTCTTGAATTTATGTAGTATTGACACTGCAGTCTACAGCAACCACCTTCTAAAGGTCTATCTGCAAAAGAATCAACCTCGTGTGTGTGGACAAGAGCCAAATTGTGCAGTGATGTCCAGCTTGGGAGGTGAGCTGCAGGCTGGACTACACCAGCACCCCTGATCACAGCAGACACTGATTTTAGTCAGCCTTGCAATGGCTATCACACAACGAGGACTTTCAGATGAGGAAATGCCCACATTCACACTTGAAGTTAGCACCAGCTGGCATTAGTCTGGCATGTGAACAAAGCAGTTCACTCATGAGGGAACATGCCCACAGCAAGGAACTAAAGTGGGATGTGATGTACCAAGGACAAGCAGAGAGCAAGGGAGAGCTCACCATCATGGTGACTCCAATCTCCCCAACTTTCCCCTCCTGCCTTGCATGGTCACCAGTGGGCACTGCTAGCTGCCCTGCCTCCTCGGTAAAGTGACCTGAGTGATGAACAGCAGGCAAGGAGGCAAATCCCTGGAATGTGGCACAGCAGCTGCTCCCAGTTGGACAGGAGGGCTTGGAAAGGCACATTAGACAGTGGAAAGTACCACCAAGGTCTATTTCCCTCTCTCATGTGAATGATCAAAGGAATGTGCAAGGGTTTGAAACAAATTGAAATACAGATTTTTTTTTTGTGATGCTTGAGTATTTGTATCATGAGACATTAAAACAGCTTACATGAGGTAGGTTGTTTTGTTCTTCAGCAGAAAAGGTGCATTTGGGCAAAGGGAGAAAAGGGCTGAGCTTTGCTGGCACTTAAAGCGCTGAGATATTGCAAAATCTGAATTCATATTTGGAAAAGATGGTAACAGATCTCTTGACCAATGAATAATGAATAATATATTTTACTCAAGATTTAATACAGATCAAAACAAAAATTCATTATGTAGAAATGGAACAGTTTAATGTAGGTATGAAATACAAACTGTATGTGACCTTTCCAGAGAGTTATTAGAAAGAGAAATTGATGAACCCAACATGAAAATAGCAATACTCACATTGAATTTCAAGAAAAGACCAGGTCACAATGGGTCTGGATGTTGAATTTTACAGGCCATTCACTCTGAAGACTTTCCCACATTGCAGTGAAGTGTAAAATCAAGTGTTAGATAATGCCACATAACCACAAAGCCTCAGGGAACCGCTGATTATGACTGCTAGTGGCCACATCCCCAAAAACATTGGACCTTTCAATTGCACAGATTTGTATTAAACATGTAATTGTCTTCCTACTGCAGTCTAAGGAGCATTTGCCCATAGCCTGTGGGGAGCTGGCTGACCTTCTTTGTCTCCAGCTGCCAAATTACATTAATGGATTAAAAAACATACACAAGAGACATTCCTAATAATATTTGTCAGTAAACAAGAGCAGTCATGCCACAAAGATGTTATGCAACTGAGAGTGCAAGCCATGATATAATTTCTTTATTAACAGGAAGCCAAGACATTTAAGCACCCCAGAAGCACAGAACAAAGTAGAAAGCTTTGTTGCCTGACCTTGGTCCTCTACGCTTTCTCTCCATCCATCCTTTTGTTTCCATGCTGGTTTAATTGCCAGATTTCCTCTCTGCCCACACTGGCACAGCCAAACCTCCTCCACAGCAGCTCAAACATCTGAAGCTTTCCATAAATGCCAACATGCACCCAGACCCTCTGCTTTCATCACTCAGCTACTTCTCCAGTCTTGCATGTTGTTTTTTCCCTATTTATTCCAGTTTCCTCAAGGGAGTAGCTGCTGTACTTCCTCCCCTTTGTGAAGCTAGTCCTTGTCTTTCATGAAATCCCAGGGGTAAGGTTTACCATCAACATCTTTTCATTCCTAGCATTTTCAGGTTAAATTGAATGAAGCACAACTACAGACCATATCCTTGTTCCCTACATTTACCCAGGATACATGGCTTTGACTGGAGGATCACCCCACTTCCCTCCTAAACAGAGTGCTACTTTAGACTCCACGATGCCCTGTCACCGTGAATTGCTCTGTTCCCACTTCTCCTGGCTGTGCCAGTCAAGAGACTGACAAAGTCTTGAGGCTTTGTTAAAAATATTCCAAAGTCCTGTTTGTGCATTCATGTGCAAATGCTCCAATGTCATCCCAAGTATCTCTAGCTACCAAAGCTGGAGTGTCTGGAAACAATGCTAAAAGAAACCTTCTTCAGGGTCCTGAATCACAGAAACCTTATGAGAATTATTACTAGTCTCTGACTGTGTCCAGTCTACAAAGAATAGTATCCTAGCTGTGACTTCTAAGCGGTGACTGTACCTCCAGCAACTACTACTCCATCCGTACTCACTCTAGTGATGAAGGATTTTGTCCTTAAAGGTTCATATTCATTCTCTGATCTGTTCTCCCTTGCTGGTCTGTGTGCTTAGGGTGATCGATTTTGCACTGGGATAGCATGCAGGAGTTTGAACAAAAGATCTCTAGACCTAAAAGTACAACTGGAGTAGGTGGCTCAGAAAGGCTATGGCACCTCCATCCTGGAGAGTTTCAAACCTTGACTGAACAAGGTTCTGAGGGACCTGATCCAACTTTGAGCAGGACTCTGAACTAGGTGACCTCCAGAGATCGCTTCCAGCCTACATTTTGTTGTGATTCTTTATTATCATGTGCATTACTGTGTCTCGAATGGAGACTACCTGCATGGGAGTAAAAGTGCCACAGTAAGGTCTAACAGGATGCTCGTTATGGCCAGCCAATGAAGAACAACTTCACTGTCTCAGGCATATACAAGGAGAGCATATCATGAGCAGCATGAGAAGATACTTTGATTCCCAAGAGGCTCCCAGTTCCAGTCCCAAATTCAATACAGTCCGCCAGGGTTTGAGGAAAAAGAAAACATTGAAGCTGCTGAGTATAATAACTCCTGCGATTTGTTAAGAATCTCTCTAAGAGAGAAAGGTGCTTTGAAATGAGATATTTCTAACTTCTCCCACAACACAGAACCAGTAATGCCCGATTTGTTTTCTGCACTGTTCAGGAGGGATCCAAAATTGCAATACATAAGGTATTAATGGTCTGTTAGGCTTAAGTAAGAGACATCTACTTCATATTTATGAAGACCATAAAGACAGAGTTAAGTCTACTGCCATGACAAGAAAATGTCAGGTGTTATTCTTTCTTCTCACAAGCACTGCCATCTTTTAACTAAACAAGTGTTTTAAGTGTTTTTTCTAGTGTTTTTTCTCCTTAGTTTCACATTCCCATTCTCCTTTAAGCTTCCCTTCCTCCCTGTTTTAACAATCACCCCATAAACTATGACACACATGTTGAATGTTGACTTCACGCCAAACAGGAGAAGAAGATGAATGTTTAATTCATGCAGGTCCGTAACATTACACCTTTGCTATTTGTCCCTGCGTTCTCTCCTGAAAGTACCCTCATAAAGATGTTTTAATTTTTCACTGTGGATGTCACACACGGCTGCAGCAATCACCGTGCTCACATGCGGCTTCCTTGCTGACCCATCAAAACAAGTAACTTTTGAAGTTAATTCCAATACTGCAGCCCTGATCCTGATGAACTTATTCAGTATTCAAGTGAAAGGGACACATGTTCTGTTTCATTATAATTCAGTAACTGTAAGGAGTCACTGGGTTTTTTTCCCATGTCTCATGCTGAAAGTAAGCCTTGTAACACTTTCAGGATTAATAAAGCTTTGAAGGGGTGACACTGGGAAAGCTTCTAAAGACAAGTAATTTGGTAAAGAGCAGAAATAATGAAACTCAAATTTCAGGTTTCTCTGTCTTGACCCTCTGTAGCTTCTGTTGTCTAATAAAGGGTGACCTCTTGGCCTTTCTATCTACATGGGTGCCTGTTCTCCTAAATCTTGTAGGAACGTACCAGCTGAGAGGTTTCCACTGGTTTGCTAAATGGAGTTGAAGTTGAGCAAGTTCAAAAAGTGTCGAAGGGAGTCTGGTACAAGCACATGCACACACAATAGGACTGCACAGGTCTTATTTCCTTCAGAAATCTAGGTATTAAAAAAAATACATATCAAGATATGAAAGTAAAATGTACATTTGGAGCGAAGGTGGGAAAATTATAAGAAAAAACTCGGCATGTTTGTCCTGGGAAAAGAAAGCATCACATAAAAAAAAAATAAAGCATAAGCAACCACATTTCTGCTCAGAAGTAACTTCGAGTATGCCGTGACAGCCTGGTAAAAGACAGATAGATATCTTCATCCATTGAAACCTGGCATGCCTTAAACGACACTTTGTCTTAGAGCCTGATAAGTAAACTGAGGAGAAGGGAAGGGGGAATTTACAATACCCATTGGGGTTTACATTACTCAGAATGACTTTGTTGCATTCCACCTATTTTTGCTAAGTTTTGTAATAAAGAAAGATCTTCAAGGCTACTGAGAAAGGTGGGCATCAAAATATTCTATGTATTTCATGTGTGCTGTTGCTGTATGTTTCATAGCAATAAAGACAATGATAGCAATAAGCATCTCTTACTGTGACAGGCATTCATGAAATGCAGAAAAATACAGGCAGCACACTATCAGCAACGACAGACAGACAAATATGCCGTGTCCCACTATGATACAAAGGGCAGGGACTGGCAGAGCTCACAAAAGTCCCTATTGGTTTTGTCAATTGAGTGGTAGCTGGTAAAGCAAATACAGAAAATAGTGGGGGTAATAAATACATATGTATATATAAAAATGTATATCTAGTATGTCACACCAAAATATAACTTTACATCTCTATTTTAGTCTGCACAGTAAATTAAATTTTCACTTTCTGAAGCAAAATCATGTCTTTTCTCAAAAAGAAATGTTTGTGAGTGGCAGACAAAAAAAAATTATGCTTATCCAATGAAATATAGTTTTATGGAATGTGAATCAGAGCAATAATTCGTCTTTCTTGCCATTGCTTTTATACATTAGTCACTGCCACAAGGTTCTCATCCCTGCAAATTACAACCCCCCAAATCACTACACTGAATCACGGATCTTTCTGATTACCTGCTTTTATTTAGCTGCCCCATAATCATTTGATTCTCTCCATGCAAGTAAAAAACAGAGCTGTGATCCATCTGTTAAGTTATAGACCATAAGTTCCCATCTGTCATGCATGGACCAGTGGCAGTCCCCAGAGCACTCTCTGCCCGTCTGCAGAGAGTTGACTGCTCTCCTGGTGCTGCCTTCTCCTCATCTCCAGCTGTTAAATCACATTAAAAGATGGGTAAAAAAAACCACAGAAGAAAAGAAATGCTAATAACATTAATTTTCCATGTAAACAATTGCTTTAGCTGCAAGAGGAATGTTATACAATTGTGAATGCATGGGGGGGAACCTCGAAGCCATGTGCCCCTCGGCAGCAGCTTTGCAAACGCCAGGTCCCTGCCAGCAGCTGCAGCAAGGGCTGCGAGAGGGTTGGGCTGAAGGGTGCTTCTTCGGAAACCCAGGCTCCCATTTAAGCGTCAGCGCTGTTAACTGGTTCACTGCTGATCGCTTAGACATGAATATCTGTTAATACCACTTTAGAGAAGAAAGAGCTGATTTCCCTGGATTAGGCTGGATCAGTTGCCTCCCGCCCCACCAGCTGTTCATCTGGTCCTGCACTCAGAGCATCAGCTGAGCAGTCTTGTGATACCTCTCCCATCTCAACAGTTTACAGCCTGGGGTAGGAAACGTAATTTTTTGTTTACTTCGGTCTGCTAAGCTGCTGTAGTTCAGCAATTGCCACAGATCTCACTCTTGGAGATAAGAGGGGCATTTCGGTTATCCAGCTCATTCTGACCCCATGCACAAGGTGACACTGCCCGGTCCCTACCCCTGGTTACACCTGACAGCCCCATGGTGGGGCAGCAGCAGCAGTGGTTTCTGTCCCCTCCATCCTCCCACGCCACCTGCCCAAGGCTATTGACCCCACCAACACTACAGCTGAACATGCTCTCCAATCATCTCAATCACGGCCCAGCATGAGAGCAAAAGCACTGTCAATTCCGGTTTGTTTTAAAATAGCTCAGGCCTTTGCATCCCAAATCCCTGCCAGATTATCTGCTGGAGTAAATTCTTCAGCTATCACATTAAAATCTGACTGAGATCCTGAAACCTATAATGTAATTCCAAACTCTCTCACAGATACTTGAACTCATCAAACTGTCCTTCAGCCAGCAACCTCCAGACGTTGCACACAATATTGCCATTACAGATAAGACTGAAAACAGAGGATGCCAGAACAGCATAACTTATCAATATTTAATTTCATATAAGAGTACCTGAAGGGAAGGTAGGTGCAGCAGTTGCTCTGTTATCAGGTTTTACTTGTATTTAACTCAATAACATTTCCCATTTTAATGTGTGCCAAATACCTAAAAGTGTTGCTGTATGCTGTGCCAAAGAAACACAGACAGAGATGCACAGCAAAGGCAAGATTTAGGTGTTCATGAAGTTAATACATGATGTTTATTCTCATCTGCACAGAAGAAGCTGACACACATGGGTTACCACCCGGTACTCCTGTGCCCACCTGAATCTATTTAGCAAAGCAAATCTATTTCTGTTACCAACGCACACCAGAGAGTGGTAGGGCTGACATCCATCATGAGTTCAAGCAGCCCAGCACCAATTTACTGCTGAGTCTGGTGGGAGCATCCTTACACACACAGCTGGGATAGATCTTCCATTCATACGTATGGATTAACACCGAGACAGCCGTGCAGATCTGCTGCCAGTCCTAAGAGCACCAGTATGTCTAAAAACAGGCTGAAGTGACACAAAGCAAAATATCATCCCTTACTTAAGTGTCCCCAAAAGTGCTATTTCAAATCTTAATTCTTCATTCTTGCAGAACACATGTATGAACTTACTTACTGCCTGGTAAAACTAGACCTACTAACTATATTTGAACAACTCCATGAGTGAAGATGAACATAGAATCATTAGAATCATAGAATCATTTTGGTTGGAAAAGACCCTTAAGATCGAGTCCAACTATAACCTAAATCTAGCACTAAACCATGTCCCTAAGAGCCTCATGTTTGTAGGTGTCCACAGTAGTAGCTTCTTGGGGTCATTTGTGCCAGGCTCAGCATTCTTCAGTCTCTTCAAATTCCGCATGTGTTTAAGCATTTTATAGTGCTTAATCCTGGTCTTATGGGAGCCCAGAATACTCCACACACTAAATATGTTAAGCAATTGAAAGATGAGGCCCTCAGTGTCTCTCAGTTATACATTTGGAACAAAAGGCTGAGCTTTTCCTGGACTTTATGCTTTGCTAGCCTGGAATTGGCATTTTGCCAGGACCCAAAGCTCTCCCAAACTTTGGGAAGAATGAATCTGGCTCCAAGCCCTGTATTTCAAGCCCATCTTTAATCCAGTGCTAGCAAAAGATTGAGTTGGGTTTTTTTTAATGCTAATTCCCCACTTTCTCATTAACTAATGGAACAAAAAGGAGGCAAAACTATCAGGGTCCTAGGGATATTGTGTTCTCTTTCTTTTGGAAATACATAGATGATGAACCAATCAGTTTATCAATGATAAACAACTGCTTTAAATAGATAAGATGCAAATAGGCAAAGAGACAATAACGTTATTAAGGGATAATACTGGGAAACTGAGTGGCAGATGATTATCTGAACTTCATTTAATTTCAGATTTAGCATTTCTTTTATGTTCACGCCTATATTTTTTTTCCTTTTGTTTAAGCTCACTTCCTGCAGCAAAAAAAGGGGGACAGATACAGAATTTGTCATCATCTAAAGCAAAAATTAGATGGACTCACCAAAAATTTAGCACTTTGCCACAGATCTCCAGGGTCACATGCAGAGACTTTCATGCAGATTGATTGCTGTTATACCTCCATTCTCTGCTTTTGCTCTTTGGACAAGCACTGGCTGATAGAGGAATAGTTTAGTGCATTTAGTAAGACCTGTCCTGCTTGCCTACTGTTGAGATCTGAGCTGACTCTGCTCCTCGCTGCCCTGGAGCACGGGCAGGCGTGATACGTGGCTTTCTACCCCACCACGCAGGCATCACTTCAGAAACTTTTGTTTAAAAACACAAATGTAAAGATTAAAAGCCTCCATTTGATTTTTTTTTTTATTTTTAATTAATCAAATGAAACTTGTGAGCCATATCGGTTCATTTTGTTGTTCATTTCCCTCAGAACAAACAGGAAATTTGATTAACTGAGATAGCCTTGGCTTTATAGGCCTGATGAGTGATAGCCTCTTCCACTCATGTACATGGGAAGGGCAAAATGTTTTTCTCAACGGTCTTGCCAGTTTCTGTGAACAGATGGAGGGAGAGGACTGGTTGTGCACCAAAATCTTCTCATGGAGCAGCAATGTCCCTCTCCTGCACAAATTATCTATTTCCAGAGCTGCTGATCTGCAGCTCAATAGCTCTGTTATATACCGTTCCCGACAGACCTGACATCAAACTTTCACCAAAATATGCTCAGTTCTCTCTTCTCTTCATCCGAAGCCTCAAAATCCATCTGGTAGTTTCCATTCAAAAGCACAGATGTTTCACCTTTTTCTCTAAATCTTAACACCTTAAGTAAAAAGAAAACCTCATCCTCATCCTCCCATCTTCTCTTCTATCCTCATCTTATTCTACAATGTTTGGCTATTCAGGGATGAGTAGCTCACATCTTATTTGAATAAATATCAGCAATTTTCCTATGCATGGTTTCATTCACTCAGCTTTTTTACAGCAGCTAACGCTACTGTGAATTGTATCCTTTAAAATAATGTCTGACAATAATGTAATTTTACCCTCAGAAAGTAGCAAGGTTATGTGGTTCTATTGGTTTGTACATGAATATGTCATTCCTGAACCAAAAAGAGTAAAAAAAATGATTTAAATATTTTTTTAATCTCTGCCAGAAGGAAAGTGTAAAAAATCCTGCTTTTATACTAAATTAGGGCCAACAGCTCCTGCAATAGCATCTCCGATTTTATGTGCATAGGGCATACAAAGTGATATAACAAGCAGAACTATAGTGCTGATGCTTTTCATCAAAAGAATAATTCAGTATGGAATGATATCAGCATTCTAACTAGTATTTCTTCATTGGTTTTAGGCAAAACATCAAAGAAATGTTGTGAACTGATTTTTCGCTATATTTAGTTGAGGTCCCCAAGAGACATTTTATGGCTTTTCAGATCAGACATTAGCTAGTAAGGAACACTGGATAGAAACTGTAAACTAAACAGTCATTACCCAATGCCAAGGAAAACAACTTTTCCTTTGTAGAAAATCCAGCCTGTTAACATCTCTTATAGGGATTCAATTGATCAGGTTCTAAAGAACTTCAACAGGGTTTTACTGAAATTAACCTAAAAACTTAGTACTTTCCTAATTTTTGCCGGGGGGGGCGGGGCGCGCATTCAGCAGAGATATTTCGCTAAAAGTTATTTAATTTTTGAACTGTGTGACTGTTTTCAAATTCAGCTAAATTCTACATGGCTGTAGACAAATAGTCCCTGATTTAATACCGAAGAACACAGACAAAAGCAAGAGAAAGAGTCTTTTGGGAACACTGCTGCAAATCAGGGGGAATACATGTAGCTTGCCATGTGTCTAACTCTGTGAGTTTATATACTGAATTAATTCCAACAAAATCCCAGCTCTGCAGACAAGGAGATAATACAGATCCTTTCTAGTCATAAGTTGCATCATTCCAGCATTTCTTGGGAGTGACACTTATAACAAAACCCCCTGGCATTTTTTTCACTGGAAAATCTTCGCAGAGTTATTTCTTGGAAAATACAAAGTAAGCTAACCATAACCTCTTCTGCCTTCTAGAAAGTGTAGTAGTTGTGTTCTTTGGGGGACCTTTTTCATTGACACCAAATTCTTTGGAAATCAGAGCAAGAGAGGGTTCTCATGTCCTCAAAGTGGAACTGTAGAATGGAATTGAACCTGGATTTGAGCCTGTGTCTTTCTATAGTGAGGAAAATAAATGGACTGTCACCATGACTTTCAGAACCCATCAAGTGGGATGGGGCACTAAAGTAAAGCAGAACAGCTGCTTCAGTAGCAACAAGATAAAATAAAGAAACTCTACTGTAAAGAACACGGCAAACCTCAAAAAAAAAAAATATATAAAGCTGATGTGAACAGCTTGCTGTTCATTATCCTCTTGAGAAATATGTTCAGAGCATCATACAGCAAGAGATATTGAAGAATCAGTAATGCTTTGACATGCTATACAGTATACTGCTTGGGAAACATGCACTGTTCTTGCTGCCAGTGAAGCCTGGAATTACATTTCCAATTACTCATTTTGCCTACCAGAGAACAATAAGGTAAAAGCATATTAGTATAAAGCTTGTGCAGAACTAGTATCTAGTGTAAAACTAAATCACATAACTACGTAATATGCACTACGCTACTATTGTGCTACATCTTCTACCAAACACAGCTAGGACAATGCAAAGAAAACCAGTCCATCTATGCTCTATAGCAAATCAATATAGCAAAAATTATAACCTGCACATTTTTGTATGCATTTTACTTTTACCTAAAATGTCTTTGTAAAATAAACATACCCCTGAAATGATATGAAAAACAAGTATGTATTAATTTGTGTTTGATAGCTGTGTTCCACAAAACAGAGCATGAGCACTGCTTATATGCTTAACTAGAAAGCAATGGGGATGATGGTGACAGTAGCATAGAGCAGAAGGAAGGTTAGTGAGGCTGAATGCTGTTTTCTTCTCCACATAAACTGTGTTCAGTAGTCTTTAAAAATATCTCAGCTCAAATCAAGGAAAAGATCTCTTCAGCTCCTAAGCATATATACAGCAAGTATTTCAGAAAGCAGCTAAAGAGTTGCATGCTTCTTATATGCTGCTAGATTCATGCACAACCATTTTGCCTGAAGTCCTAAAATAGTTATTTTATTTCCTACAAGTATTCACTCCTACTCTTTCTAAAGGCAAACTGAAAAGCCCAAACTTAGGAAAATATCCTTATAAATGTAATAAGAGGGAAAATTCACTGTATAAATCCATCGTTAATCCACATCATGAACAAAACACGTAGTTTTGATCTCCTCACCTTTAAAAAATATATAGAGTAGAACTGGAAAACTTCCAGAGAAGGGCAGGAAGTGGAATCTAGTCATAGACCAGCTTCTGTGTGAGGAACTACTTCATAAGCCAATGTGTTTCAGTTTGGAAAAGAGAAGACTCATGGAGAATACAACAGAAAGCTGCAAAATCATTAGTGATGTGGAAAGGGTGGATAGGATTCAACAGTTCACTGACTCTTCTCATACCAGAACTACAAGTGAAGCTACTGGAAGTCAGCTTAAAAAAGGATTAGAAGGAAGTTAGTGGCCCCACACATATGGAGCAGTGGATCTGCAGAGCTCCTCAAGAGATGACCCTGTGAAAGCTAAAAATCGATGAGTTTTCCAGGGGAGCCGCTCATGTGAGGGGACTCCTCTGCTGCAGGACACACAGAAATCGATCCAGCTCAGGAGGCGTCTGTGCTGAGATAACTAAAGGCCAAGAAAATGTAAGAAGGAAGCATAGCAAATGCTTGGCTTGTTCTTGCACTATCCTAGACAGTGATGTAACCGGGTACTTATGGACACGGTGGAATACTGGGTGTTGAACTAAAAGGATTGCTGGACTAAGCCAGTATGCAGGCCAGAATGGCTCATTTTATTAAGATGATGGAAGGAAGAGAGAATTTTTCAACAGGAAAAAGATATCACAACATTAGTTTGGTTTATGATCATGAATTCTTGCTCTTTACCAAGGAGACGATGCATCAGTCTCCATGCAGATTTCTGCATTTTTTTGCCATCAAAATGCCACTGGTATTAAGGCTAAAGATAGTCTAATTCAGAAAACCAACATTTCACAATTACATCTTATCATCAGCTCCCACTGATTTCAAGGGCTCAGCAGTCATGAAATTCTGACTAAAGGATTGCGGAGGTAGGAAGGCAATCAAGTTATTCTCTACATATATACTAGAAAAATAATAATAATAATGTTTCATATATTAAAATTGTCACAAAATAGGAGTTATTTCATCAGGAAGCTCTGCAAACCTCAGGTGTTTTCTGGCTACTCTCCTTCAAAGAACATGTTGTGATCCTGCACAATAACAAGCCCAAGTCAGAGCCTTTCTCAAAACCATTCTTCAAGACTGATTCCATTCTGTCAAAGGGGCAAATAAGGAGCACACTGAACTCTATATGTCCCAGGCTATAAGACAGGTATAACACTCAGATCAATGAAATCCACATCCTGCCAGCGTTTTGTTCCATACAAGGAAGTATCTCTAAGCTTTCTGCATTTTTTCATCCTTCAATAAATGTTGTAGAGATTATATTGTCTAATATTTAAGTAGTAAAACCACACTTAAGCCCTTTCAGTTTGACAACTGTATGAAAGGATTGTGTGGAGTGTGAACTACCTGGAAAAATACCATAAATCCTTTTGTTAACGAGCTAGTCATCAGCCACCTGGACATGGTGCCAGTGGGTTGGCATAAAATAGAACTGTTGGTAGGCTGGAGAGAAAGAAACAGAGAAATAGTCAGGCTCAGTTCTAATTACTTCATTATTAAAATAACTGCAAAGGGAGACTAGCATGAGTCATTTTCTTTGGGGCCAAATTTTTCTCACTTTCAGTCACGCCGAGGAATACCAGGCTGCATGCACGCTTCTACAAAAATCGACATGATTCTCATCAAACGTTATTCAGTGTTAGTCAGGATATCTGCAGGTGGCTTGGAGAGTTTGGGAGTGAATTTTGAAACTAGCCTGGGATGATGAAATACGTCATGGCATGGATAGAAGTCTTTTCTCCTTCCACTCCTGGAACCAGAGAGGGCTGATGTCCCGTTGCTGTCTCTGCCTCCACTTTCTCAACTTGTAGAATATCTCCCAAGTTTCCACACAATTTGGATCATCTGCCACAAAGAGGGATCCCTCCTCCTGCCCCGAGAAAGAGATTTTTGAAACACCTGATTTTAACAAATTAGATGGGGGGCGCAAAGGGGAAAGCTAATAACTTTTTAAGGGAAACTTTAAATTTGTAGATTGTTAAACATTTGGCACTCCTAAACATATTGGAGATTAAAATAAATAAATAAATATAAACTGGTCATCTGGTTTGTTGGAGCTCCCGTATATGCTAGAGACAGGAAGACCATTCCTCCAAGTATGAGCTGAAGTAATTGCAGATTCAATAGAAAATCACACAGTATTTACCAATAGGAAAAGGTAACGCTTCCCAATGTAGCAAGTGAGTTATAGCTAAAATGTCTGCTTTCCTTCTTTAAGATAACCATATTAATCCGTGTTGCAATGATGTGTCCACTTCTGGGATCAATGTTCTCTAAAGACATTCAGAAAACAGAGAGACTACAAGAATTATTTGAGAGTTGGAGAAAATCCTTTACTGTGAGAGACCAGACAAGACAGATCTTAATAGCTCATTTGAAAACATATATTTAGAAAGCATCTGATTACAGCACATAAATATGGCCCTGAAAAGAAAACATCAGATAGGGAAGGCAGTATAATCCTCATAGAAGAAGGAATATAAGGATCAAGAGCTGAATCCTAAGCAAAACTAATTTAAATTAAAAATTCAGCATCACTGCTTAATTATGGGGAAAGAGGTTAGTTACTGGAAAAATCTATGAAAATAACTGGAGCATTCTCCATCTCTGGATACCCTTAGAACAGCATGCCTCTTCTAAAGCCAAAATGTCAGCCTTATAACATGGTAACTAGATGAAACTGAATGACCTGTGATAACAAGAGGATAAGACTAGCCTTAATAGTCAATACTTGATTTAAAATCAGCAGAAAATAACATGATTCAAAATTTAGGAAATTGAAAAATGTGGTAAAGAATTACTCTGCAGACTTGATGGAATCCACTCTCACCTGATGCAAGTGCTGCTACTGGAGAACGGCAAAATCACAGCTTTAAGAGAAATCTGCTGCAGTAATACAACTCAGGGGAAAAAAAAAAAAGTTTTGGTTATCTTGGTGCTTGAAGAAAATGTAAACAAGTTCCCAGATATTTTCAGTCCTCACCTACAGAATAACAAACAAAAAATTAAATAATTGCATCTTAAAGTCTTTTCAATGGGTTGATGCATCTGGGCTGATGGATCTTGATGGAATGATGCACACAGGAATGAAAAAGGACTTAAAATGGAATCTGAGTCTTTCTGAAAACCCAGGAATTGAAGGAAGAAATTTAAATAGATAGTTTTGCCCACATGTGACAAGATGCATGATGGAAAGTCATTTCGCAAACCCCAGATTTAACGCTTGAAGTTTTTAATGAGACATGAAGAGTGGTGGGAAATGGCAACTGTAGGCTGGCATTTATGTCACTTGATAATTAATGACATGTTCTCCATTGTGTTCTGCTTCCCTCATTTAAACTCACTGTCTTTAATTCTGAAATACGGAAGCAACACTTTCAATTTAAATGAACAGCTCTAAAGAGCTTTGCTGGTGAAGTGTCAACCATACAGCAGAACAATTTAATCAAACTTAACTAGTTTTCTTCTTTACACATGTATCAGCAAAACAAAAGTCCTACAATTTAAATACTTTTGGTTTAAATGTTAATTAGCACAGGTTTTTTTCATGGTGCTAATATGGCTCATTAATGCAAAATGGAAAGATAGTTAAAAATGCAGCTGAACTTTAAGAAGACTCCTCTCTTTATGTAGAACTTAATGAAGCTGTGTGCAACTTCATTTTAACAACACATTATGTATGCACTATTTTCATGGAATTTACTAAAGGGAAGTGGCTCAAGAAGATACTTCTTAGATCTTGGCATTAATTTATATTATGATTATCTGAAAATAATATTTTCTATGCTGGTGGTAGCTTGAAATGTCATAAATGTGACCTTTTAATTATTCTTAAAAATAATCCTTCCTGATATCAGCAGTAAAAGGACAGCAGGTGTTTTTCTTCTTCATTTATTTATATTATTCCTCATTAAAGAAATCTTATTTTCACTCTTCATCATCTGACAACAAAAGAAGAATGCCTTTGCTTTTCAGAGCAGTAGAGAAAGGGGTGGACTCGAAGGAGAAACTATCACTTCTATTTGGTATTTTGCAATGATAAGGACTTATTAAGCATGGCTTTAGCCCCATTTATTTATCAGCTGCAAAGGCTCTGTCTCTTTAAAAGCCAGCTTTAAAAACCATTCTTGATTACATAGGATTAAAATAAAAACATAAGAACTTATTACTTGTTTTATTTCCTCTCTCATCATAGAAGTAATGTTAAATATCTTTATGTACACTGAATAAAGATAACGATGGTAAAAAGCATTAGCTGAACACGGGGACTTACACACCGTTTCTTCAGGGAGTAGTATACAACAAACAACAACAGATTAAATCCACATACAGCTGTGCCACCTCACCCACGTACCACATTTCAGCAGGAGGAAGTAATTGTAATGTCTGTAACATGAGGCAACACAAAATTAGATTGGAATTTCTGGCATATTTGGCATAAAGTACTAAAATCTGGGAAGACCGCACATAGTTTGGATGAAATCTAAAATCTTTGTGATTTAGAGATAGCAGAGATGCTCCTGAGCCATGAAATTCCTCAAAAGAATAATAATGACCATTCGAAATGCATTAATCTGTTGCTGTTTCTGTAATTCCTTGGTGCCTGCAACATGCTGTGTGCAGGTCATCATCACTTGGCCGCTGTTTCCTTCTCATCTTCCTACTCAGTTTTTGGGAGTATTCGGTGCCATTTCATCACTGCGACTTAGATAGAAGGTTCTTTATTGTTGGCTCTTCATTGGCTTGTTTCACACATCAGCCTGAGTGAATTGTGGCTTTTGTACCTTTGTCAGTGGCCCATTTGCTCCAGCTCTTCTGCATGGAAGAACTGCTTTCTTCCCTGTGTCTTTAGGTGAGCCAGGTAGGGTTACATTTCAGACTTCTGGGAAGACATTTTGTTTAAAGACCTACACATAATGAATAACCATAGGTTCTTATTCCTCAAAAGTCACCTTTAAAATAAGAATAATAAACAATTCTCTGTCACTGAGATTTTTATTATTAGGCGAGTCTTACCAAGAAAATGTGCTGCCTAGCTAGCAATCGACTCAGTTTGAATTCTAGCTTCCTTTCCAAAGATTGGTTCCGTATGGGCCAATTTACTATAGAGAAAATTGCTTTGCAGTTTAAGGACTACATATAACAGACTACTATGTGCAGTCTGAAATGGAGGAAAGCTATCCTTTGTGTAAGTAATCCTATCTAATCAAATCTGTCCTGCAATAAACCAAGGTAGAGGGAGTGATGGATGAGAAATAATTTACTGCTAAGATAACCTTAGTTGGAGTGAGCTTCCACAAACCACGGCTCCAAATTATCAGAGTTTACAGAATTTGTCTTGGATTTGACAAATGTAGACGCATCTTAGGCAAAGCTTTGGTTGCTTTAACAGAAATGTATAATCACATACATTTATTCTTTACTTGGTCTGTTTTGCATCCTGCTGCCTCTCTGCTGCTTCTGCTAAAATGAAAAATCTGAATTTCTTCCATAAAGAAATTGTGTTATGAAAAGTTGATATTTTCTGTCTCCTGTCCTTGAATACTAAAAGACATCATTGTCTAATCAATGGAAATAAAATTTCATAACCATGATGCTACCAAAAGCTTCTTAGACATAGCTCTGCTGTTTTCATAACAATTCCTGTGACAGGCAGCTAACATTTTCTGATCATTATCTGACATTACCTACATTTTTAAAACTTGTTTACAGAATTTATTTGGAAACTTCAAGAAGATTAACTAAGTTTTTTCCTTATCAACGTGAAGCATGAGAAATCATCTGCAACAGAACCAGTAAAGCTGCCGCGTGACAGTGAAACTCAGAGTAAAACAGAAGGCTATAGATGACTTTAAAATATGCATAAATACCTATTTAAATATGAAGAATTGTTTCACTTGTTTATATATGTATACTTATATAATAAATATGCAACTACAATTCAGCTGAATTAAAGTTACAGGCAGAATCTGTAGCACACGAATTTTGCATAAGAGACAATAGAAGTCCTTGAAATCTATATACACCAACAATTAAAAATATGGTCACATAAACAGTGTTTTAACAGCAAAAGAGATGGTCATCTATTCTACAATGCTGCCTGAGATGCAGTAATGTAAATGTTAAATGTGAAATGTCATTCAAGAGGACACGGGAATGGGAATCACAAGGTTCTGATCTTCTCACTACTTATGCACAATATCGGCTTAAAACAATGGATAATCCTTATGAGATCGTGTTATGGTACAAACCTCAGATAACAAAGAAATGTCAAAATTTTCTAAAGGTCACTCTTGAAAGGTTTAGCAATCTGAAGTAGGTCTTCAGGTAAGTATCATCTCCCCCATATTTTTAGAGGAGATTGGAGAAAATTGACAGAGTGTATAGATTTAAAAAAAAAAAAAAAAAAAGGATGAACACTGAACGAAACTGTGAAAGTGTACTGAATTTTAAAATAAATCCATTTTTTCTTGATTCTATCAAGATAATTTTGGCTTTGCCAACAGTAACAGAACTAACAAGGTCTCCAAGGCTTATCTTCAACATATAGATATTTATGGGCTTATAGGTACATTCTCATTGAAATACAATGTGCATCAAAGCATGAAACCAGGAGGTGGAGCGACCTTTCCTAAACATGCTTAGTGCACTGATATACTGTTCCCCACTGCATAATTAATCAACTGACTGAAACGAAATCAAGCGATAGGGGTGCCACCACTTACCTCATATGCAGCTTAATTTTGGGGAACCTCATTGTGTTAAAATGTTTTCCTGAAAAGTATGTCAGATGTTGGCTCAGTTTAATGTCACTGCTCATAGTCATGCATCTATCTCCTTATTTTCTAACTGGTTTTCTTTATAATAAAGCAGTTATAAATCATTTTCTGTAATGGAATTAGATCAAATTATGCATAGCAACTAAAAAGATCAGCGCCATAAAAACTGGCAGACTGGAAAAATATTAACATGAGTACATGACATGCAGACAAGGAAAAGTAGTTTTGAACTTTGTCTAGAATACAAAATATGGTATCACTGTAGCTACATTAATTTGGACTAGACAAGATACTGGCACTAAATTTCTAAAGGGTGACACTTTGTACTCCTTGGCCACAAAATGATTCCTCATAGGAATGAGAAATGGGATCTTAGTTGTTAGGTAGAGATTGAGCAAGATTAGGCAAGGAGGTTGCTCTGAACAGGTGAGGAAATGTGGAGCACTGAAAATCTCTCATGATTTCATGGGTTATTTTATCAAAGTGAGAGTTAAATGCTGGTATTTTGGGACAACTCAAGAAGCCCAGATTACCCAGCACAGTAAGTTACCTGCAACCCTTTCCTCCCTTTCAGAAATGGTGGAGCAAAAAGGAAGAGTAATCCGGAGAGTAAATATTACCATGGGTACTAATGCCAAGAGTTTCTTTTCAGTAACATATTGTAATTGCTTTCTATTCTAAGTTGATGCTAAAGAGGCAATGACCCATTAAAGTGGCAATTATTTAATACTTAGGACACTGCATTTCAGATTTTACCCTGCAACTTTTGCATGTTCCAATTTATAGCTCAACTAACTGCACGACAGATACTAATCTCAATTAAAATCAAGTGGAGAGATTCTTCTCACAAGATCAAGGAGGAAGTACATAATTAAAACTGAATCTCCATTTAAAATAGGTCTTCTGGAGCCAAATATCATGTAGCAACATATAAGGTAGCCATAAAACTCTACAGAAGTTAAGTGAAGAGTTTTACACAATTACATTAATTCTGTGTTTGTAAAATGCATTTGAAAATATCAAATTCATTTTGATAGCATTTTTCTTTCAGAGAGAAAGGCTTACAGGGAAGTTCTAATCCTATAAAAATATATGTATGTACTACTCATTTCTGTGTGTACACATTGGTGGGCATTACTGAATTCCGCACATCCATTATGGCAAGCTTGTGCAGAAGCTCCAAGTCATAATTTAATTAAACTTTGTCATGGTTTAACTCCAGCCAGCAACTAAGCACCACGCAGCTGCACTCTCACTTCCACCCAGTGGTATGGAGGAAAGAATCGGAAGAGTAAAAATGAGAAAACTCATAGTTGAGATAAAGACAGTTTAATAGGCAAAGCAAAAGCCACACAAGCAAACAAAAAACAAAAACAAAAACAAAAACAAAAACAAAAACAAAAAAACAAACAAAAAAACCAAGGAATTCACTCACCACTTCCCATGAGCAGGCAGGTGAGACAGCTTCACCAAGGTAAGGTCATGTCTAACCAACCTAGTGGCCTTCTATGATGAAGTAACTACCTCAGTGGACAAAGTAAGGGCTACGGATGTCATCTATCTGGACTTCTGTAAAGCCTTTGACATGGTCCCCCACAATATCTTTCTCTCTAAATTGGAGAGGTGTATTTGATGGGTGGACTGTTCAGTGGATGAGGAACTGGCTGGGTGGTCACATCCAGAGAGCAGTGGTCAATGGCACAATGTCTGGATGGACATCAGTGACAAGTGGTGTCCCTCAGGGGTCCGTACTGGACCAGTAGTGTTTAATATCTTCATCAACAACATCAACAGTGGGATCAAGTGCACTCTTAGCAAATTTGCAGATGACACCAAGCCGAGTGGTGCAGTTTAAACGTCTGAGGGACAGGATGCCATCTGGAGGGACCTGGACAAGCTCGAGAAGTGGGCCCAGGTGAACCTCATGAGGTTCAACATGACCAAGTGCAAGGTACCGCACCTGGCTCAGAGCAGCCCATGGTATCAATATAGGCTGAGAGATTAAAGGATTGAGAGCAGCCCTGCAGAGAAGGACTTGGGAGTACTGATACACAAAAGATTGGACATGAGCCGGCAATGTGCACTTGCAGCCCAGAAGGCCAATCGTATCTCGGGCTACATCAAAAGCAGTGTGGCCAGCAGGTCAAGGGAGGTGATTGTGCCCCTCTACTCTGCCCTGGTGAGACCCCACCTGGAATCCTGTGTCCAGTTCTCGAGCCCTCGGCACAGGAAACACATGGACCTGTTGGAGACGGTCCAGAGAGGAGGCGACCAAGATGATCAGAGGGCTGGAACACCTCTCCTATGAGGAAAGGCTGAGAGAGTTGGAGTCGTTCAGCCTGGAGAAGAGAAGGCTCCGGGGAGACCTTATTGTGGCCTTTCAGTACTTAAAAGGAGCCTATAAGAAGGATGGGGACAGACTTTTTAGAAGAACATGTTATGACCGGGGAAGGGGTAATTGTTTTAAACTAAAAGAGGGGATATTCAGACTAGACATGAGGAATACATTTTTTACAATGAGGGTAATAAAATACTGGCACAGGTTGCCCAAAGAGGTGGTAGATGCCCCATTCCTGGAAACATTCAAGGCCAGGCCGGACAGGGCTCTGAGCAACCTGATTGAGTTGAAGATGTCCCTGCTCAGTATGAGAGGGTCAGACTAGATGGCCTTTGAAGTCCCTTCCAACCCAAGGATTCTATGAGGTGTTCGGCCATATCCAGGAAAGTCGGGCTCCATCACATGTAACAGTTACTTGGGAAGACCAACACCATCACTCTGAACATGCCCCTTGTCCTTCTTCTTCCCCCAGCTTTATACGCTGAGCATGATGTCATATGGTATAGCATACCCCTTTGGTCAGTTGGGGTCAGCTGTCCCAGCTGTGTCCCCTCCCAATTTCTTGTGCATCCCCAGCCCCCTCTCTGGTGGGGGTGGGATGAGAAGCAGAAAAGGCCTTGACTCTGTGTAAGGCTGCTCAGCAGAAATGAAAACATTCTCTGTATTATCGACACTGGTTCCAACACAAATCTAAAACATAGCCACATACTAGATACTGTGAAGATTAACTCTGTCCTAGCACAAACTTTTAACTGAAAACCTTATTTAAAGGTAAAGTCACCAACTTTCTTTGAACTTGATGTTGCTTCATACTACTTACATTCAATTTAGCATTTTATTGTAATATTTGGTAAAAGAAAACTCATTAATACATATCTGATAAATTAAAAATGTACTCATCCTTTAAAAAATTAAAACTTGCATCTCTCTCCATTATTCTCAAGCCATTTTGCTAAGTATTTGCAATGTCTCGCTTTACAGTTCCCTTTTCTTAATGGATATGGAATAATACAATCACTGTATTGTACTGCAAAATATCCTCATAAATAATACCTAAGCCACAGATGTCAAATAAATTAACATTGCCTTTTCTTTTCATTTTTCTCCTTATTAGTGAAAACTATGATAATCCATAAAGGGTCTCCCAGGCACTGGTTTTTAGTTAGCATTCTGTGCCTAACTTTTTGACGGAAATCTCTGGAGGCATAAAATAGAAAATATACACTCCTGTGAACATTAGCAGAGAAGGGCAGGTGGGAGTTAATGGGAGAAAGGAAGATGTGATTTTGACTCAAAACACTGAGACTCAAAGGAATCAATGGAGTTTATCACAGTTAAGCAGCCAAACCAAGTCCAAAGCACCAGCCATGGGTTTCAAATATTGGTCTAAGTTTTACACAGGAAACATTTTTGTTAAAATGGATCGGTAATTATTTTCTGGGACTCAAGTGCACATTTGGACTATGTAAAAAAAGAGCAACCAATTCTCCCCTCTAAAACACCTTTCAACAGCCCGTGGCGAAGGATAATGCTAACATGGATATCAGACTAAACCTGATGATGGGTGGAAGATTTTCACCATGATATAACTGGCAAGATTAAAAACATGACATGCCTTATACTTTCTCTCATCTCTGTTTTCTCTTGCTGCAGCTCCATTCTTCATAAGACCTAATTGGAAAAGATGCTTATTTGTCCATGGCTCACTACACACAAAGACAGAGAACTCCAGCTTGGATGTAGAGAACCATCAACATCCAGAAGACAACAAGTCTGCAGACAAGATCAATCAGAAATCACTAGAAGCATATCTGTCTAGCAGATCTCCACAAGCACTTCATTTTGAAAATCTTGGAAATTACATTAATGAAGAATTTTGTCTGACTTTTTTTCTCATGAGCTCTAACTTTGAGCTTTACATTTATAGTTACAGTTTACTGATTTACAGTTATAGTTGACTGATTTACAGTTGGTTTACTTCACACATCCTTTCAGTAGGTTTACATGCATGCAAGTCGTGTCGGGCATCCCACCTGCAACTCTGTTCCTGAGTTTATACACGGTTTTAACAGAAGGAGAACCAGAACCTTGACTGCTGAGCACTGTCAGAGGTTCCTTCACTGTCCTGACAAAACCAGAAATGTACCATGGAAAAAAAACTTGGCATCTCAGACGTATTTAGAAGGCAACCAGCATGCCTATTCTGTCAGTGATGAAACCTGATACAGGTCCCCTGGGGAGACCTCCACCACCTGCAGGTAATCCTGTACCTTTCTGCACTGCCAAAACGGGGGTAAAAACAATGGGCTAAGGCTCAAAATGACAGTCAGCTCTTACATATGGGAATTACTTTATACATCACATCTTCAAAGGGAAGCAAAGCAGCTGTGCGACAACACGCAGCTCTGTCCCCAAGTGCTGAAGCCAAGAGCTGAACAACCAGACTGGCAATAGCCATCACCCTTGCCTAGAAGCACCCTGACCTGCTCAAAAGCCTCCGGCTTCCTTCTCTTGGTTCACAGTGGTGTTTTGATCAGTTGACCACACAATACAGGTACCAATTAATTTTGCCACATCATTTGGTTTGCTGTCATTTTAAAGATATTCATTAATATTTATTTTTGCAGTCTATCAAATAGCAAGCTTACTATTTTTCAAAAGTAAACTGACATTATAAGAACCAGCAGAAAAACACGAATAATGTAATCTCCTCCAAATTCTGGCATCACTCTGCTGGCGTACACATTACATCCAGTTTTAGCCCAAAGTATATGCCAGACCAATTCGAAATATTCTCAAAATTGCAGCCTAGTTTAATCATAAAAAATAAGATGATTAGACAAATGAGTCATTTTATTTATTGCCACAAGAAAACAGCAGAGCACTTTAGTCAACTTCATAGCACAGAAACTTTGCTGCTGCGTTTTTAGAGAGTCATGCTCATTTCAATAGATGATTTAGCTCTAGTCATCATGTCCTGTGATTAAACTCCACCTCATCCTCAAGATCTGGGTGAGGTGACAAGGCAGTTACTAGGATGCTCTGGGAAGCAGGTGGAGGGTCTGTCTCAGCCACTGACCAGCGCTGCTGCCTGCAGAGAAGAGGGCAACATGCACCAGGCAACAGCAGAAAAGACAGAGGAAGATAATCAGCTTGAGGAATGTTTTATGACATAAACCAGTCTAATCTCGTAAAAACTACACAAATGTGACTTTCTCCATTCTACCTCATCCTAAATTCAATTTTTCTTCTCTGTTAATTATTTGCTGATGCACTTGAATAAGTTGAAGTGCAACTTATTTCTGCTTAAAATATATTAGCATTTTAGTAGTGTGAGATTTGCATTATTTTATGTTCTATGTCTTTTTTTCCTGAAATCTTAGCACACACCAGTCTGTTTACCTTAGGTGTGTCTGAACACACCAGCTGATTAAATCCTAGGGTACCAGTGCAAACAAGGGGCACTCCAAAGGTAGTTCAAGTCACTAAATTAAAAGTCTAAAATATCTGATATTTTAGTCCTGTCCTAGAGATATAAATACTATACCTGATACTTTAAACAAACTCAATGAAAGGCTATGAAGTAGCATCAGTTGATTTGTTTAGCAAAATGCTGCCAAGCCAGGTATTTTCAGGTCATTGCATTAGAGGGAAGTGGTGAATTCACCACTTTGAGGTGACACAGAAAGCTTTTGGCTCAACTAGAAAAGACATGACAGCACTGGTTAGTTGTGTGACAATGTCATTCTGGCCACTTTCATACTAAAAACAAACCTTGTATTACACCTCCACTTTAGCAGCGGTTGCCACCCTGATTTTCTAAGTTTCAAACTGACAAAGGAAAAGCTAAGTATCATGATAGCAAGGCCATATAACAAGCAAAATGAGAAGTGTATCTTTGGAACATGGGAAGGGAGTCAACCACGAGTCAATCTCCTCCAATACATGCATGTCATCTCAATCAAAATCTCTTACTACATCTGTTGTTTTCCTTCACTATGCACTGTCACTGCACCTACATTTTCACTCAACGTGACAACTCTTCTGCTTCCAAAATCATTCAGGGTCTTCTCAGCTTCTGCATAAATTGACTCTTCAGGTTAAATCTGGGACCCAGTCAAATTCACAGCTTCAGTTTCCATAAAATATTTTCACCAGTTCTGCACAAGAAAAGCAATAAGGGCTCAGCTGGCTGAGGTCACTTTTTAGTTTCTGGAGCATACAATTATGCAGCAGGGGAAATGAAATTACTTTTAAGTACAAAGCAAGCAGCTTTAAAGAAAAGGAATGTAGACCAGTTAAACTGAGAAGGGAGAGGTCAGAGTTCAGTTTCCAGGTTTTTTAATAGAAATTTAAAGCACAAAAAGGTACAAACAATGGCCGGTGGAACAGGTCAAATATGTGAAGCAATGTGATGATCAAGTTTCTTATTTCATTTTCAAATGTTCTTAGGATGTTTCCTTATGCCAGCATCTCCTTCCCTGTCCTAGCTAGAAAACTTGATTAATTAAACCTCCAGCTTTCCTTCTTATGGAAAACACCTTCTGGAACACAACTGAAGTCCCAATTCATGTACAGCAATTGAAAATCATTTACATTGGAAGAAAAATGGTGGACCTTTCGCACGATGCTTGTGAGAACTCTGTGCATTATGCACCTTTCCCACTCCATTTTTTTGCATGAACATCATCTGTTTAGCATTTGCAGTTCCACAGGGATTACAACTGTGGCTGTACCTAATCTAGAGTGAACTCTACCATAAATGAGCATAAAGTTGCTTTAGCAGCTGAGGAATTTAGCCCACCATTAGACCAAGATATGTTGTAAGAGCACAAGAGGCTTCATGCTGCTTGCACACGGGCTGTGTGCCACAGCCCCAGCAGGCTGTAAGGCAGAGAGATTCCCAGTGTGGACAAGGGAATTTCCAGCAGAGGTATAATGAAATCAAGTATTACCCTCATTGTTATCTGGATCACCTCCTGGGAATCCCTCCAGTGCAAGAGCAGAAGAGGGAGAGCACACATGGCCCTTCGTCACTCGCTTCATGGCTGTGAGAGGGGTCGTGCTCAGGCCATGATGGGAGCAGAAAGAAGAGGGCTCAGTGTTCGGCTGGAAAACGTTCCCTGTTGGGCTGCTAGAAATCACGGCAACCACCAACACCAGTTAAATTGTAGCATCATAGAACCATAGAATACTTTGGGTTGGAAGGGACCTTCAAAAGTCATTTAGTCCAACCCCCCTGCAATAAGCAGGGACATCTTCAACTACATCAGGTTGCTCAGAGCCCCATCCAGACTGGGCTTGAGTGATTCCAGGGATGGGGCATCTACCACCTCTCTGGGCAACCTGTGCCAGTGTTTCACCACCCTCATTGTAAAAAATTTCTTCCTCATGTCTAGCCTAAATCTCTCCTCTTTTATTTTAAAACCATTACCTCTTGTTTCTGAACTTGTTTAATTACCCTTATGTTTCTGAACTGCCCAAAATATGGGACTTCAAGTCACATCTGCTTTCCCTGCAGCACCAAGCTGTGTCTCCCAAGGAGGGCAGCAAGCTTTTGCTCTGCCTTACCCTGCCTGCATGTAACACGCCAGGCTCTCCTCACAGCTCCAGTCTGCAAAGGCAACTTGTTTTGAATGTTGTGCTAAAGTGTGAACACAGCACTCCCCAACTGGGCAATAAAATACTAGCAATGAAAATGTGAGACTGAAACTGGGGAAAAAGCTCCAAAAATCTGCTGCATGTATGCAAATAGTGGGAAAATAGTTGAAGCTTGCGCTCCACATACATTATTTAGACTCTGCTTGTTTGTTTTTCTTAATATGGCCAAGTGATCAAAATCTCTCATTTACAATTTTCAGCTAATCCTTCCACATGTGCATTAGACACTGTAATCCTTTTCATAGATGGAATCTAATACTTCCTTTGTAATTCATGGATGAGTTTTCTTAATTAAAAAAATGAGGATAAATCACTCTATTCATGTAGAGTAGTTATAGTCTTAAATAATAATCACTGTGCCTGGATTCCATCACAATGTATTTTGCTGCTGAGCACTCTGTTTTCTTCTTATTTTATTGGAAATACCCCTCCTATGGCCTCTGTGGAAATGAGCAACATAATGCTTTTATAGGAAATACAGATTTTGTACAGTTTATTCTACTTGCTCTGCAGCACATTCTACTTACTGCAGTGCAGGCCTGAGCTCGGAAATCTTTGAGTGCCTATATTCATGTGCCTGGAAGAAATAGAGAAGCATGTAATAAAGTAAATCTCCAGGTATCTCCACAGAACAGTATAAACTTCTCTGCTTCATTTTTATCTTGTCTGATGACAACCACAGGTGAGCAAACACACCAAAAATTGTATTTGTTGTATGCTTATACTGACTGCATGTCACACTCTTTATTTCACTCAGAGAAAGTAGTGTGAAACCTCCTCCCCTCTCAGGAGGCTGCATTGCATCAGCCATGAGGCAGGGACAGTGGCTCTCAGTGCTCTTTCAGTGAAAAAATCTCGTCCCCACCAGATCAGTCGATGGTTTTGCCTTCTAGAAAAGGTGTAATTTGTCCAAGGGCAAAAATGTTATTGAGAAGACCCAGCTTCACCTGAGATTAAAAGTTTGGCTTCCCAGTTTTTCATACAAGATCATCTTCAGCAGCTGTGAGCAGAAATGTCTGCATCGCTGATATCTTCCTTATTTCTTCATATCTTAAATGATACACCTAGGTGTATATGAAGGGATATACAGAGATATGGGAAGCACTGGAACATTTCTGTCCTGTAAAGGTACTTTTGGGGCAACAGTTCCTCTCTGCTTACATGAGACATAATTTAACAAAGATCTTTTAAAAGTAGTGATGCATACCTCA